>NC_138198.1:103948708-104411382 GCF_964194105.1 Spermophilus citellus | reverse complement strand
GCTTCTTGTGATGCTGAGGATTGATGAGGTCCACGGGAATTAACCATGAAGGTGGAGGAGGTACAGATAAAGATTAGAGGGTGGAGGAGAAGGAGAAGAGTAGGAAGTGGAAGAGGTGATGGAAGGAGAAAGGTGAAAAAAGAAGAGATAAAGAAAAAGGAAGAAGGATGAGAAAGAAATAGTCTCCATCCTTGGTTGGGGAGCAGAGGTTGGGAGGCTGAGTAGGAACAAGCAGAGCTCTATTGTTGAACTAGAGGCTTCCAGGAGCAGCAGTGCCTGACACTGGTGGAAGAACCCAGTAGAAGATCCGGCCAGGCAGGGGGTTCCTAGGGAGGGCTCCAGCCTCCCCACCCGATAGCTAGTGACTTGAGACCAGTTCCCTTAGCTCTTCCCCAACAGCAAAGCAAAGCTATACCTACCTCCAGGGCTTGCTGAGGGGATTAAATGAATGAAGCATTTCCCATGGAGCTGGGTGCAGAGTAATTACCAAGAAATGCAAGTCATTACTACTGAACATGTCTTAAAGTTTTTTGCTTATGTTCCTGTACCATAAAACGGCTAATATCAGAAAAGAGAGCACCTAGAGATTTCTTGGTCTTTACTTACAGAGGGTGGGACAGGCAATAAAGCTTATTTTGATACAGGACAGTTAAATAGAATTGAGAAACTGAGTGGGGCATGAGAGGAGATCGGGAGACCATCCTAAGAAAGATGGGAGACATGGACTCTAGAATTATCAAGGTCACTTTGAGATGACAATGGAATGGCTGATCAAACATGTTCTGCAATGACCACCATGTTGGACTGGACTGCAGTAAATGATTAAAGGTGACCCCAGATGCCACCATTTCAGAGTCCCCACTGATGACTGGTCTGATCATTTTTGCAGTTATTAAGTCAAAAAGTCATTTTGACCACCACATCTTCTTCTCCGTTAGCAATCTGTCTCCTCTCTCTCTCTCTTCTCCTCCAGCGATGCCTTACTTCAGTGCAGCATTCATCCTTTGGCTGTAGTTTTTAAATTCATTTTGCTTTCTTCCCACTAGCCACCGTGTGACCTCAGAGCCTGGCCCCAAACCTGGCGGCCCTGTCTGGTGGTGGTAGAAGGGTGCCCGTGTCCTCACCTCCCTTCTCCACCCCGGCTGTGGTTATTCCGGTCTTCCTCATACTCTACCTTAGCACCATGTTTTCCACTCAAGAAACCATAATGGTTCTCACTTCTTGTCACGTTGTGTCCACATTAACTCCTCATTGACTCTCAAAACCCTCCTCCATGGCCCACCTGCCTCTCATCCTTCTTTGAATTCTCCCCCTCCAAGCTCCAGTGAGCAGCAGACCCTTCCCACCCCCTCGCTGTCCACCTCTGCACTTGGTAGTTCTCGGGCTGGGAATGGCCCCCTTGGTCAGGCCCTCCTCATCCAGGACACAGCTCCAGGAGGCCTTCCCCCTCCCGCAGTGGGCACCCTGTTCTGAAATGAGTTCTCCTGGCCTCACTCTGGTTCCGCCATGCATCGTCTCCTCCTCTGCCTGGCCCCTGTTCCTCTCCTCACCCTACTGGGGGGCGAAGAGGTCCAGGAGTGGACCGCCACTGGGTGCCTCCAGCGCTGGCGTAGGTGGGTCCATAAATAGTGGATAAAGGTATTGATGTCAGATTCAAAGAGACTAAAATTGACATTGAAAGAGGATCAGTGAGGATCGTTGAATCCAGGAGCCACCAGGGCTGAGAGTGGAGTCCTGGGTTCTGCAGGCTTGGGGACCAACTTGCAGCCCCCGAGAGAACTGGGGGGAAAGGCCAGTCGGTGACTCCAGGGAATGGGGGCTTCATGAAAAACCCTAGTAGATTCCATCTAAAATGTCATCATTTCAGATTCTCATAAAGCATTGCTCTCCCAGAAAGCTGATTCCATTCTATTAAAAATAAATGACATCTCAGCTACCTGAATCTGATTGTCTGCATATTCCCACTGTGACCCATACTGAGGGTTCACTTATGTTCAGTGGTGTCTCTCCTCCTTCCTCTGTCTTCTTGTAGCACCCTCTGGAGGTGGGGGGGGGTGGGTGTCCAAAACACCGTACAGACCAAACATCCCTGTAGTTGCTTGGAAACAGTATGGCAAAATGAAGATGGTGTATGGAAAAAGAACTTCACAGCCTGGTGCGCCCTGAGTAGGGTGTCCTGGATAACCAGATGTGCCACACAGGCTTTCTTCTTACCTACAGCCCAAGAGTGCAGACTGGATACTTCTCTTGCTTCTTGGAGAGTTTTGGCTTTCAAGCTTTCCTGGTTGCAGTGCGCAGCCTGTGCCACTGCACTGTGGCGTTTCTCTCTGCTACCTCCTTTTTTATCATCACTTTCCAAAAATTGTTGAGTTTTAAGGGATTCTCATTAGAGAAATAAGCTTAATAATTTCATCTCCAATTATATTTCCATCAAGTTTTAGCATATAGCGAAGCTTCTAATATTTTTGTTTCCTTGTCAAGTGACAGTCTTTGTATCTCAAAAATTATGTTTGTCTTAGAAAATTTTAAATAAACAGAAATACAAAGGGAAGAAAACAAAAACCTCACCTATAATCTTGCAAATGCTATTAACATTTTGGAATTTCAATCTCCTTTAGCAAATATGTCTTTTTAATACATATTAGATTCTTTTTTTAACAGTGAGATTTTATACAATTTTTTTATCCTTCTTTTTTCCCTTCCTTCTTTTTTCTTTTTCTCCTCCTTCTCCTTCTTTTCGATACTGGGAACTGAACCCAGGGATGATCTGCCACTGAGCCACATCCCCAGCCCTTTTTAGTTTTTATTTTGAGACAGGGGCCTGACTTAGGTGGCCTCCTGTCTCAGCCTCCTGAATTGCTGGGATTATAGGCCTGCACCTGTGTCTAAGTCATCTCTTCTTTTTTTACTTAAAATGTGTCTCTTGAGGCTGGGAAGTAGCTCAGTGGTAGACCACTTATCTAGCATGCGTAATGCCCTGGGCTCTGTCCACAGAAACACAACACACACACACACACACACACACACACACACACACACAGTCTGTGCCACTCTGTGTGTGTGTTTTTGTGTTTTGCTAAAGGAGAAAAAATTCTCTTTTTATTATTACACATCATTCTATAAATGTCTTCTTCTTCTCTCTCTCTCTCTCTCTCTCTCTCTCTCTCTCTCTCTCTGTGTGTGTGTGTGTGTGTGTGTGTGTGTGTGTTTATTGTGCTGGGAATCAAACCCAGGACCTCTCACATGCTAGGCAAGTGCTCTCCACTGAGTTAGTGAGAATGTCCCTATGAAGTCCTCTTGTGTTAGACAATATGGTTTGTCCAAGCTTCAGATGAGAGACATTGTAACTAAAATCTTTGCACATGTCCATTATTATTTCCTTGGGATAAACTCCTAAAAGAATTGTTATTAAAGAGTATGAACCTTTGAAAGCTCTAATTTCAGGTTTCTTCCCCAAAAGGGTGTTCCAGTTCATGCTGCCTTCCCTGGGACCACACATAACATCTTTTCTTTTAGTCTTCACTACCTTAACTGGAAAATGGTGCCTCGTGTCATTTTATTTCTTTTGCTACTAACATATTGAAGACTTTTCATCTGTTCATCATTCATCTTATGTTTTATAAGTTCCATTTTATATTCTCTCCCTCTATTTTTTTGATGTGTCCATTTTCTTATTGATTTGTAGGAATCCCTTACATACTAAAATATTAAATTTTTGACATGACACAAATATTCTCCGCTTTATATCAAAATCTTTAGATGGTACAATGGTGTTTTTGTGTTTGAGAAATTTAATTTGTAATTTATTTTCATATCAAAGTTTTCAAGTTCTGCCTAATCAAACCAATCCATCTTTTTTCCTCTTTGATTTTTTTGTCTTTAATGCCTTTCCCCCCTGCAATCCACACAAAGATATTCATTGTTCATTTTTTAAAAATAATTTAATGTCTTCATTTTTCTCTTCATTGTAAGGGATTGTATTATGTACTGTAACAGAACAATGAGCTCGAATGAAGAATCGTTTTCATCATTTCACTTTTAATTACTCTGGGCTGTTTCCACCCCCTGACTTTCAAATCTTCTGGAATCCCAAGGAGTGTTCCAGCCAGGTCAGCTTCTGATGGCCCCTCATTCTTAGTCTATCTCAGTTTACCACTCTGATCAGAGGCACCTTGGATCCCGAGAGAGAGACAGAGGAGCCTCCTGAGGCTTAGTGGAAAGCTGTCTTCGGGAAGGGCGTCTGCTTTTCTTCTGGGCTGTCTGTGTCTGCAAACTCTGGCTTCCTGGAGGCATTTAGGCCAGGCCGTGGGACCATGGTTTTGGAACCAGGGCAATTTGTGGAGGACTGACTCCTCTGTTGCCCTGTTGCAGCCTGTGGGCTTTGACCCACCCCCAGAGCACCCTAGTGTGGCAAGGTGGGTGCCAGCTCCTCAGACAGCACCTCACCCCTAATTGTTATCAGTGTGAATCAAAATATCCCCTTCCTCCTTTCCCAGCATAGGAAAGACGGAGGTGGGGGAGTGCTTGGGACCCAGCCACCTCCGTTCACCTCCTCATCCAACCTTATAACACCAGAGCATAAAGGGCCTCAAGAGCACAGCACTGCACACTCTTGCTTCTTCAGATAAAGGTCTGAGGCTGCAAAGTGGAGCAGTTCCCAGGGATGGCAGAATCCCCCCTGCAGGTGGAGAGTACCATGCTGGATTCATTAACTCACCCCTGCTGTGTGCCCAGCACTGCGGAAGGCCTGGGGAAATTTAAAAAGTGTCTGCAACTTCTCTTCCTGCCCTTCAAGAATTCATTGTTCAGTTGGAAGACAAATGTGTAACAACTAATAGTGTGTATTACGGACATATTTACAGAGGTGCTGACTGGGTGCTGGAGAAATACCAAAGAAAGGTGACTGATTCTGGCAGAAGGGGCAGGAAAATGAGAGAACTTTCTTGGGGAGGTGATGTTGGAACTGGACTTTAAAGAAAAGGCTGGTATTTTCCGTGAAGGCAGAACACGGCAGGAGCAAAGGCACAGAGACCAGAAGTTGGGTGCATGTTTGAGGACTGGAGGGTGGTTTGATGGGCGGTAGGTGCAGGGTGTTTCCTCTGAGCCCTCAGCTGCTGCAAACTGACCACTCCCAGTCACCCTCTCCTTGCACACCACTCTCCACCTCTGCTTCCTTCTTCTGTCCCCAAGGGGATGAGAGCCCCCATCCTCCCTCTGCAGCAGATGCTTCTCTCTCTGCAGTGCCTTTCACAGCAAATTCAGAAGAGAGATTAAGGCTTTGGAAAAAAAATTAAAATACATGCTTGGGGTTGGGAAAAGAAATCAAATAGTATAGAAGATAAAAGTAAAATAAATAAATAAAAGCAACAAAGTTTTAATCTCTAAGTATCCAGAGTCTTGTGAGTGCTAAAGATTTATTTATTATCTTGAAAATGATGGCCATCAGAGATTTTAAAGCGGGAGAATGAAAGGGATTTGGAGAGAGAGGGACTGGAGGCCTGAAGTCAGTTGGGAAATTACTCAGGGAAGAGGTAGGTGCAGGGTGTTGCCTCTGAGTGTTGCTTGTGCTTGGGAGGACACAGGGACAAAGAGTGGAGGAAGGAGGGAGGACACAGGGGATCCACACATCAGGTGGCTGCAGAGGTGGAAGGGAGAGGAGAGGAAAAGCCGAGAAGGGAGTTTCTGGTTTCTCCAAGCAGCTGCTCTATCTATCAACCATAAATGCAAAAAAATTACGTATAATACTTAATCACACAATCATGTTAATTTCTCCTTTAAAGCACAAAGAGCCAAAGCTAGCCAAGTCTATGCTTTTTAAAAAGATCACATGGAGAAGGTGCAGTGCTGTGCTATGCATTTCAAAGTCACTTCTTAAATGAAATAAAAACGATAAACATGTGGGCTGGGTTTACAGCACAGTGGTAGAGCACTTGCCTGGCATGTGTGAAGCACTGGGTTTGATTCTTAGCAACACATATAAATAAATAAAAATAAAGGTCCATTGATAACTTAAAAATTTTTTGTTTTAAAAAAATGATGAATACCCAGAATTATAAAATGGTTTTTGTATTATAGTATCTCTTAAAGTCCCCCCTCCCTGGTTTCTTGGATTGAGGCAGTTTATTTAATGGCATCAGGCCAAAGGGGGACATACCAGGGTTAATATGGGGTAAGAAGGATTGGCAGATTGGATTGGGATTGGGAGAGTCAGGCCAGAATACAAGTGAGCTGAGCTGTAGGGAAGCCAGCAGGCATGTTCCAAGGCTCGTGTTCTAGTGGCCCAGAGCTTCATCTGCACGTTGGTCAATCCCCTCACTGGCAATGAACTTGTGGAGATAGTGCAAGCTCAGTGCTGTACTTGCACAAGTGTGCGAAGATCAGAGAACATGAATGCAGTGGATCTTTCTTTATAATTCTTCTGTGTAAGGGACTTGATGGGGGCTGAGATGCTGTGAAATATAAGAATAGGCCTTACTCTCTCAGAATTTACTGTCTGATTTTAATTAAATCATAGGGTGCTGAAAACTTGTCTTTAAACAGCCATGATGTTTACTTAAAAGGGTGAGGGTGGCTACAGAGCAGGGACTCTCTATGGAACTATCAGCAATATTTTAGTGGTCCCTCAACATCCACTGGGGATTGGTTCCCCCTGCAGGGGAAGATCCATGGATGTTCAAATCTCTTACATAAAATGGCAGAGTGTGTGCATATAACCTCTGCACGTTCTCCTATATACTTTAAATAATCTCTCTATATAATATAATCTCTATATTATTTATAATACCTAATATAATGTGCATGCTATGTAAATAATTGTTAGACCAAATTGTTTAGGGAATAGTGATAAGGGGAAAACCTGTACATACATGTTCAATACAGATGCACTTTTTAAAATTGCATATTTTTGATCTTAGGTTGCTTGAATCATGAATGCAGGACCCTCTGACATGGAGGGCCAACTGTACACTAAAAGTAGATTTTGCACTTCAACAAATTTTCTTCTCTATTTCTCTCTCTTAACAGATAATTTTCAGGATCAGATGAAGAGGGAACTAGCTTACCGTGAGGAAATGGTGCAACAGTTACAAATTGTAAGATGAATTTCTACTTAAAAATAGATGCAATTTGATGGATTTGATTTCAAACCCCCCAATATGTATGAAACTGTTCCTGTTTTTTCCAGGGAGTCCTTGGGTCCACTTACCTCTCAGCTGGTTTATATGCTAATTACCAAGAGATTTACTTAGGAAACAGGGTAAACAGATGTGTCAGTGTGCTTCCTCTAAATGTAACTACCTACCATGTGTTAATAGACAGATGCGTAAATTGTCTCTGTAGGCGAACTAGAGGTGTCTGATGTTTCCTTCCACCCAACAAACTTCCATACCTGGTGCTGCGCTGCGTGAGAGCACAGTGAGGGGCCACTCTCTCCTGCCCACCCCTCCTTTCCTGACCCACACCTGAGCCAGGCCCTCCACAGTCAATAGAGCTTAGTATACACACAATTAACCAATTGCATTCACTTGAAGGATAATGAAAAGAAACATTATTTTCAAATAAAGTGTGTTACTCTATCCTAATCAGTCTTCAAAGTAATCTATTTATATAGGAGAAGAAAAAAAAAAAAAACAGAAGGATGTCTGATAAATGTAGAAGCTTTGTTTGGGATTTTTGTTTGTTTTCTGAAGTCCTTGCCCTTTGTCCCTGCACAGACTCATCTGGTATTATTCATTAGTGCTCTCAAAGGGTTCTGCCAAGCTTCCTCATTTTCATGAGTACAATAGGGAAACTAATTTCTGCTCAATATTTTCAAGATATTTTTAATCACCTGGATAAAGACATGTGCTGATCCTTAGTGGTATTACCAGCATGATTATTATAATTTGGGTTGCTTGACATTTTTGAGCTGATCTGTTACCCTTGTACCAATTAGGTGTGGGTATCTGTGCATCTTGTTTCAGAACTAGATATCTAGTCTCCGTCACAATTAAGAAATATGTTTTAATGTTTCCTTTCTGCATCTGTTGTGCCTGTGTTCATGGAGATTCCTTAGAATCATTCTTAAAGCAGTCTTGGATTTCATCATGTTTTCTCGAATTCTGGGGGCACTGTACATAAGATGACGTTACAAGGTCCTGCTTGTAACTCTCAAAACAGCCCATTTTTTTTTCTGACTCAGTCCCTTAATGACAGCTCTCAGTTCTGAAAACCTCTATACAAGGTGCCCCTTAAATAGGACCTTATCTTATGTTAGTTTTGTCAGTCAGTCTTGTATGCACCTAAATTCACTATGGAGAAGATAATTTTCTTAATCAATTGGTAATAAATCCCTCATAGACAGTAAAAAAAAAAATGTATCTACTATCGTCAGTTTTTTATTTCTAGATAATAAGTGGTATGATTACTTGCTGTGAATATACCTATTGTTTTCTTCATCCAAAGGAATAATTTGAATATAAGCAGAGAGATATAAAAATTTTAGACCTTACTGATTTTACATAGGGCTTTATTTTCATCTTTTTTTTTTTTTAATTGCCATATATGAGACCAAAAAAAAAGTGATTTCAGGGTGGTGGTGAATATAGCAAAATTGGCATTAGAAAAGGAAACGAAGTATTTATTTTATTTCCCCTTTTCAAGGCTAGTTATATAAACTTAATGTCTTTTTTATATTTGATTTCTTTAGCAAATAAGTAGGTGGCATGGATGGAAGAAGAAAGGTCTCATGTCTTTTGAGATAATTGGCACCTGGAAAATATGAGTTGGTATTACTAAACATTTTTTTAGTCTGTATTGCAAAATATTTTATCATCATGTATCTGTGGATCTAGATGAGTCTTATTCATCCCTAACAAGTTAAATAGTTACACAGAAGCTAGAATTTTCTCCCCAACCCTACAGGTACAATTCCTGAAATTCACAAAACTATATTCATATGATCAACAAGAAAAATTGGTGAAATAGACATGATTCATCCCTCCTGCTTCTTCCCCTCTTTGGTATCCCACTGCCTCCAGCCCCTAGCAGGGTCTCGCATCAACGAGTTAGAAGTAGACATTTGCCAAATGAATCACCACCCATGAACTTACCTGACCTAACTCTGATGCTTTCATAGAACAGTCCCCTTAACTCTTAATGTCCCTGTCTTGATCCTGACTTCCTCAAATGTTCTTTTACCTGCTATGCAACTGCTGCCACAACTAGTAAAGCATACCGATGAGTTATGGGGAGCTGGTGTATTAGTACTGTGCTGTCAGCAACTAGCAGATGTAAGCGCTGAGGTCTGTAAACTTGGCTCAAGGCCCATGTTGTCAAGTTTTTTTTTTTTTTCTCATAAGAGAATTGTTGTAAGGATTGATCTTTTAGGGATTTTATAAGGTGCAAGTGAGTAATAAACAGGAAATGCACATGCATAAAATGCTAGGGCAGTGTACAAGTAGTGTCTATAATAGTTGAACCAGTTAAGCCTCGGTGGCTGGAGAGATTTTTTAAACAGAAAGGATCTGTGTTTGTGTTACATTATCTGCTTTAGAACTGATACAGTGTGACTTGAATAGTGATATATCTAGTTCCCTCATTCAGCTTTATGTATTTGCTAATGTACCTGGGGGAAAGTGTCTTTTAGAAATTCCTATCTGAAGATTATTAAAGAGTTGTGAAGTATCACAGTTATTGGCTTTCTCAAGATTTTAGTTGAATGATCTCATCCATCAGTAAATATCATTGTGTACATTGCTTTCTGAGAACAGAACAATCCACTCAAAATCATTTTATACTTAAAGTTTACAGAGTGCATATTACAGAATAATCATTTTTTTCTGTAGATTAAATAAAAACCAATCCTATCTTGCAGTCAAACATATTAAAATCATCATATTTTGTAATGACTCCCGTAGACCCACAGTGGATTTATCCTATGTGTTACACAGCGTTCCTATTCTAAAGACTTATATGGAAAGCATCTCGGGTATCATTGCCATAAAAAGAAAACTTCTGAATTTCTTTGGATCCTACATTTATAGATTCTCTGCTGACTATCATTTCTGTGCTAGTGCATATTTTTCTAGTTTGTTACATGTAAAATTGTGGTGACCATAGAATCAAATGATAGACTCTCCTTGTGCATTTATACATAAATATGCATGTATCTCAATGCCAAGCTTAAAGCATATGTAGAATAGTTTATTTAACATTTATTAAGGAACACAGGCTAACACTTTAAAAAATAGCTTAAAATTTGAGTTTCAAAGTATTTGACATAGTTTGTGTTAAAATCCTGCATCTCTGCTCTGGGTTTTCAAATGCTTAAAGCATTCTCTTTATTAGACTGGATTTATTTACACACACAAAAATAAAGTCCTCTCACTAGGAACCCAATACAAATTTTTAGAATTTAAGAAGTTCATGAAAATGTAAATGATTAGTATAATAAAGGGTAAAAGATTCCTCATTCACAAATGAATTGTGATTCTAGGGAAAATATGTTCAATTAAAAAAAATTCCATCATCCCTTTGGATTACAAAGAAGCTGAAGATATTTTATTCAGTGAATAACCCTTTGATTAGTGTTTCCAAGAATGGATTATAATGATTTATAACATGAACTGAGACTATTAGGATGCCCTGATAATCTTTTTTTTTTCCCACTGCTTATTTGGTAATAATTTTTTAAGCAGTGCATCTCTGTATATAAACTATTACTGCAGTTTTTTGTGGAAAACATGCTGTTTTCCTTTAAAAAAATTTTTTTTTTCTTCCTCGTCCTTGAAGGACATTGTGAAGCTGCAACACAGCACATGGTTAGGGCTAGACCCAGACTCTCTCCTCCTTGGAACTTGCAGGATAGCTACCTCAAAGCACCAAGACAAAGCATATGTTCTAGTCTTGAAGTGCCCTCTGCTGTTTTTCCAGAATGCTGCAGTCACAAGCAGCTAGGGGAACTGGTCTCAAAAGTTCTTCCTTAAAAGCCTCAATTAAAATAATGTTCAATCAATAGATTTAGTACTAATGTTTCATTCACTGTGGACTTGTAAAAAAGCAGTTTACCACTTCCCAATGGTGAGAGCACAGTGCCTCTTTGCAGAGAAAGGAGCAGTAGGTCTTTCCCATTGCTGTTGAGCTCTGGCTTTGGATAAGGGCTCAGCTCCTCAGTGGAATGGACTTTTCTTGGAGTTTCTCCAGTATTCATTAGGATGGAACTTACCCAGATTCTTGGTCTCAACCCAGAGAGTTTGTAAAAATATATTTTACATGTTTTGAAAAAAGTAGATCAAATAGTTACTGTTTTGCACTGTACTTTTAGAAAAAGATTCCTAGGCCTCTAGAGGATTTTGCTTTTATAGCTGAGTATGTGTCCAAGGAGGTCCCTGCAGGTCAGGGGCCTTGATACAAATCTGAACTTCTGTGGAAGCTTCCTTAAGATTTTAAGATTTTCTAACAGCAGAAAGATTTTGACTATTTGACTCCTCCGTGCCTTTTTCCAATTATTCATCTATTGCCTTGCATCTTAACAATGATCAATTTCCCTTAATGCTATAGCCTTCTCATCATTCTTTCTCTGAGCTCTTGACTCACCTGAGTGAACTCAAGCTAACTCTCTCTTAGTACAAACTAGGAAAGTTGAAAGACTCCAATCCCTGTCTTTTTTGCACTTCTAGGGATCAAATCCAGAAGTTTCAGGGCCTGCAAACACTCTACCACTCAGCTACATTCCCTAACCAACCCCAATACTTTAGCTCAATTAGAGTCAACTGGGCAACTTAGAAGTGACATAACATTTTAATTAATGAATTAGTTAATTAATTATTTTTTTTGTTCATGCCAATCTGGGTGATTTCCAAGCTGGCCAAAATGAAAAGAAAACTTCTGTAAGTCCTGTTGTAGGAGATGTTCATGGAATAATGGCTTAAATGGAACTTCTAGAATCCTGAGCTCCTGGAAGTTGGGAAGAGTTTGCTGATGTGTCTATAAATCCAATATAGAATTTTATGGAATATGAAACACCATCAATTTTAAGAGGCACGTTACTTGGCGAATTACAAGAAAAAAATTTTTCAACCATAATTTTAAGAGGCCATAATTATAATAATTTGATTTAAGAGATGTTAAAATGTGAGGAGGAAACATGTATCTTGGAATCAATGAAATAACCTAGTTTTCATGAACAAGTAGGCCATTTGCTACTGTAATTTTTCTTTAATTTTTGCTTTTTAAATTTTTGTTGTTTTGGGTTTTTATTTCTTTTTGTTTTAAGAAAATAAATTTAAAAATTAGTGTTTGTGTGAAGATAATTCTCACAGCAGTTTAAATTTCATTCTGGGGCTTTGGGGAGGGACATTTGAAAACATCCTTTTTCTCTTTTCTTTCTCCACTTTTTACCTTAATAAAATGCTGCATTGTTTTTTCTGGAGGAAAAAACACACACAAAGGAGAGGAAAAGGCATTTTGACTTAGCTGTGAGAATAGGGACCTATTGGCACTTTTCTTTGGGTTAGGATAAATAGTTTACACACTTGTATGGTGACTCATGGTGATGTTGACTTATCTCTCATAGTGCCTGGCACAGAACAGACAATAAATCTGTGACATCCAATCCTGATGTTGAGGACTCTTTCTAAATGTGAAAATGTCACAATCCAGGGGCGGTGGTGCGCCTCTGTGATCCCAGAGACTTGGGAGGCTGAGGCAGGAAGATCACAAGTTCAAGATGAGCCTTAGCAACTGAGCAAGATCCTGTCTCAAAATAAAAATAAAAAGAGTTGGGAAATGTAACTCAGTGGTAGAGTGCTCGCCTAGCATGTGTGAGGCCCTAGGTTTAATATTCAGTACCCCTCCAAAAAAAGTTATGGGTAACTCATTGTGCCCAACAGTTTATATCATTTATGGTTATCCTAAATAATTGCATTCAATACTCTGTTCTATTACACATCTACCCAGAGAGGTGATTCATGAGCTTTGGCTTATTGCAGCATACACCATAATGGAAAGGCAAGATTCAATGGTGTCTCTGTTAACAGCAGGTGTAGCATGACCTCCAGTGAAAAGAAGAGGTAACAAGAGTAGATCCCTGTGTAACGGTCCTTGTCATAGTTAGCTAGCTGATCTCAGCCCACATCCTAAGCTATGAGATTAGAACACTGAACTTTTTATGTCGATACATGAATCATTTATGTCAATGCTGCTATCTATGTCCTTTATCAGACATGTGCCCATCCAATGTGTTTCGTTTGTGATCGTGCATCAAAATAGGGGACTCTTTTAATTTTCTCCTTTTTTCCCATTAAAGAGATTATTTGATTCAATTGACCTATTTTAATGGTAAAATGGTCCAGCTCACCTTAGTCAATAACATCGTTGTGTAAATTTGAAGCTCCTTTCCATTAACAAAGATTTGTATTTATGGACTGGAAGATCAAGACAGTAAAACACACCAATGTGCTGAGAATGTGAAAATGTACATCACCGAATTCAAAAGCATTGCCTAAAAATTTAAAATAATTTTATTTCCCTTCCTCTTTTAAAGTAACATCCATATTTTCGTGTTACATTCTTTTTTTTTTTTTTTTTTTTTTTTTTTTTTTTTTTTTTTTTTTTTTTTGGTACCAGGGATTGACCTCAGGGGTGCTTAACCACTGAATCACAACCATTGTTCTATTTTGTTGTTGTTGTTTGTTTGTTTGTTTTTAATTTAAAGACAGGGTCTCACTGAGTTGCTTACAGCCTCACTAAATTGCTAAGAAACTTGTGATCTTCCTTCCTCAGCCTCTCTCCCAGACAGGTGTGCACCATCACACCGGCTTTATGTTACATTCTAAAAGGCCAAATATGTATTTCTTAAATAATATTTAAAATAGGTAAAATCTCTAAGATCTTGAGTTTAGTCTTGTAATGATGCAGGTGGGTAACACAATGATAAAGGACTTTAACTGAGGTTAGAGGAGAGGATGACCGTTTAAATTTTCTAATTAAAATGTGATGGGTTTTCATTAACGACCTCAGTATTCAAAAGTACTCTTTCAGTTTATCCAGGTAGAATTCTCAAGGGTTATATTTTCCATTCACTACAATTTTTTTCTTGTGCTTCTTATCAGTTATTGGAAATTTACCCAGAGTAATCGTTTGTGTTTAGTTTTACTTGTGATTTATAATGATATTATATTTTATAAAGAAATCACTCAAATAAACTGAAAGATTGCACTGAACTAGTTAGTAATCATATTTTTGCTGTGACTTTGGACATATAGTATTGTAATTCACTTTTCAGATCTAAAATAAAAAATAATAATACCACAGTATTAAATGCAAAATTTCAAAAACTTTTTTAAATGAAGTATTACCTGTTAACCTCAGGGACTAGCTGGACAGCACTGTGATCACCCTTTCTGTCCTTGATGGGTTTTTAAATGGGACATAGGAATGCTGTACCCTTAGAAGTTCTTACTGCTGAGCAGGTGGGGACCTTCTCCTCAAAGTTTCATTGACATTCAAATTGTTAGGCATGATGACAGGTCTCCACTACACATCTGCCTCCAAATCAGCTCACCTGGATGGTTTTGCTTTTGTCTTACAGATCCCCTATGCAGCAAGCTTGATCAGGAAAGAAAAGCTTGGTGCCCATCTCAGCAAAAGCTAAAAAGGTGAGATCGCCAGAGGAAAGAGATTTTTAACAATCCCTGTTGTTATTGCTGACTGTACTTTTGATTGATGTATTTGAAATAGCCCAAGGGATTCGTAAAGTTGTATCCTGTGTTTAAGTCAATACACTGATGAGCTTTACTATATCTGGGAATGAGACTTGATATGTGAATGACTAAGTGCTTCTTATAAATTCCACAGAAAATTCCTGAAAGTAAGGAAGTTCTCTACTCAGTCTGCAGAAGTGATGCTCATTCTATCTTGAGATTTTCTGCTCTTTAGGGTTCTCTCTAACACCCTTGTTTCTACCCCTTGGAAATGTCACCAGTCATGCTTTTATCGTATCTCATCTTTTCTGTCTTTCCTTTGCTTCTGAAAGGTCTTCCTGAAGTCTGACTCTCAGTGGGTTATACTGCAGATGGTGATATGAACAATTGGGGGGCAGTTTGAGACCTCTGTTTGTTCTTTCTCTGAACCTATAAGAGTTTTTCTATGCTAAAGCCAGATTCAAAGTCACGTCCTCCAATAATTTAAAAGACAAACATTCTGAACTCTTAAGGAAAAACTGTGAAAATTCACTGATTTTATTCAGAACATGCCTAAGCATTTCAAAAGCGACTTTTTGATTCCATGAAAGAAGACATATGTGTTTATTAGAATTGTAGGAAAGCAAAAACTAAGACATGATTGTTTCTATACCCATATATTGAGATGACAATTTAATTTGCTAAATCAGGGGGAAAAAAAATCCAGACCAGAGGGTGGAATTTGTCACTGCTCATGGCCAACTAGGATTGTGGCCATTTATCAGTTCAATCCATTCCCAGCAGAATAATTTTTCCTATTCCTTTCCTCTGGAACATGTTTTCAACTCAATAGGATTTATTGGCCAAAAAAAAAAAAAAAGAAAGAAAAAAAGAAAGAAAAAAGAAAATTTCTCCCAATGCAGGCTCACAATTCTTCTGCCTATCATGTTTCCTGTTCCATGCACAGATGACAATCCTACTTCTTGCCATCATATTTATTAATGACCATTTTCAGTATTTGTCTTAATTATAATGATAATGGAATTTTATCAGGCACTCTAAGCCCTCTCCCAAACATTCGCATTTGTACACTTTCCCTTAATGTTACAAATGGGGAACTGAGGCACAGGAAAGAAAAATGTGATACACAGTGTCCATGCTGCAAAGCCAAGAAAAGATTCTAGGGCTCTCCACTTTAGAAGCTTGTACCCAACATATGAACTTCTTATCCTTAGGGAACAGATGTTTCTGCAACAGAGATGCCCAGATAGTAAATTGTTCTGATTCCACCACCAAGGAATGATACACAGATGTGCCTGAGTTTGGCTCTGTTCTCTATATTAAAGTATTTGTATTAAGTCTGAGGTTGACTTTGGATGGTTTCTTTCCCATTATAGTTAGAGGAGGTTTGCACCAGCAGTATGAAATGAAACATTTAAAACATTTAGATTCCAGATTCAGAGTATCAAGATAACCAAGGCAAGAAAGAATGATCCAAACTAATTCTGATAATACCACATGTATAATAGTCAAAAGTGTCAAACTAATCTTCTTTCAAATAAAAGATGAAATATTAACACATGTGTTTCAAAATAACCTTTCTGTTGAAGTGTAACACATTCAACATAGTCTATATATCATAAAGTCATATGAGTCATGAAGTCTCCAGATCAAAGTTCAATGGATTTCCACCTAAAAACTCAATTTTTACATTTGTAGCACCCAGTAAGCACCTGGTGACCCCATATCCAGTTTCTCCCACCTAAGACAATTTTGCCTGCTTTTGAACTTCATGCGAAGGACATGGTATAGAATGTTCTCTTGTGTCTGGCTTTTTTTTTTTTTTTTTTTTTTTTACTCAGCATTTGTGAGATTCACCCATTAGAGTGTGGTTTCATTTATACAAAGGAGCTTCAATAAACTCTCCTTTTACTCCTTCTACTTCCCCAACTCATCTTCCCTGCTTGTCAGGCATGAGCCTATCTTGCACCTACCAAATGAAGACTCGCCTCCCTGAAACCACGCCCCTGATGGTTATAGAGCGAACAGCGAGGTGGAAAAAAAAAGAGATTGATTTGTGTTTAGTAACTAATGCTTCCTCCATGCTGATTTTGTTTCCATCTTTGCAGACAACAGGGATTTCTCTAAGTAGACCCTGGTGCTTTCAGAAGATTAGTGGTTACTTAAATGCTTAGCTAAATCAGCCAGGCAGAGAATCATGGCCATATTGTTAGAGCCAGTCTCTGATTCTCAACATGCCAAGCCTGCAAGGAGTTACCCCAAGAGAGATTACAAAATAAAAATCATTACACTAGGGGAGAGAGACAAATTCTGTCTTGCTGAGTGACCACAGGTTTCCAAATTAGGGATTGATGCATTAATGTCTTATGCAAGAGTGACCCTTAAGGTGGTATGCTGTGTTCTTGCCACCCAGTGGATTCCAATATGACTATTAAGGGGAGGAAGCTTTTCAAAACCACAGGCAATCCACTTAATAAGCTGAGCAAGTACTGCCACATATCACTGCTCCACAAATCTTTTTTGCCCTGTGTTAGAACATAAGAAATTCCATGTTGAGTCAAAGGAAACAAACACCCCAGCCAAGATACTGACTGTATAATTCATCAGAAGAGCCAAGTTACTGTGATTAATGATATCACCCTAAAAGTTGAGGCATATACGCATAATACTCTTAAGTTGCCCTCGATAACTCCTTAAGTACTCATTACCCATGGATTTATTTAAACCTTTCTTCAACCTAGGCATAGCCCCCTTTGGGGCAATGAATTCTGTTTGTTTAGCTACCAGCTGTGTAAAGTGTAGTTTGTTTAATTTATCTTCAAGTCACCTCCTAAAACAGGCCCTATTAGATCAGACATTGTTCTGCTCTGTGTATTTGTCACATCAAGAGCTCATGAGTACAATAGAAAGGATTTGAAGAACATTTCAGAATGTCTTTGTGTTTCACAGTTTCATCTGAGTCTGTTTTTAAGCCCAGAAATATTCCTAATGGCCTTCCTTGACTCTACTTATTTCTCTGAGGCAGTTCCTGCAAAGACACCCCAGTATCATCTGTGTGAAATCCGTGCCCCAAATAAAAATGGCATGATGTCAACACTAATTTATTACTTTACATTTGTTTTCTTTCAAGCACCTTTAAGCATTTTTCAAATATCATTCACATAACAGGTTGAAACACCTGTCTTTGACAGAAAAGAATTAAATCATTTTCCATAATGAAAAGAAAATTAGAGAAGATGACTCATTTATAGTTATATACATAACTATAAATAGTTATCTAAATAACTATAAATACCCATTGACCAGGTTGGTAATGATAATTATCATTTATCAGGCACTAATTATGGCAGATCCTGGGCTAAATTCTTGTCTGCATTATCTTAAAATTTATTCATCTGTAAGTTCTTATGACTCTATAATGTAGACCCTGTTCCCATTTCATAGAGGAGAACACGGAAGCTCCGAAAGGTCATACAGCTAGGAAGTGACATGTCTGTTTGACTCCACAGACACTTTCTTGCCTGCCTTGTATCCTTGGGCTGGTGATGAGGATGATGAGGTTCTAGATTGGATACTTCCCATGTTATCTTAATGTTATCATTTAGAGTCTTTGAATCTCACTCTCATCTAAAAATCATGTGAGAATGAGTCCAATCAAGGTGTCTTTCAGCTCTAAAATTTTGGTAATCACTATGCATGACAGTCTTCTGCCATGTTCTCTGTGCTGTCCTGTAAAGGGGCTGCTTTATCAAAGCCAGGTCAAGATCAAGAGTAGTGGTCAAAGAGTTGTCCACCTATATTACCTCTTGTATCTCCAATTACTTCTTTGCATCCTCTTGGAGAGTTGGAAAATATGAAGTCTCCCCTTTGTTGAGAATATTTACCTCTTTGGTAAATTCTCATTACTTTTACTTCACTTCTGAAATAATTGCTGTAAAAGTAGTAGCAAGAAAAAATGTCTTAAAAGGATATGGAGGGATTGTAGTTGAACCCTGTGCTTTCCTTTGGGGTGACCAAAGATAAAAAGGGGAAATAATATACCCATTTCTCTCACCTTTAGTTAGAAACGACAGGACCAGGTTCTTTCAATAATCTCTATTGAGAATAATGATGTGCCCCCACTGTTCCCAGCACTTTGAATTCATGGGTTGTCTTAACCATCAACCCATTGAAATCAGTACTTGTCCCTTCACCATCCTACAGCTGAAAAAGCTGAAGAGCAGAGAGGTGAGTAGGTTGTCCGTGGAGTCACCACTAGGAAGGGGCAAACTTGAGCAAAACCTGCAGCCCATTCTTCCTCTGTCTCTAGTTTGTAACCTAAAATCATGATCTAATTCACCTCTTCCATTATCCATTATAAATATGCAGTTAACAACTGATGATCTTGTTGATTTTGAATCATAAAACCTCCGGTTATACTTCTACAGTTTCCCTAATACCTTAAGACAAGAAAAATAAATAAAACATGGACCATCCAACCAAAGCCAACAGGGCACCAGAGCATGGAATTCTGTCTGCCCTTTCACTGTGGGCTGTCTTAATGTTTGTCCAACAGCAAACCAAAGCTTCTGGAACTAGCCAGACAGCTTTATGGTAAGGAAGGCATAGCAAACCAGCACACTCTGATTTAAGAGTTCTAGTTTGGTTCAGTGTCATCTGAGATGCAGAGCATAAGTTAGCAGACAAACATGGAAACAGGAAGATGCTTTTATATTTACCTTTTAATAATGAAACTGCACTAAAAATGTCTTCCCTTCAGGGTGCAGTAACTATCATTTTACTTGTTTGAAAATTATCTGCCTGTGTGGCGCTCGGGTCATCGTTCTGTCTTTTGTTTTATTCCAGGTGTACACATCCACTTATTCTTGTTCTCTTGTAAAATACAGCCTGCCACTGAGCACTTCTGACCTGCAGAAAGACTGCACACTGAAAGGGCTTGGGAATCCAATACAAAATCAGGTTCGGGAGAACCCAAGGACAAGTGACCTCAAAGCAGCATGGACAACCATGTAAAATAGACTGTAGCCATTCATTAGTGGGGGGAGGGGGGAGCCAACCAGAGCCGTCAATGCTTGTTGCATCTTTTGGTGGAACCAAAGTTTGAGTATTTGTGTTTTTAAAGGACAACCGAACCCAGAGCGTGGGAAGTGCTGTTAGCCAACTGGCTGAGTGGGACATCCACAGACGGTCCCAGGAAGTCTCAGTGCTGCGCACGAGGAGAGAGAGCAGCTCTATACAGTTGTCTTTTACTTTTGAAGAAGTGATTCTTAGTGGAAAGAAGACAGAAGAACTGTCCTGGGAGTGGGGATCGTGTTTCTTTCGACAGACTGGGAAGATGTCAGCTCTACAAACCTGCTTTTCATGGCAAACTGGACAGACACACGTGGCCCCTTCCTCTCTGGTCCTTTGCCTGCTGTATGAATGAAGATTGTATTCCTCTGGAAATATTTTACAATTTAATATTGAGTGTAATTAAGAATATAATCATGTTATCAAAAATGGTATTTAACTCTGTTGTAGTTTCTTTAACATTCATGTGGATAAAAAGTCTATAATAAAAAAAAAACCTATGAAGTAATGGTTGTGTTTGTGTGGTTAAGTGCACATTTGCTTGGGGGAAACTCATGAAAGTTATTATATTTTACAATTATTTTAGCATAAAATGTTTGAATAAATTATTTTTAAAAGTAGAATTCCTTCAAAAATTATTACTAAAAGCTAAATTAGCCTCTCACTCTAATCAGCATATGGAGACCTCTCCATCATGTTAGGATCTTTCTATAGGTAAAGTGATGTTCTAAATTCCTGCCAGGTCTTCCAACACTGTCAGGGAGAGAGTTGATGTTGTGACATTAAAACTAAGTCCATGCATTCATGTTGTGCCATACATTCAGCCTGCTGGATAGGATAAATAGAAGCATCAAAATAGTGACCCCCTTGCAGTCAAGATTTCTAAGGGAACTCTGCCCTGCAAAAAAAAAAAAAAAAAAAAAAAGTCCACTGTGAACAACCTCCCAACCTGAAGTTACCAAAGACTACCCTAACTGAAGATGCATCTCAATACTGACATCCTTTGGCAGATTTCAAAAGAAATTTAAAGGGCAACACCATGATATTTAATACATTTTCCCCACCAACTCTATTATTATAAACTAGCCAATGAAGTTCCACAATTTACCTTTGAGCTACATAAATGTCTTTATCTTGGCTACCACATTTCGTTAGCTTTTCATTACTGTAATAAATATCTGAAAAAAATCAACTTAGAAGAAAAAAAAATTGTCTTGGCTCATGGTTTCAGAGGTTTCAGCACTAGTCTGTTGGCCATGCTCCCTTTGGGCCTGTGATGAAGTAGTGCATCATGGTGGAGAGTGTATGGAGAAGGAAACTGCTCACCTCATGGCAACCAGGAAGCAAAGAGAAAGATAAGGGGTCAGGGTCATGTTACCCCTCCAAGGGAATGCCCCTAGTGACCTAACCTCCTTCCATTAGGCCCTACATCTTAAAGTTTCCACCACCTTCCAAAAGCTCCACAGACTGGCCTCCACTGTTGAGAATATAAAATTTCATTGATGCTTTCCAGTTCTCCATCTAAATCCTAAGCTCCAAATCTCCCCAATCTGCACATCTCTCTCTGGGGTCATTCAAGATCCAAACTACAGTACACATTACTAAGGAAGGAAGAATACTCACTTGTGATTTTCTTCCTATCTCATGAAGGATGAGAAGACGCATCAGGGAAGGGCTGTAAACCAAGTACTAGAATATGAGGACAGGTTTTTATTGCCTGATAGAGGAAATTAATATGCAGATGCTGTGACAAAGGATATTCACTCTGAGCCACTCTTCCAGGGCTTGGAATGGCACATATTTTTAAAACTAACCAAAAGTGTCATACTTTTATTTCTAATACAACTTTAAGTGTCTCAGAGTTATTAGTGCACAAATATCAGTAAATGATTTTACAGCAAATGGGAAACTAGAATCAGATAAATCAATAGCTATGTCTCTAGAGCCCTGGAGTTGTTAACTATGGCATAGCTCTGGATTGGGTTAACAGCCATGTCCGGTGCAGATAAGACCATTGGCTTTCACTGTTGAGAATATAAAACTCCACTGATGCTTTCCAGTTCTCCATCTAAATTCTAAGATCCAAATCTTTCCCAGCTTAATATCTCACCCTGCGGGCTAGAGGAATCCTGATGTCCTTATTCCCATAGCCTTAGAATTTCATTTCTTAAAACATTTTTATCCGACCCAGTCTGTGGGCTGCTACAAACACAAGAACCTAAATCTTTTCCATGCAACCATAAAGTGATACACTTTGGGAGATCCAACATATGACATGGGAATGTGTCGTTTACTCCTGCACATTTTCTCATCAAGGATAGTGAACACCTATCCGTATTCTTGTAATGCTCAATGCTTTTAAGCTGGAACAGAAAGAATTTCTTCCTAAAGCTGGATATGACTGGGTTATCTGAGCTGCCTTGTAGAAACAGACAGGACATCCATCTAGACTGCTGCACGGAGCTAAAAATAAAGCCACTCTTCAGAAGGACGAACAAAATTCTTGGCTCTCCAAAATGACAGCAGAAAAATGCTGTGCTCTTTTCTTTGACTATTTGGTCAGGACAAAATTCCAAGGTCAACCCAAATACTAGCTAATGAAGAATATAGACAATGCAAACAAAATTCTCTATTTTAATTTCAAATTAAATTAGAAGATCAGAAAAGACCATAGCAAATCAAAGCCAAAAAAAAAAAAAAAAAAAAATCTGGCCCAACCAATAAAGTCTTTTCTGTTGGGGCAAACTAGACATTTCAGACTGATGCTTTCAATCCTCAGAATGCCTGAGTAATTGCATGTCTGTTTGCCACAGGCAAGGAGAGAGGGACATCACATCCCAATTTCCTAAGATTCTGCAATGAGTGTGGCTTCAGCTCTGTGGAAAACAGAAGGAGAAACTCTGCTAGCTACAGGGGATATGGTCAAACTGACAGGAGCTCTGTCATTTAAGAATTGAGACAGCTTTGATCAGAGAAAAGCAACACTGTGCATGGTAAGAATGTGTGACCGTGTCATCTAATGGGGCCCTCTGGCAGACCCCAGGCCCCAGGGGGTGAGTGCCTTGGTCTCCCTCTTCCAAGATAAGTGCACAAAGCTGGTTCACCCTACAAGGGTGAACAGACACCCCAAACCAAGTTTATAATTCTACCCTCTTTGGTGGGGAGATCAGGGGTATTTCAGCTCACCATCTTCTGCTAATCTTTAGCATGGTTCCTGTCATATTGTAGCTTCACAAAGCATTTTTGCCAACTGAGTTAAGGGAATCTCATTTATTTTATTTGAGTCAATCTTCATAGCAGATCATTCTATTGTTATTGTTCCGAATTTTCTCTCTCAAAGAATGTTGACATTTCATTTGGTTTCAAGTGACCATATGTGGCAAATTGCTAGTTGCCATCCATTGGTATCCACACTCAGGTGGCAATATATTTAAATAAAGACTGCCTTTCCTGGGCTTACTTGCAGTTAGATGTGGTCATTGACTGTGTTATGGCCAATGGGATACAGGTAGAAACAAGGAACTTTTAGGAAGGTCTCTTCAAAAAAAGTTGATTTAGTTAAGAAGTGTTTCTTTATTCCCTTCCCTTTCCTTATATGTGACATATTGGTCACAGTGATGCAAAGCTGACTAAAATATCAGGTAAAGATACAGAATGAGGATGGATCTAAATTTGGTCTGCTTCCAGGGCAAGACAGGAACTGGGTTGGCAAGGTACACTGTCCAAAGACTTAATGGATTCAGTGTAATACAAGCAGAGATGTGACCAGGTGCATAGGCAAGATCCAACAAGGAAACAGAGCTCAGCAGGGCTGGCAAGCTCAAGAGCAGTAGGTGGTTGGTAATTATTATTCACAACAAGGAGATCCTACTACTGTTTGCATGGCATTTGTGGGCAGCTTCCAGCCTTGAGAAAACACATCACTGAGAAGAAAGTGGGGTGACAAGAAGTAAGCCCAGTCCTAGACTCCAGGATGTGATAGGCAGAGAGCTCTGGCTCAGGAGCACAGAAGTTCAGCAAGGTCAACTTGGAAACTCAGGTGACAGCACAGGAATCCCAAGATTTGAGCTGGTAACCTCCACACAGGACCAGGAGAGAAGAGCTAAGACTTTCTGTATGCAGCCTGACTCCAGTCTTGATTTGAACTCTGAAACTGAGCTGCAGTTTGAGGAGGAGGGATGGGAAGTAAACTGATTTTGACTTACCACAAAGGGTGCTGGAAAACTCTTGAGAACCAAAAACACCTTCCTGCAGATGGCCATGTATTTCCATGCCAGGACGAATATACAGATAATTTAGAAATAATAAATTCAAGTTACCTAAAGTAAATAATCATTCTGAAAAACCTTGATTCTGTACTGAATTAAGAATCTCCCTGAAAGCATTGTTAACGCCTAGAGTTTTCAATAATAAAACTCATCCAACTTTTACATCATCTCACTATTAAGGACAGTGGCTTCCTGGATGACTGTTAATGATGGTTTTCTTTATTATATTTTAGACCATTTAGCAAAGTTTATTGATTTATACTTCCTTGTAATTAGTTGTAGTGATTAAAATAGCTTTTATGGCTCTCTAGAGATTGTCTTTTTAAAAGAATTGACATTTCCCCCAAATTGTGTGCTTTAAAACATGGTTAAATACTGTTTGAATTCAGTACTAAACCATCATTGGTGAAACTGTGATTTTTATATGTTCTTTTCTCCTCCCTCTACTTATCTGGCACTATAATACAATTACTTGGCAGCCAATAATAATAACGGCAGCCAACTTTCATCAAGTGTTTACAGGAAGCTGAACATTGTGCTAAGTGTCTTAATGCATTATTTCATTTAATCCTCTCAACAACCCTATGAAGTAGGGATGATTTAATTGAAACTTGGAGTTAAGGCACTCAGTGCATAAGTGGCAAAGCAGGAATTCCAATATAGGGCCACTGTGACTTCAAAATCTCTGCGTTTAACCACTCAACTCCACTGCTCCCTGCCAAATGAACAAAGCAGAAACCCATCTACACAGAAGTGTATCAGAAGTCCCTAGGTTGACATCATTTGAATGGTGCTGGAAAATCTCTTACCAATCTCACTTGAAGCTGAAATTCCATGCTTAGCATGACAAAGACAGTGTTACTCAAAAAGTAACAAAGAGCTAAAAATATAAACTCTTAGAAGAAAACATATGAGCATATCTTCTTCAACTTGGGGTTACATATAACATCAAAAGCACTGGAGAGGAAAAAAAAGAGGTAGGTAAATGGAAAGTAATGTACAAGGATTCCAATTTCCCCACATTTTCACCAACACTTGTTACTGCCTGTCCTTCTGATAATAGTCATCTTAGTGGTGTAAAAGAGTATTTGATTATGGTTTTTGACTTGTATTTACTGAAAGACTCTTGGTGTTGAACATATTTTTATGTGCATATATTTTCTGAGGAAATGTCTATTCATATCTTTTCCTATTTTTTAGTTGGATTTTTTATTATCAAGTTGTATACCTAGATGAATTCAGTACTAAGCCATCATTGGTGAAACTGTGATCATATATATGATTTGCAAAATACTGATACATATTACTAGTAAGTGCCTAGAGATCAAAAGCAGATTGGTGGTTTCCAGGGTCTAGGAGGAAGGGAAGAGTTAAGAAACCCCCCTAATGAATACAGAGCTTTCTTTTGGAGTAATGAAAATGTTTTGGAAATAGAGAGTTCCGTGGTTTCATAACGAACCAAATGTCACTGAATTTGTACACTTTAAAATGATTAGTTATGTGAATTTCACCTCAACACAAAAATGCTTAAGAATAAGTATACCAAAAGATGTGTAAGACCTGTACACTGAAAAACTCAACATGCTGGGTGCAATGGCTCATGCCTATAATCCCAGCAGCATTGGAGGCTGAAGCAGGAGGATCACAAGTTCAAAGCCAGCCTCAGCAACTCAGTTAGACCCTGTCTCTAAATAAAATATAAAATAGATTTGGGGATGTGACTCAGTGGTCGAGTGCCCCTGTGTTCAATCCCTGGTACCCCTCCCCCCAAAAAAAACACCTCAACACATTTTTTAGAGAAGTTTAAAAGACTTTTAAAAACTAAGAAGATAATTGTGTACATGTATGAATATGTAACAACAAATCCCATCATTGTGTACAACTATAATGCACTAATAAAAAATGTGAAAAAGCCTGGGGTGGATACCATGGACATGAGGTAAAGAACTTATTATTGTTAAAGTGTCCATTCTCCCTAAATATATTCATAGATTGAATTCAATTTCAATCAAATTCTCAGGAGGACTTTTGAGAGGAACTGTGAAGCTGATTCTACAGTTTAAATATAAGTACCAAGAATCTAGGGTACTCAAAAGCATTTTTGAAAAATAAGAACAAGGTTGCAGGATTTTACATTACCTGATTTTAAAGCTCACTTTAAAGCCATCACAATTATCACAATGTGTAGCCTGCTTTAACAAATGGCATAAACACCCTGAAACTGAGTAAAAAGTCCAGAAATAAGATTACTCCTACATAGTCATTTTATTTTTAACAAAGTAATGGAGAAAAAAATCTTTTCAACAAAGTCATGCTGAAATAATTCTGTATCCATCATGAAAAAAATAGAAAACTTCAACTCCTATCTTATACCTTTTATAAAATTTAATATAAGACTGATGATAGGCCTAAATATAAGAATTAAAATCATATAACAAAAGTCAGGTCTAGTAGTATACAACTGTAGTCCCAGGTAATTGGAAGTCTGAGGCAGAAGGATCACTTGAGCCCACAAATTCAACTCTGGTCTGAGCAACATAGTGACACTCCATCTCATGACTATGAGATAAGGTAAAAATTTCTTAGACACACAAAACATTAACTGCCAAAAATATAAATTGGATTAAAATTTGCTCAAAATTAAAATTTGCTCATCATAAGTTACCAGTAAAAAAAAAAAAAAAATGAACGTGCAAGCCAACAACTGAAAAGAAACCCTGCAAAACATGTCTAACAAAGAACTTGTATCCAGAGTACACAAAGAACTCCTTCAACTTAATAATAAAAAAAACTTTTCAATCCAATTTTTCTTCTTTCTCTCTCTTTAAGCAGTGCTGGAGGATCAAACCCAGGGCCTCACACAGCCTAGACAAGCATGATGCTACTGAGCTACATCCCCATCCTTTAAAAAAATTTTTGTTAAATCAATCTTTTTTTTTTTTTAGATGGAGTCTCCCCACATGCCCAGGTTGGCGTTTAACTCCTGGCTCAAGCAAATCTTTTGCCTCAGCCTGCTGAATAGCTGAGATTCATAGGTTGAATACAATAGAATTGAATACAAGTGCAAGCCACCACATCTAGCTTCAATTTCTTAAAAAAGAGCAAAGTAATTGAATAAAAGTTCACAAAAATGTACAAGTAATTCATATACATATGAAAAAGTGATCAACATCATTAATTATCAGGAAATGCAAATAGTTCCACAATGAGCTACAAGTATATCTACTAGAATGACTAAAATGTAAAAGATTGACAACAGCAAATTCTGCTGAATCTAGGTGGTAGGCATGTGGGTGTCCACTTCAAAATTCTTTGCAATGTGTCTGAAATTTTCATGCAACAAGGATAGAATGGTATGGTAGCCCCAATTTTCTGTGTATGCTAGTCAGTCAGGAGTTACCTGTATCTTCTTTGCATTCTCCACACATATATTTTAAATTCCCCTCACATTCTTCTGGATATTTTCTACCATGTTGGTGCTTAGAATTCATAAAAAGAATCTCTGAGATATTTCTTCTACCAACACTGAATGAAAGAAGTTGAGAGTTTTCCCTTTCGTAATGTCCTCAAGTGAATCATTGTCAGCGTTAAATCTCTACTTGAAGGAACCAATAGAGTATTAGATTCCCCATATAGACTGATATCTGGTGAATTTGTCACCATGGCTTGCTCTGATTGGTGAGCATGTAGTGCAGGTTCCAACTCATAAATATGGGCTACTGTGACTCCTCTGCTCAAGATAAAAGTATGAGTAAGGTGGGAAGATAATTCATAAAAGTACATCAATAAGTACTTTCTTTATTATTTCAAACATACTTCTATCCTACCCAGAGTCCAAACAATTCCCCTTCTTATGGTCTATTTTCTCCTTTGAGTCCTGATGACCCCTTTTAGTTCTGTGTCTTGACCAATATCAGCTGCACATTGGAATCTTATACATCTTATATCTGGGTTTCACCCCAGAGACTGATTTAATTGGCCTGGACTGCACTGGGGGGGGGCATGCGAACGTTATAAGCTCCCCAAATATTTCTATTATATTGTTGAGGCTCATATCTAGATCCTCTCAAGGTTCATTATCTTACTTGGAAGGTGAACCTACAATAACCACCCCTTGACAAACAAATGCTGAGCACACCATTCATATTAATTTGTAATAGTCCCGGTTTTGCTTATGTCTATGTCTACACACATAATAAAAAAGATAATTTTTGTGTTCCTTGCTTAGGGAAAAGAACATTAGAAGAAAACTATGTGATTTTTCCATTATTTAGAGAAAGGAACACTATTTAATAATAGAAGAGGTTTGCACATCCCTCAGTCTCCAAATTCTTCTTAATATCTATATTCATTCTTCCTGATATATTTTGTTTTTTTCCCCTACCTCTGCCCCCAAGTATCTTTGTATCATTGACTCAGTGAAGATTAATAAGGTGATATTTATAAAGAGAGATCTTTTCTTTAATAAGCTACATAAATAACAAGAGACATAAGGAAACCCTTGGGAGATATGAATTAATTCTCAGAACTCCTAAGAGGTTTTCTTCCTTTAGCATTAAGTAACAATGAAGGAAAAACTCTTGAAAACAACAGATGGGTGCTCCATCTTCTGGAACAGAACTTTTTATTCTTAGCTCTCGATAAGCCAAGGCTAATTGACCCTTGCAGCTATT
Organism: Spermophilus citellus; assembly: GCF_964194105.1. Classification (NCBI taxonomy): domain Eukaryota; kingdom Metazoa; phylum Chordata; class Mammalia; order Rodentia; family Sciuridae; genus Spermophilus; species Spermophilus citellus. The sequence continues at coordinate 104,382,690 of NC_138198.1, read as the reverse complement.
CCAGAACTATATGTATTGAGATAATATTCTCAAATATCCAGGGGCTCAAAAACCAGTACTACCAAAAAGAAATATAGTCTTGTGCCTTGTACCACCAATTTACCTTGAGAATTTTTGATGCTACCTATCTAAAAAATAAAATCCAAATCCTTACCTGTTGTTCAAAGCCCTGCGTAATTCAGACACAATCTACATTTTCTATCTTGTATCAGGACTCTTGTCCTATGCTGGCCAACCGTTCCTGGCCTTCTTGCCTTTGTTGACAACATTTGTCCATTGAGAAGGGCCTTTCCCTCTCTTCTTCCAGAATTCCACCCAATTCTCAAGATATTCTTCAAGTCTACTTCAGACCCTGGTTCTCCAGACTCTCAGGTTCTCCCTCTTCTCTATATCTTGTAAGGGCACTTGGTTTTCTGTGGGAGACCAACCTCGCATGCGACTGAGTTAACTCCCCTGCTGGGTGATATGGCCTCAGGCATCCATGCTGCTAAACTGCCCCTCTCTTCTAGGGTTCCAGTGACTGTGTCTTCGCACCGTCATCTTCCTACAGCCCCATGGGTGAAGCTATGCTCACCTGTTCCTTTGTAATATAACCCCTTGCCCTGTTTAGGATAGAATGTTCCATGGAGGTGCCTTGTGTGTGACCCCTTCTCTTACTGTGCCCTTGGGTGTGGCCTACCCAGGTGTCAGTCAACCTGCTGACAGTGGACATCATGAAGATAGACTCAGCCCCCTGAAACCTGACCCCTTGCCTCATTTGAATAGCTTCTCCTCAATAAAAGGGGTCAGGGCTCTCGCTCTCTTTCTTCCTGTGGACCCTTAAGGTCAGAGGAGCCGTCACAGCGACCCCAAAGAAAAAGGTATTTGGGTCTCTTGTGTGGTTATTTTGCCCAGTTAGCCCAGTTCAACTGGATTGACCCCTGAGCCTTTTAGTTATGAACAGAAACCCAGCAGTTTTCTGCACTAGTCATTTGGCACCCATTGGGTGCTTGCTGCTTTGGGTTTTTATTGCTCTTTCTGTCTTAGGTGTGCACAAGAGACTCTAAACTCCTTTAGGGTAGGAACTGATAGCCCCTGTCCTACCTATGCTCCTCTTGGCTTAGTAAATGCAGCTCTAAGTGTTTTCCAATGCAGATGACTTGGAGACCTTATGTACTCTCAACTTTTGTACAGGCTATCAAAATTTGGGAAGACCCAGCCTACAGAAAAGTGGCCAGCCAAGCTGCTCTCCTTCCCTAGCCATGCCGGGTTCATGATCACCACCTCTCCCCTTCACAGATTCAGTCTCCTCTCTGCTTATACTTAAAAATGCTTCTTGACTTTTGATTTTCCAAATGTTCTATAAATTGGCTCCAGATGCAGAGTAGGTTTAACCCTGCCAACGCCAACAGAGGATGGGCAGGTAGGTGTTTGTACAGAGTTACTGGGCTTAAGAATAAATGGACTGACCACAGTCTTTCTTGATCTCTGTCTTCTCTCCAAACTCGCTTTCTCCCTTCCCTCATTGCCAATTCCTTTTATTTTCATTCTTTGCAGATTTATATGTTCCTTGGAACCTAGCTTTTGTATCATCGGGGGCCACCTATAGCTTGATTTTGTATTGGATCAAATGTTTGTGGTTTCACATTTTGTTGTGTGAATCCTGATTATACTTCTTTTATTTCTTATTGGGAAAAAAGGTGGTTTTTTTTCTTTAAAACCATATTTGTATTTAGGGTAGATTAAGAAATGTTTAGTCAATAATTTAAGTAACAAAAATGATGCACTCTCAGTCAGTGACTTTATCAATATGAAAGTTTCTTTCTTAGGTAGAAAGAAATCTTCCTAGCTCTCCATGGGATCAATTCCATCCATCCAGCCCACAGAGGAAAAGAGAGGCTGCAGAGAAGACTTGTTTTTTTTTTTTTGTTTGTTTGTTTTTTATTATTATTAACTGCCTTATCCTGAAAGCGAGATTTAAATTCGATTGGTCAAAACCCAATTGCACAGTCCCACCTAATTGTAGGGAACTCTAAGAAATGTAGACATCTGGTGCACCTGGGAAGGATGCAGTTGGATGCTGAGGAAGACCATCAGTGACTACCACCTCATAGTACCTGCGTTTTCCATCTGCTTTCTCATTTTACCTACTAATGGGGATCTATTTTAAATTTCTTTCTTTCAATAAGAGATTTTTATGGAGCACACTGACTTGTTCTCATTTGGACCAGTGCTTTGTGGGAATGTGGCCTATCTCTCATCTAAGATTCTTTCCACTGACTGCTTGGTCTAGTTCTGCCTTTCTTATCATTTGTTTTCTTGTTTGTTTGTTTCTTTTTCTTTTCTTTTTTTTTCCATCAGTGTATTGCTGGAGCACATTTTCAAACAACTTTCTCAAAAATGATACATAAAACTGATCTTCATTAGAATATTTCATGAAGGCCTTTATTAAATTTATTATGGTTATCACTATTGCCTAAAAGTATGTACAAAATAGGTACTTGATAAATATTAGCTGTTTATGTGAAATCTTTCTGAGTCTTTTGCATGTTTAAAAATCTTTTCAAAGCATAATTTTTGCTCAGAGAATGTTCATTCTTGCTTTTGTTTTTAAAATCTTTATTTCACTCTATTAGTAGATCATTTAGCTATTGATTTTTAGATTCAGAATTATTTTCCTTCAAAACATTAAAATAAGTATGCTATTGTCTTTTACATTTGGTACTGGTTGGTTCTTATTTCTTTTCTTTTCCCTCCCTCCCTTCCTTCCTTCTTCAGTGTTGGGGATCAAATCCATCCTTACACGTGCTAGGCTAGCATTTTACCACTGAGCTACACTCCCAGTCCTTGTTATTCCTTTCTCCCTTGAAGCTTTCAGAATCTTTCTATTATTAGACTCTTTGAATTTCATAAGGATGGGTGTAGGTAATAAATTTTTTAAAAAACTGTTTATCTGAACTAATACCTACTAATTTTTTATGAACACTCTTATTCTTTTCATCTCTGGAAATTTTAATCTATTATTTTTTGGTCCATATTCCTGTCCCTATGAAACCTCCATTTTTCTTGTTTTCTGTAGCCATGTTTTACTCTTAGAGTTTTTTATCTTCCAGTGCAAGTTTTTAGAGGACTATAAAGATTTTAATTTTGAGAATTCTTTTTCTTCATTCCTATAAAATTCCAAAAATTTTGCATAAATGCCACTCAAATCACTTTTGCTTTACTATTTTTTTTTTCTTAAATTGTCTCTGTCCTTTTCTGAGGTTAGTTTTACTGATTTTTCATCTTAACCTTTCTTTTTCACTTTGCTGGCTTTCATCACCTGTCCTGATTGCCTGTCCATATTTAATAGCAATGAATGCAAGTGCATAGTTATATAATTGATGTGAGGAGAAATATCTAACTGGAAACTCTAGGAACTTATGAAAGTGTAGAATCATCAGTTTAACTGTTAAATGGTTTGGACTAGTGAAGCTATCTGTCTCCCAAATGACAAAATAAAAACAGCCCTACTGTAGAGCAGCAGTGTTCACATTAGGAGCCTTAGCTCCTAAAAGAAATCCCTTTCAGTCTTGCCCAAGGCAATGACAGACTGTCTGCCATCTTGTCCAAAGGGGTTTGGGAGTCAATGCTGGGAAAGCTGATTAGTTCACATACAGATCATCAATTAATCCACCTATTTTCGGCTCTGCTTTTTCTTCTAGACTTCTGTTGCACCCACTGGTTCTGAATCAGGAGTTTTGGGGCAATTCTTCAGGACAATGATGTCCACTTTCACTGCGATCCCTCCATGGTTCATTCTGGGCTAAGATTTTATCCACTGTAGGTCATCCGTCAATATGTTTCCTTCTTTTTGTTTTTTTTTAATCTTGAAGAGATTGTTGAAATTGCTTGTGTTTCTTCATATCTTTATCTTTAAGTGCATTTTCTCTTTTTAATCCTTCATAGCTTAATAAAGTCTCGGAAAGCAATGCAGAGAAATACATGTACTTGGTGCACCATCTTGAACTAGAAGGCAATCACATATGCTTAAACATCTTGATGTTTTTTTTGTTTTTTTTTTATTGTTGGTCGTTCAAAACATTACATAGTTTTTAATATATCATATTTCACAGTTTGATTCAAGTGGGTTATGAACTCCCATTTTTACCCTGTATACAAATTGCTGTATCACATCAGTTGCACTTCCATTGATTTACATAGTGCCATTCTAGTGTCTGATGTATTCTGCTGTCTATCCTATTCTCTACTATCACATCTTGATGTTTTTGATGATTAGTTAAGTTTAGGAGACTTTGTTCTAAACTATATGTTTTTCTCATGTTCCCTGTATTTTAAGCATTGAGAATCTACTGCCTTGTAACTCCTTGCATTTGATGACCCGCTTTTGTTAGTAGTTGATCCTTTTAATCAGAGCAGGAGTGTGTCTGTGATTTGGGCTTAGCCTACTGTACCTCAACCACCCCTTTGCATGATATAAGGCACATTGTAAAAGTTCATTAAATTATTGTTGAATAAAACAATTAAAAAATGAATGAATGAGTGATATGTACTCAAGTTAGTAGTTTCTTTATGTTTTTAAGTTCTGATTTTATTTACTCAGGTGGTATTTTTAAAAAAAATAAAATTAGCTCAATATAGCCATTTAGTATTAATATCCTTTTAAAATAGATGCAATGACTCATTTTTATTTTTTTAAAAACTTTCTATTTCCAAGAGCCCTATTTCCAGAAACACTTCATAATGCGAAAGCTTTCAACTTAAAAATGGCTTCATTTGAGTCTCCTACCAGAAATAGCTTGTATGAGTCCAAAAACATGAATGAGACATTTCTTGTGGGATTTTCCTATTTTGGTCCAATGCTGACCTCAAATAGAATCCATTTGGGTAAATTCTGCAGCCATAAGCCCATTTAAACTTAAGGCTGCTATGTAAATAACAAGATTAAAAGCAAACATACCTCAATCATCATTCACTCATATCTCAGACACAGACAACAAACAAATATATCTATGAAAATATATTAGCAGGATAAAAATGTTAAAAACCATAATCCATTTTTGTCAGTCTTCAAAGTGAATCTAAATTTTTAATACATAACATGCATCCTCTTTATCTTCATGAGCTATTTTTTAATGATTGCAGGAATAGAGATGCTGACATTTAAAATAAGAAGAGAAAGAGCAAAGTCGTTGAATTTTTTGAAGAATTATTCTAATATTTGATTTGTGAAAAAATATTTTTTTAACCACATAACTGATACTTCTTCATTATTAGTGGAAAGATTTTAGTCAGTTTAAATAGTAGCTGCTTTCTTCAATCAGCAAGTGTTTTCTTTTTTTTTTTTTTAACAGATGATTTGAGTATTATGTACCACAGAAAAGTCGAACAGGAAGGTGGGGGATATGATCAGCGTAATCCAGAACATGGGAAGTTCTACAGGATCAAACGATCCAGTGCTCTCAACAAAGAACTCGCTTTCATTATTTGGTTTGAGAAGAGATACTCCAGCTACTTTGGGGACAATGAATTGCAGAAAAACAAGAATGGAAATAAGGAGCCTACCTTATTTCCATTGTGGTAGGAGGCTACCACACTAACCTACACAAGAGATGATAATGATGGCTTGGACCAGGATTTTAGCTGATGATTTTAGTAGGAAGTGGTCAGCTTTAAATATAAGTTGTCCTAGTCCATTTTGTGCTGCTATAACAGAATACCACCGACTAGGAAATTTACAATGAGAAGAAGTGTGTTTTCTTATGTTCATATATGAATATATGACCAGTGTAACTCCACATCATGTACAACCACAAAAATGGGAAGTTGTACTCCATGAATGTATGATATGTTCAAATACACCCTACTGTCATGTATAACTAAAAAGAACAAATAGAAAAAAATTTAAAAAGAAAAGAAATGTGTTGCCTCAATAGTTCTGGAAGATAGGAAGTCTAAGATTGAGGGACAAGTGGTTAGGGACATCTTGCTTGGTTATCCCATGGCAAAAGGGCAAAGAGAAGGTAAGAGAGCAAGACAGCCTGCCCAACTTGCTCTTTGAAAATGAACCTGCTCCCGAGATAACACATCAATCCATTCATGAGGGCACAGCCTCATGGCTTAATCACTTCTTAAGGGTTGCTGCTTCTACTGTTGTTACAAGGGCAATTAAATTTCAACATGAGTTTTGGAAAGAACACTGAAACCATAGCATGTGTTGAAGTGAAAGTTAACAGGATTTGCTGGTGGATGATATGTGGAGGGTGAGAGAAAAAGAACCAATGATGATTCAAATAATTTCCCCCTGAACCACTGGAGTCACCATTAACTGAAATAGAAGAAGTAGGTCTCAGAAGTAAAATCAGGAGTTCAGTTTTGGGCAAGATAAGTTTGAAATATCGATTAGGCACTCAAGTGGTAGTGAGCTGGAAACATGCCCCAAGAGCTCCTGAGTGAGTTCTGAGCAGGAGACATGAATTTGGGAATCTTCAAGGGATATCAATGTTTTAGGCCATTAGACTAAATTAAAATAAAGTGAATGACTGTAGAACCAGAAGAGCCTGCTGCTTCTAAAGCACTGCAGAACCAACAGCACTAAAACTGAGTGACTTAAAACAATAAGCACTTATTCTCATGGATCTGTGATTGAATGAGTATTGATTGGTCTAGGCGGGGCAGAGCTACGGTGATTTGGATCTGCTTCACAAGCCTCTCCTGAAGCTAGTGAACTAACCCAAGCTTTTTTTTTTTTTTTAATGGAAATATAAGAAACATGTAAGACCTTTTGAGATGTCATCTCAGAACTGACATATTATCACTTTCTCCTCATTTTGTTGGCCAAAGCCAGTCTTATAGCTGAACCAAAGTTGTAAGTTAAAAAGTAGCAAAGTTATAAGTAAAAGACATTGACAGTGGAAAGGGTAAAAAATTTGTGTTCAAGAATATAATCTCTCAAAATGTATAAGGGACTGAGTCCCGGAGCATTTTAACTCTAAAAGGTTAATCAGAGGCCACATGTGAAGATCCTCGACCTAATCGTAACCATTGCTCTCCCTTACCTAAGGGAATCAGTTGGTTATTGAAGGCATCAGTTCTTTGATTCTGTTAAAGCAATGAAAACACTGATTCCATATTAATAGTTAAAAAGAATGTCTTCGTCAAAATGGCCTAAAATGCCAAAATGGGCCATCTATCATCCCAGAGAGAAAAAACAAAACAAACCCAAATGAAACACCTCGAAGAAAAAAAAAACGATAAGGAGACATCTGTATCTAAATTTAGAAGAACAAAGTTCATCCCCAACAAAAGTATCTCACAGGATAACTAGCAGGAATGCTTAAATCCTTATTAAACAGACATTAGAAGCTCAGCGTGAAGTAGTAAGTTCTAATTTTAAATGAACCACAACCATTTAGATTTTGTTTCAAGCTTCTAAGATTCAGAATATAAATTTTACCTATTTTTTTTGTTTTGCAGCAGCGTTTTCTTCCGTGATAGCTATCTTATAAATATATGATAAGATCTTCAGGCTTTTGAGTGTCTTTAGAAGTAAAGGCATCAGAAGAACAATACTTTTAAAGTATATAATCTGTTACAGCTTAGGCTACAAGCCTAGACTTTTGAAAAATAATGAATCAGATAGCCTGATACTAGCACAAGTACACTATCTTATAAGCTGCTTTTGCTAGATCCGGAGATTTTTTTTTTTTTTTGAGCTTGAAGGAGCTTCAGATATGGTAATCATCTAATTTTATAGATGAAATAACAGAAATTCAAAGAGGTTAACCTGATTCTTTTGACAATAAGAAAATCAGATCATGTGACTTGTAACCCAGTGTCAGCGTAAGGAATAACTGTGGGAGACTCTACTCCTGCCTTCACTCCATCCTTACCGTAATCTCTAGCTGTCACCTATTTTCTGTTGCTGTAACAAAATACCTGAGACTGATTAATTTGTAAAGAAAAGAGGTTTTAAAGCTCAAGGTTCTGGAAGTCCAAGAGCATCATGCTGACATCTGCTTAGCTTCTGATGACAGCCTCTTGGTGTAAAAGAGCAAGCAGTCACATGCAGAAGAAAGGTAAGAGAGAATCAAGGAAAGGTAAATTCACTTTATAGCATCCAGATCTTGTGGTCAACTACTTCATTTTCACAGAAACTACATTAACACCTTAATGAGGATAAAGCCCCCAATTACCTTACAAACATACCACCACTTCTTAACATGGTTACATGGGAACCAAGCCTCAACATGTTTGGGCAGGGACAAACTATAACCTCCCCGCTTTAACGCTCTTCACCACGTAAAAATTATAATTGCACAATGAAAACTTCTAGACAAGTTCCCCTGGCTATTCTTCCCTTTACTCATCCCAATGTAGACATCCTAGAGTGGCCATTCTCCATGTTCAGAAATAACTTTTCTTCAAATAGTGGATTCAATGATTGTGTGCCTGCAAAAATCCACAGGTTGAAACCCTTGCCCCCAATAGTATGGTATTACAGGGTTCAGTTTTTAGGAGATAACTAGGATGAGATGAGGTTGTGATGGTGGAGCCAGTGTTCATAGAGCCCGGGAGAGCTTGCTTCCTCTACACCTTGTGAGGATAAAATGAAGCAGCCAGCTCAGGGAAAAACCTGTACCAGAAGCTGATCTCAGACCTTCAGTCTCTAGAACTGGGAGAAATCCATGCCTATTGGATATCCAGTCTCTGGCATTTTGTTATAGCTGGCTTAACAGACTAAAAACCTCACCATCGTCAGTGTCTGGAGTTATAGGGTCCTTGAAAAACTGGAGGATTTGTTGGTATCCTACTGTGTCTTTTGTTTCCTTTATTTTATCTTCATGTATCTATCTACCTGACTTGCACTTTGGACTAGATTTTGGAGCAAATGTTTATTTACATCTGTGGGAAATAATACATCTCTTCTTCCTAACTAGTTGGCCTATTTAAACCTAATTTCTTCTTGGGAGTTTAATTATTCCTTGTTCATTCAGGTTCTCTTCCAGCACTACCAACACACAGGCTTCCAAAGTCTGGAATTGAATGTGGTATTTTTCTCCTCTACTCTCTTAGGGAGCCTTAGGAATCATCTTTAGGAAGTGATTACATATTTGTTCTCAAGCAATCTATGGAATTTAAACTAAAGTAACTCAGTCTCTTACTATGCTGTCAAAGACAAAGCCAGAAATTAGAACCATAAGGGCATATTTTAATCAGTAATATACTATTGGAGGGCCCAGTGTGATTTGAACTCAACTCCAGAGGTGACTGGAGTTTGTTGTTGTTTGATACCAGGAATTGAATCCAAGGGTATTTAACCACTGAGCCACATACCCAGCCCTTTTTTATAGGTTATTTAGAGACAGCGTCTTGCTGAGAGACTTAGGGCCTCGATAAATTTTGAAACTGTCTTTGAACTCATGATCCTCCTGCCTCAGTCTCCCAAGCCACTGTAATTACAGGCGTGGATGCTGCAACTGACTGTTTGGGGGGTGGTTTAGGAGGTAATAAGGAAGGGGGACATGTGGGACTCAATAGTCAGGCAAGTGAAATATTTCAAAGGGCTGGTCAATGTAAATGCAATTAGGCCAGCTCTGTCTGCTAGCTGGCAATTATTGAAGTTAGGATCCTATCCTCCCAGAGAGACAGGGAGACAGAAGCCCTGTCCTTTCTGGTGGTTACATTTTAAAGGCATGTTTGTCAGGTCCTTGAAAATAGTTCCCGAGTTATAGAAGGTACAGATACATCTTAAAAAAAAGATTGATTCACAACTGTAAGCCTCTTTCAGTAAGTGCAATAAGAAAGGGTGATCAGAGGCCTATCCTTAGGTGTAGGCTATAACAATTTTTTTTTTTTTTTGGCAACCTTGAGCTTTATCAGGCAAGCACTTTAAAGAGGGATAGGTCATCTGGGAATGCAGCATTGAACTGTTAGAAACAGTTAAAACTGTTCATTTGTTGTGACAGTAAGTGGGTGGATGGAATAATTTGTGTTGAGATTATAAAAGTTCTAAGCCAAGATGGAGACCCAGTCCAGAAGAAGGCTTAGAGGAACCTAGCTAGAGTTTGGTCAAGGAGAGGATATCTCTCACTGAATAATGTTGCATTCATTCATTCATTCATTCATTGCCATGCTAGTGATAGACCCAACCTGATTTTCTCTCAAAATTGGGAGCCATCTCACCACAAAGCCATGAAAAGATAATTTTGGCTTTACTATGAATTACTGCAAATTCTGAACCTGCTTGGAATGCCTGCCCGTGCCTTGAACTCACCCATGCCTGGCTCTCTGACCAGATAGCAGCCCTCTCTGAAACTTTAGTGACACCTCATAAATATTGGCCTTCCCTGGCCAGACAACGACCCTCTATGAGGCTCTAATGATCCTCATAAATTCTGATGTTGGGGCCAGCAAAAAAAAATGTAAACTACCATTAGTGTTATGCTCCTCAGAGTTCTGTTATCTGTAACCCCCCTTTGTGTAACTTTCTGGGCTATAAAGCTGAGCTGCAGGAAAGCTGCTGCTGCTGTCTTGTTCCTGCGGTTTTGGGAGGGAGAGGCAGCCGGGCAGGTTGAAATAATAAGCTTGCTTTAATTTGATTTTAATTGGAGTCAGTGGTCTTTTCTTGTGTCCTGGTCTAACAGCTAGGAGTCAACCAAGGGCCTTGCACAGGCCAGGCAAATGTTGCACTACTGACCTACATTCTCAACATTTATTTTTAATTTTTAAAAATGTTGTCAAAGCCTCTATTTCCTCTTTGGTAAAATTTGGTAAAATATGAACATCTCATGTAGCCCTTGGGAGTATCTGGGTCAGCACTGTTCAGTAGAAACACAATGCAAGCTTCATATGTCATTTATATGCACTCACAGATAAAACTTATAAAAGTAAAAATAGATGGCAAAATATTTTATTTACCTCCCTATATTTTTAATGTCATTTCAATATGTAATCAATATTACAAAATTATGAGATATCCTCCATTTTTGTTTTCGCTCTAAGTCTTTGAAATCTTAAACTGTGGTCCCTCTCAAGAGGGACCAGCCACATTCCAAAGGTTCAAGAGCCAAAAGCGGTCGCGCCCTGTGACATAAATGTGGACGGTTCTTAGCCACACGGGGGCGGAGCTTTGCGGAGAGCGCGTTTTGGGCCCCACGGGTTCCCGTAGGAGAGCGGGGAGTGGTGGCGGCGCCACGTCCGCTGCGGCGGCGGCGGGAGAGGATTCAGTTGGGCCTCGTGAAGGCTCCCGGTGACCATGGCCTTTACCCTGTATTCACTACTTCAGGCAGCCCTGCTGTGTGTCAACGCCATCGCCGTGCTGCACGAGGAGCGCTTCCTTAAAAACAGTGAGTCATCGCGGGGCTCGGGTTGTGGGGCGGCGGACTCGAGCCGACGACGTGCCGGGCAACCTGGTTCGGGACCGGCAGCGGCCCTGGGCGCTGCTCGGGGCGAGGGGTCAGCTTCTTTGGAGGGTTCCTCTCACCAGCGCTGAGCTCAACAACCAGTGAAAGTTGAACAGACCCCCGCGGTGTCCAGGATCAGGGCTGGGAGGGGATACTGAAGTGTGGCCGGGGCGCCCCTGCCTGCCATTAGTTTAGCTCAGTAATTGCAATTCCCTGTGACCGATTTTAATGGTCGAAAAGCTGGGGTCTGAATTTTGATCAAGAGTTGGGGATGGAGGAGTGGGTGTGGCTCATGTTGGAGCTTTGCTTATTGGGAGGGTGGACTGGGCTTTGGGATAATAAGAAAGGGAAAGTGTTGGAATTATCAGGACTTCCAGCTACCCACGTTCCAAGAAGTTATTCAGTACAGCTGCAGGGACCTCACAGTCAAGCCATCTCCATGCCAGCCTGGGCAGGCAAAATTGAGACAGGATACTGCACTATGTGAATCATTTGTGACTGTATACAACGTGCATCCGTGTGAATCATTGAAACTCAAAAGCACGGCCCAGATTGATTCATTTCACTTATCACTCAAGAAGAGATTTATTGACCATAAATTGTGCCAGGCCCATGTAGTTGGAGCTGAAATTACAGCCGATAACCCTGCCCTTCTAGTGGAATTTAATCTAAATAAAAACGAATGAGTATCAAGTATGCAGAATAAAGATACGTGCAGGTTGATAGTAATTTGTGAATTTGGAAAAACTTATTGGAGGAAATGTGTCTAGCTGAAATCTAATGAGTAAACCTTAACTAGGTGAACCGGGAAGGGTTGGAAGAAGTTGAGAGGAAAGAGAGCTGTATGCAGATGTAGAGCTGGTGTGAAAATGCTGAGGCAGGTAGAAACAGCCTTAAGCAAGACAGTGAAACTCATGACCAGATTTTTGTTTTTGACTATCCCTCCAGCCACAGTGTGAGGAAAGATTAGAATGCAGAAGGCTGGATGTGGGAAGAACCCTTCCAAATAGCACAAGTAGACATGGATGGGTACAAACATAACAAGAGCAGATACTTAATGTAGCAGTAATTATGTGCAGGATCAGTATCAAGTACTTTACATTTACTTATTTGTGTAACCCCCACAGCAGTTCTGAGACAGTCATTGTTTTCATTCCTGCAGTACACATGGGAAATCTGAAGCACAGAGGAGGTAACTTAAGATCACACAGGTAGAAAATGGTGGAAATAAGCATTCTGACTTCAGAGTCCATCTCTTTACCACTGTACTGCACAGAAAAGAATGTGTGATCATGTTATGTTATGTCTAAAGAAGACATGTTGAAGACTTAAGCATTGGTATCTGTGGCTGTGACCTTATTTGGAAACAGGATCTTTGCTGATGTAATCAAATTAAGATAAGGTCATACTGGGTTAGGTATGGAGCCCTAGATCCAATGACTGGTGTCTTTATAAGGAGAGTGAGATACAGAGGCTCACAAACACACACACAGGGAAAAAGACCATGTGACAACAGAGACAGAGGTTAAAGTGATGTGGCTACAAGTCAAGGAACCCCAAGATTTCCAAAACTACCAGGTGTTAGAAGAGAGGGAGGATGTGATTATCCCCAGAGCTCCCAGAGCAAACCAGTCCTGTTGGCACCTTGATTTTGGACTTTGGGGCTTCTAAAAAGAAAAATTTCTGTTGTGGTAAGCTTAAGTTTGTGGTACTTTGTTACAGGTAGCCCTTAGAAACCAATTACAGATCAAGAGATATTTTAAAGGTAAAAAAAGGCAGAACATACTGTTGGACATTGAGAATGAGAGAGAAAGGATAAAGTCAAAGATGTCTCTTAGTTTTCTGGCTTAAGCTACTGAATTAAGGATAGTACCTTCATTGTTAGAAAGTATTGGAAGAAAATTGGGGGTTGTGGAGTGGTTAAGGAGGTAAAGGATAATGAAATAAGTTTTGAACTGCCTGAGTTTCAGGTTTCTGTGAGATATGCAAATGGAGATATAGCATAGACATTGGGTTTAAGTCCATAAAATAAAACATAAGCCAGAGGGGGAGACTGAAATTTGAGTTTGTGAAGCACAGATGATAACAAGCCATGTGAATAGATAAAATTATTCAAGGAAGGAGTAGAGTACAAAAATAATCCATGCTCAGGACAATCCTAGAATCTCCTCTAGTATTTAGTGTTGAACAGAGGTAGAAATGCTGATTTGAGGAATTAGTGACAGAGAACCAGGAAAACCTAGAACTGGGGTTTCAGCAAAGTCAAAAGAAGGTATGAAGAAGGAGGGATAGTAGCATGGTTCAATGTTGCTGAGGTGCCAAGTTTGATAAGTATTGAAAAGCATTCCAAGGATTCTGGGTAATTGGGATCATTGATGGTTTTTAAGTTATAGCAGTGGGTAAAACCCAGATGGGAATGGGCTAAGAAGTAAGTGGAAAGTAATAAAATGGAGGCAACAAGATTATCCAGTGTTATCATTAAGTTGGAAGAAAGAAGAAAAGATAGCTTGAGGGAGGATATATTGTGGTGGTGGTTCAATTTGCTTTTATGCAGGAAGAGCTAGAGATGTTTCAGCAGTGACAATGAGAACTATCCAGCTCTCTTCAACAGGTCAGTGCTTGGAATAAGTGGGAGATAGCAGGGGTGACCAATGAGGCGAGAGAGAGAGGGGGGGGGAATGAGAATGAATGTGTTTTATAAGGGAGAAATTCTTTTTTTTTTTTTTTTTTTTTTTTTTTTGAGAGAGTTTTTTTTTAATATTTATTTTTTTAGTTTTCGGCGGACACAGCATCTTTATTTGTATGTGGTGCTGGGGATCGAACCCAGGCCGCATGCATGCCAGGCGAGCACGCTACCACTTGAGCCACATCCCCAGCCCCAGGAGAAATTCTTAAGCAATGTGTAAACCTTAATGGAATCCTAGTTCAAAAATATTGACTGTAAAAGTCATTTTAGGAATGTTTGGTGAGATTTGAATATGGCCTAAGTACTAGATGACATTAAGGAATTACTGTAAATTTTTTTAGTATGCTAATGGTGTTATGTAGGGAAATGTCCTTAGTTTTCAACATGCATACTGAAATATTCCAAGTACCTAAGCAGAGAAAAACTGAAGTTTACTATTTCAAAAAGTGAACAGTTGGCCAGGCATAGGGGGCGCCGCCATACCTGTAATCCCAGTGGCTCTGGAGGCTGAGGCAGGAGGATTGAGAGTTCTAAGCCAACCTCAGCAATAGTGAGGCACTAAGCAACTCAGTGAGCCCCTGTCTCTAAATAAAATTCAAAATAGAGCTGGGGATGTAGCTCAGTGGCTGAGTGCCCCTGAGTTCAATCCCCAGTATCCTGCCCCCCAAAAGTGAAGTTGTTAAATTGAGTAATAAATGTTCTAAAACCTTCAAAATTAAAATTAAAGAAAGAATTGCCTGTGGAAAAGATCTGGTAGTGAGAATAAAGTAAAACATCAAAGAAATGGAAGGATTCTGAAAAGGTAGAAGAGGGATGGATCTAAGTCACAGGCAGAGTAGATGGCATTAAGTAGGAACTAGGGTACTTCCTTCATTGATAAGAGATAGGAAGAATTAGCCAAAAAAGGGAAGTTTCCTAGACTTGATAGCAGAAGAAAAACTTCCAGCAAATGGCCAATTACTGTCAGCTAGGTGAAAGGGAAATAGAAGTGAAGGTAGCACCGTATCCCTGTTGTCTCTAGCTTTCACCCTAATGGAGAGATAGATGTTAAAATAATGACAGAAATGGATCGTTGTGTCTGGGAAAAATGCTTTGAAAGAAGCAAACTGGGTACAAACACATAGGAATGTAAACTGGATAAATAACAACAGTGTTATTCCATTTAAAGCTGAGTCCTGAATAAGAATAGGAATTAGTCTAGTCCATGGTACCTTTAAGACTTTCAAGTCAAGATGTCTTGAAGGCATTTGAATATACAAGTCTGGTACTCAGAAGGATGTCTATGCAGGACTTCTGTTTAGGGATTTTCAGTACTGAATAGTAATTTGAAATAGTTGGAATGAAGGTGGCCTTACAGATACAAGGATAAAATTCTGAAATTACTCATTCCTGTCAGGGTTCTTGGTTGCATGCGAAGAAACTGATTTCTGGCTGATAGAGCAGAAGGGAATTTATTGAAAGTTTTTTGGACAAGTAGAACAATAAAACAAGCTAGAGAGTCCAAATTCAGATTCATTTTTTACCAACACTTTATGATAAAGGTGATATAGTGGAGAGGAATGTAAATAGAGCTGGTGTCTAATATATTGTAAAGATGGCCCTTTCAATAAATGATTCTGGGTTAAATGGATACCCCCAAAGAAATAAATGACTCTTGTGAATCTAAATGGGAAAGGTAAACAAAGCTAAAAGAAAGCAAAATTTTTCTTAAAGGGTCACATTATAAATATTTTAAGCTTTGGAGGACAAGAGGCAAAATTGAGACACATACACATATATAAGTATATATGTCTATAAATACGTACTTATTTATTTTAAACACTTAAAATGTAGAAAATTGGTCTCATTATATTGTATACATGTATGAATATATAACACTGAATCCCACCATTACATACAATATAATGCACCAATAAAACTTATGAAGGGGAAAAGCCTCCAAAGTGTATTACAACCTCTGATGACTCTTCTAGAGCCAATCAGTATCACGACTTTTACAATACCTGCTGGATTTTATCCTATGTTTGCAATGTCCTAAATAATGTAATTTAGTTTGATCTGCTTTGCATATACATATTTATTGTACGTATTTGTACCTTACTTCATTTGCTAGTAAGATGTCTATAGGGTTCATTTAGCTAATTGTGTATAGTTGGGAAATGTATGTATTATACAGAGTAAAAACAATTTGCTCAAAAAAAATAAAAATGTGAAAACTATTCTCAATGGAGAACACTTTGAACATGATGGACCTACCTGGGCCTGCTTTCTAATGAAATAGCTATAACTGGAAAAAATAATTTTTAAATTGTTATGGTTTGGGTCTGGAAGGTCCCCCAAAAGCTCATGTGCTGAAGATTTGGTCCCTAATGCCACAATGTCCAGAGGTGTGGTTTTAGGGAAGTGACTAGATCATGAGGGCTGTAACCTCATTAGTTCATTTGATAGACTAATAATTTGAATAGACTACTGGGAGGAGGTGGAAACTATAGGCAAGTGGGCATCATTGAAGAACAGATCACTAGAGGCATGCCCTTGGGGACTATGTCTTGTCCCGGGCCTCTCCATCTCCCTCCTGCCCCTGGCTGCCAAGAGTTGAATAGCTTTCCTCCACCATCCCCTTCCATCCTAATGTTTCTGCCATGGAGCCAGCTGACCATGAACTGAAACCACGAGCTAAAATAAACTTTCTCCTCTAAATTGTTCTTGTCAAGTATTTTAGTCACAGTGATGAAAAACTAACACAAAAACTAAACACTCAAAGCTTTTGGGAATTCTCATAAGAGCATACATCAACTGAAGAACTTTTAAAAACATTTATTAAATCTCAGAACAGTGACAGTCTCTGGCAATTGAGTCTCAACCTGTTCTCCTCACTGACCACACCCCCCCTTAAGCAAAATAATAATAATAATAATACAGTGAAAATTAATGAAATAAAGTGGAAAAATAATAGAATACAAAAACTAGTTCCTTAAAAGGATGAACAAATTTGAGAAGCCTTTAGCTAGACTGACCAATAGAAAAAATAGAAAAGATTAAAATTACTAAAATCAGGAGAGAAGGGGCATCTTTACTGACCATAGACAAATGAAGAGGACAGCTATATGCCAACAAAATAAATAATTTTAAAGATATTGACAGATTCTGAGAAAGATTGAAACTGACTTAAGAAATAGCAAATCTGAATAGATCTATAAGAGATGGAACTAATAATTTTAAAACTTTCCATAAAAATGTCCAGTCTTCAATGCTTCATTCTACCAAACATTTAAAGAAGACTTAATAACAAATTTTCACAAGTTATTTCAAAAAATGAAGAGGAACAAACATTTTCCAATTTATATCATGAGGATAGTAATAGTTTCATTTGAAAAACATAAAGACTTCACAAAGTACAAATATAAATGCAAACATTTTCAACAAAATACTGGCATATTAAATCTAGCACCGTAGGATTATTCACCAGGACCAAGTACAATTTTTCCCAGGAACACAAGATTAGTTCAGCCTTTGAAAACCAAATAATATATATATATATATATATATATATATATATATATATATATATATATATAATGTTACTAAAATAAAAATATTATTAAATTAACCAAAATAATATGGTTATTACAATAGATACAGAAGACGCAATTGATAAAATCCAATTATCATCCATGATAGTATTTATCAAACTAGAAATAGGTGGGAACCTCCTCAATTAGATGTAGAGCCTCTCTGAGAAACCCCTGTTTAACATCATACATACTGATAAAAGACTGAATGCTCTTCTGATCAGGAATAAGATAAGGATATCCTTTATTGCCGTTTCTACTTAGCATTGTACTGGAGATTCCAGACAAGAAAAAAGAAATGAAGAGGCCCGTATTATGAGGTTGAAAAGATAAACTGCCTCTGCTTACAGATGATATAGTCTTATATGTATGGAAAATCCTAAAGAATCTACTAGAAAGTTATTAGGCTAATAAATTTGATAAGATTGTAGGATAGAATAGTATGTAAAAATCAGTTGTCTTTCTGTACATGAACAATTGAAAATGAAATTAAGGAAACAATTTCATTTATAATATCAAAAAGATAAAATACTTAGGAATAAATTTGACAAAAATACAAATCTCATGAAAACTGCAGGGCATTTTTAAAAAATTAAAAGTTAGAGATTTTTTTTCAAGAATAACTGTGTTGGAATCAAACTAAAAAGTTTCTTCACAGCAAAGGAAACAATAACATGAAGAGAGAGCCTACAGAATGGGGAAAAAATCTTTACCATGCATACCTCAGATACAGCATTAATCTCCACGATATATAAAGAACTAAAAAAATTTAACACCAAAAAACAACCCTGTCAATGAATGGGCTAAGGAACTGAACAGATACTTCACAAAAGAAGAAATGTAATCAATCAACAAATCCATGAAAAAAAGGGCAACATCTCTAGCAGTTAGAGAAATGGCAATTATCAAGAATACAAGGAACAATAAATGCTGGTGAGGATGTGGGGGAGAAGGTACACTCATACATTGCTGGTGGGACTGCAGATTGGTGCATTCACTATGAAAGCAGTATGAAGATTCCTCAGAAAACTTGGAAAGGAACCACCATTTAACCAGTTATTCCACTCCTCAGCATATACCCAAAGGACTTAAAATCAGCATACTGTAGTGACATGGCCACATAAATGTTTATAGTAGCTCAATTCATAATAGTTAAGTTATGGAACCAACTTAGGTGCCCTTCAACAGATGAATGGATAAAGAAATTGTGGTATATATACATAATGGAATATTACTTAGCCTTAAAGAAGAAGGAAATTATGGCCTTTGCCAGTAAATGGATGGAAATAGAGAATATCATGCTAAGCAAAATAAGCCAATCCCAAAGAACCAAAGGCTGAATGTTTTCTCTTGTATGTATGAATGCTAATTCGTAATAAGGGGAGAGTCTAGGGAAGAATAAAGGTACATTGGCTTAAACAGAGGAGAGTGAAGGGAGGGGAGGGGGTATGAGGGTAGGAATGATAGTGGAATGAATCAGACATTATTACGCTATATGCATATATGATTACACAACCTATGAAACTCCACATCATGTACAATCAGAAGAATTAGAAATTATCTTCCATTTATGTATGTTGTGTCAAAATGCATTTTACTGTCATATATAACTAACTAGAACAAATTTTTAAAAAATTAGTTTTTTTTATTAAAGGTAGAGACATCCCATGTGTTGATCAGAAGATATAATCTTGTTGAAATGATAGTTCTTATTACAGATTTAATGCTGTGTCTGTCAAAAATCCCAATTAGCTTTTTTGAATAAACTGACAAGTTGATCGCAAAGGAAATGTAATGGAACCCAAATAGCCAAAACAATCTTAAAAGAGAAGAACAAAGTTAGAGCACTCATACTTTCTGATTTGAAAGCTTACTACAACTATAGTAATCAAAACAGTGTGGCATTGGCATAAGAATAGACATACAAATCAATGAAATAGAATTCAGTGTCCAAAATTAACTTGTTACACTTATGGTCATTTCAACAAGGATCCCCAAAACAGTTCCAAAAGGAAATACTGGTACTTCTTGAGTCTGATGAGGGACAACTGTCCAGAATATATGAAGTACTATTACAAAATGATACATGAGCTAGTTGGATATGATAAAGTTCTAAGTTAAATGGGGTTGATATATAAGACATGTGCATTAATTCATTCCATTCCTTTCCCACCACTGATTTAGGAAAGTATAGATTTGTGTGATGTCCATAGCATCTCAGATTTTCTAGAATAGCCTCAATCATATATTCAAAGCCATTGTCCCAATAAACCAATGGTTCCACATGGAAGTATATGCAGAATCATTAGAGGTACATTTTAAAAATATAATGCCAGGCCTTACTCCAAACCTTTGTTCAAATTTTCTAGAAGCCAAGTTCAGCACTGTGTCTTTTCCAAAATTTCTTCAGGTGATTGAGATTTGTGCCCCTAGGTGAAAACTTCCATATTTCCACTTTTACCCAGAGGAAGCATAGAAATATTTGCCTGAGCATGTGATTTGAACATGGTCTTAGAACTAAGGGAAAATACCACAGTGGCTTGTAAGCTCTTGTTATGAGGTATCTAAATACATTTTAAAATATTTCAAGTTGCCGCAGTCCAGCTGCAGCAAAATAACGGGGGGGGGGGGCGGGGGTTAAGAGCAACTTGTGTAGATTGATACAGCAGGAGTGGGAGCCGTTTATTGTAGGACAGGAGGGGTATTTATACATTCCACACAGCTTATCTAATTAACATAAACTAGATACAGCAGTCAACCAATAAGGAATCTCCAGGCGCCATCCAGACTTGTTTACACCCTAGCATCAAGTATTTATTAAATATTGTTTATATGAGCTTTTAACTCTTGTTGCCTAGATTTCTGTAGCAGCCTATTCAATGGTTGCCCTGCCTCTAGTTTTGCTTCCTTTGTTCTACCTTCTAGGCAAAGCTGAACATGTTCTTCAGTGGCCTGCAGTTCCTGAGTTCTTAGTATCCATAGTTTTCTATGTAATATTCAGACTCCTTGGGTGATTTACAATCCCTCCACAGTGTGTCCCTTCCTCACTCTTTCCCCCTCTTTTCCCCTCCCTGATATTTGCCATGCAACATTCTTCCCATGATGCTCTTCCTCACTGCTGAGCCTTTACTCATACTACATTCTCTGTCTACAGTGACTTATCCTCTTTTTTAACTGGCAACTCCTCAGCCTGTCCTTTCAAGACTGCTTCTTGGCATTCCCTCTTCCACAGACCATCTCTGACCTAACTTCATGGGCCACAGCACCAATGCAGTTTCTTTTCTGCCTCCTCTAGTAGACTGAGAAGGATTCTTTTATCTTTATAGTTCTATCAATCAATGGGTGTTTTCTGAATAACCAAGTAACTTTATATTATCATATTTTAGCAATTCCAGATTTAAAGGCTATGTATTTATACAACTAATTTAGTCAGTATTTTGGTAATAGTACACAGAAATTCATTGTTTCTTCTAGTTCTATACAATAATATTAATAAGAAAAAAATAACAGTGGATTTTAATGTCTGCAAAAATTGGTTTTTACTAGAGTTTTGTGGGGCTTGGTATCAATTTGAGAAATATTTACTAAAACCAGTCGTAGGTTACATATGATTACATACAATTCAAAATAAATATTAAGCAGTGTATTGGTCAGCTCTGCCTGCCATAACAAAATATCATAACCCAGAAATTTATTTTCTGACAGTTCTGAAGGCTGGGAGTTCAGGATCAGGGTCCAAGCATGGTCCAGTTGTGGTGAGCGCCTTCCTCCTGGCCAGTAGTCAGCCCCTACATGGCAGAGATGTCTTTCT
The DNA here is from genome assembly GCF_964194105.1 of Spermophilus citellus. Taxonomy (NCBI): domain Eukaryota; kingdom Metazoa; phylum Chordata; class Mammalia; order Rodentia; family Sciuridae; genus Spermophilus; species Spermophilus citellus. Next base: position 104,361,237 of record NC_138198.1, on the reverse strand, counting down.
CCTGTAAGACTATAGATGTATTGGACTAGGACCCCACCCTTATGACCTCACTTCATCTTAGATTATCCTTTTTGAAGACCCTGTATCCAAATACAGTTAAATTGAGGTTTAGAGTTTCAACATAAAAGTGTAGGGGGAGTGTAAGACACCCAATTCAGTACCTAGCAAATGGTTAAAATATCATAAGCTATTATTTGATTCAAGATCTAAGTGCTTCAGATCAATGTAAATCATCTAGAGTTTAGAATGTCAAAGTTGTGTGAGCTAGAGCAGTAGGGAGAATTTTTAAAAGGGTAGATCTTAGTAATTTGAGTTTGTTTAAATTGTTTTGTGTTTTGATCGAAACTTTTTGGCTAAAGGTTCATGTCCTTCAGTTATGGAATATTTTATGTCAATATTTCTTTAATTGTTGTTTCAGGTTTTTTTCTTCTGTCTTCTGGAACTTTGATTATTTTGACAGATCAATGCTCTAATTTTCTTTAATTTTGCTTTGTATTATTCTACTTGATCTTTCAATCCCTTCTTTTGAACTACGTATCCTAATACAGCCAGAGCTGCTTCTTGATCCCCAAATGTTGCTTTTTTTACAGGATTTTATTCTTGTTTCTTAGTTACAGTAGTTTTTCTCTAAGGATATTGTTTTTTAAAGTTTTCTTCAACATCTTCATTCTCTCTTCCTTGGTCTCCTTTTCTGTTTTTTGTTTCCCCGTTTGTTTTGTCTTTGCATGTTAAGAATGGTTCCCTCTTAGTTGTGAGTTCACCTTTAAGTGTATGGCAATAGAAGACTTGTTGGAAGCTCCATGTATGGTCAGGTCTTGTTTACTGATGAACAAAGAAGATGATCACCAAAATCTGAACAAAGAAGTTGGCTATTTCACTGAGGTGAAACCTCTCAAGTGTCAGTACCTGAAGCCTTTCTTTCTGGGTAGCTGTCCAATTTCTAGAGTGATTTTCTAGCTCCTTGCCTGCAGAAAGTGAGTCTTATACATTCAGACTTACCTGAGAGACAAGCAGTGTCTTAACACTTTAGTCTTCAGACTTTCTTCTTTTATACCTTTCTGAGATACTCAAGGTCTAGAGCTTCTGTTTTGGTCTCTGCTGAATATACAAGAGAATAGGAAGGGGGAACAGAATGTTCTGTTTTGTGTGTAATCTCTTAAGTGTTCTTTGCTGAGTGTAGACTTAATGAAAGTAAACACTCAAAATCCATTTTTTCCCTTTGGTTAATTAACTGAATTGCTGGCATAAATCACCAGGTCTAATGGGTAAATTTATTCCATGACTTAAATTATTTCTAAAACCTGCTCCATTGAGCAGGTGGTATTGAATACTTGTTGGTGACACCTGAATTAGAGATGGATGATCTTTAGTTTGGAATGTGGCCCTGCAGCTTCCAAGAAAATCTACCAAGGAATGTTAGTTGATACTTACTTTATATAAATAACTAAAATATTTGATACTTGGAGATGATGTTCTTTCAGCTTAACAAAGAATTGGTGTATGAGTCAAATTTGAGCCTCTAAAAAAGATTTTTTAAAAATCAGTTGAAGGCATTCCCATTTTTCACATGCCATGAGTCATACAAAATTTTAAAAGAGAAAAGAGACTTTGGCCTGATGCCATTTTTCATGTAAAACATTACAACACACCTTCATGTTAATTTAGTGTCAGGACATTACCCAAGTCCTCACTCTACTGAGGAGAAATCATGGCAGGGTCTGGCGGGGTCTCCGCTGAATATACAAGAGAAGAGGAAGGGGAAACAGAATGTAACAGCTCTGACATAAACTCTCAGTGAACCTCATTTTTATCCCAGTGCCCACATTGACATTTTTAGGGTTTTCTCACTTTTCCAGGGCTCTCAGAATGAGTCATATCAGGTTTTTTTTTTTTTTTTTTGGTTTGTTTGTTTATTTATTTCATTGTGTATTCCTCTCAGAGTTTAGGTTTCAGTGTTCTCTGCTTAAATCAGTCACTCTTTTTCTGATTTTGATTGATTTCACTTGCCTGGAGACTCGGACTTGTTATCTTGTTTCTTTATTGCTATTTATTTGAAGATATGAATAAAGTCTATATGCATCATATTTAACCAGAACCTTACTGCTTTCATATTGTGCAGAACTTTTATATTAGGTTTATAAGAGTGAATCTATTAACTATTTGGATAATTACCCCATTGCCCTTTCTCATGGATATTTTCCTGTAGCAGTTACATAGTTAGGAAGATGGAACAACTGATAGTAGTTATTTATGTGCATGTATGACTCGGAAGACTAACATGAAATAGATTTTACCGTGCTATAAGTACTTGAAGGTCAATGTTACATCTTTGACTTAGATTACAAAAAGAGCATTGCCACATAGTGAAGAATACTCATTCAGCTACTTGGAAGAGAAACGGTTGTCTGAAAGAAAGAAGTTAAATTTAAAACATTTTTGGTATTAGGGATGAAACCCAGGGGCACTTAACCACTGAGCCACATCCCTAGTCCTTTTATATTTTATTTTGAGACAGGGTCTTGCTCAGTTGCAAGGTTTTATGTAGAAAAGGCCTTGCTAATTGCTAAGGCTAGTTTTGAATTTGTGATCCTCCTTCCTCAGCCTCCAAAGTTGCTGGAATTACAGGTGTGCACCACCACGCCCAGCTTCAAACTAATCTTTTAAAAGATGGCTAATGAGGGTTCAAGGCTAGCCATAATAAATTTTAACATAGTTAATCATCTTTATGTTATACAGTTGGCTGGGGAACGGACCAGGGAATTGGTGGATTCGGAGAGGAACCAGGAATTAAATCTCAGCTAACGAACCTGATTCGATCTGTAAGAACTGTAATGCGAGGTAAGAAGAAAGACTTGAAGAGCATTTTGAAGTTTTAATTTTGTGGTTTAAGTAACGAAGCTCCTGAGTATGAATAACTATTGCATACCCTTTTTGTAGTAGAATTTTTTGATTTTCTCTCTAACCCAGCTTTACTCTTGAAAGTTACTGGCAGGGCTGGGGATGTGGCTCAAGCGGTAGCGCGCTCGCCTGGCATGCGTGCGGCCGGGGTTTGATCCTCAGCACCACATACCAACAAAGATGTTGTGTCCGCCGAAAACTGAAAAATAAATATTAAAAATTCTTTCTCTCTCTCTCTCTCTCTCTCTCTCTCTCTCTCTCTCTCTCTCTCTCTCTCTCTCCTCTCTCACTCTCTCTTTAAAAAAAAAAAAAGTTACTGGCTTCTTATTAGGTTGCCTAAGAAAAACAATTACACAAGCTTGAAGTTTTATAATATGGTGCATTTGCTAATATTCTCTTTTATAACTATTTACAACATGATAATGATGACATATTGTATTTCCTTCTTTCCTTTTTAGTACTTGCTGCTACTCAATTTTTTTCCTGATTTTTCTTTATAGTAATGAACTTCTGTTTTTCCTTTGCAGTGCCATTGATAATAGTAAACTCAGTTGCTATCGTACTGCTTTTATTATTTGGGTGAACAACAATGGGAGAAATGGAGACCCAGAAGAAGAGATGCCAGTGAAGTTATTATTTCAGTCATTACTAGAATATTCATTTCTTAGCAGGCTGATATTTCACTTGACAAAAATGTAAAATTTAAAATAAAACCAGAGTTTCTATTTATCTGACTTTTTTTTTTTAAATACTACACTTGCAGTTTAATTACAGAAAGATCAAGTCACCAGAGGTGGTAGCTGTCCAAGATTGAAATACATCTGATTACTGGCTATTAATAACAGTTTGTGCTATGGTAAAAATTGTTTAAAGGGTACAAGACTCTCTCTCTGGGTTGTTTGTTTGGGTTTTTAGATGTTTTTCTCTCACTTCTCAGGGATGAATTTTTTTTCCAAAGTTTTGAAGTTCCTTGTGACTTAGCTGTGATGTGAGAGTAATTATCCCCCTAGATTAAATTTAAAGAATTTTTAAGTAATTATCACATGTAAATGGTAAATAACTAATTTGGATAATTTTATTTTAAACTGTTGGTTAAATAGTCTATATGGTCTTGTTATGAAGAATTAAAATTTATATATACTATAAGGGATAATACTCTGATTTCAGGGAAAATTCTAATTTTGTAAGTCACCTGATGATTGTGGTCTCAAGTTCTTTTTATGCATTTTATTAATTGGCCTGAATAATGAGATCAAGCCAGTATCCGAATTTTCATTGGTAGAAAAATCTGTATAGAAATGTCTGTGCCCTTTTTACAATGATGATGACTTATTTTATAAAATCAGCATAAATATTAGCCTGCAATATCAACCCTAAATAATCACAACTAAACCATCCTAAGTAAGAAGACTGTTTATTGTGAAGCCTTTACCTCCCAAAATATTATCATGTTTCCATTTCTTGGTGGAGCAGCACATTAAAAAGTGTGATTCTTGATTCTTCATTCTGTCAATAGAGCATTCATGCTAGATGTTGTTTTTTATTTTTTGTTTATATGTCTTGAATCATCTTGTAAGGTTGTTTGCTTATCCCATAATATGGTTTTATGTAGAAAGGTTTAAACTATGTAAATGGTTTTTGTGAAAATTATCAGTTATTTTGAAGGGGTGGAATGGCATCTTTGTTGATAGAACTTTTGTAAATAAAGTTGAATTTTCAAATCAAGCATTTGTTTTTGTATTTTAGCATAAGCCTGTCAGTATTAATTATACTAATCTGTTTTTTTTTTTTGTGTGTGTGTGTGTGTGTGTGTAATATCTCTTAAGTGTTCTTTGCTGAGTGTAGACTTAATGAAAGTAAACACTCAAAATCCATTTTTTTTCCCTTTGGTGAATTAACTGAATTGCTGGCATAAATCTCCAGGTCTAATGGGTATTACTCCATGACTTAAGTTATTTCCAAAACCTGCTCCATAGAGCAGGTGGTATTGAATTACCTATTAGTGACACCTGAGTTAGAGATGGATGATCTTTAGTTTGGAATGTGGCCCTGCAGCTGGACCAAGAAAATCTACCAAGGAATGTTAGTTGATACTTACTTCATATAAATAACTAAATATTTGATATTTAGAGGTGATGTTCTTTCAGCTTAACAAAGAATTGGTGTATGAGTCAAATTTGAGCCTCTAAAAAGATTTTTTAAAAATCAGTTGAAGGGATTCCCATTTTCCACATACCATGAATCATACAAATTTTATTTAAAAGAGAAAGAGACTTTGGTCTGATGCTGTTTTTCATGTAAGACATTACAACACACCTTCCTGTTAATTTAGTGTCAGGATATTACCCAAGTCCTCACTCCACTGAGGAGCAATCATGGCAAGGCAGGGTCTGAGTATTCTGCAGCAAAGTAGTTGAAAGTAAAGCACTGGACATCAAAATATTTCACCTCTGGAAGCCACTTATACAATCCCAGTTTTAATGTGGCCAAAGGGAAATCAACATACTTTCAGGTAGTGGTCCTGATTTTCCCAAGCAATTAGAATTCAGAAACCATAGGATCTTATTTTAGTAGACTAACTTAAGTGCCTGATTGCCTGCTTATATCTTCCCCCTTATCTCAGGATTAACAAATTTGTGATCATTCTGAACTCCAAATATCATGTTTGTGGTCTTTATGTGTTCAGGCCTTATGTCTTTGTGCCTCTGAACTATCTGAAGAGCCTTGGCTCTACTCTGTAGATACTAATAAAATCTATACCCTAATCCTTAATCAAGTACAGTTTTCAAATTTTGGTTATAAACAGCAGAATCAGATTTACAAAGAAATTCCAAAATAGAACTATAATATTTAAAACATGAAGGCAGACCCATTTTTAGTTGAAGTTGGGCTGGGTTCCAAAGGCCCACTGTTTAGCCCCCTCTTCCTTCCAAGCTTCTCAAGATATTCTCCAAAATTCTAAATTCTCAAAAATACGGCTAAATGTTTGTTTGTTTTTAGTTCTAGCTTTAGATCTATCAGGAGTAGAAAATGTGGTCTGTGTTCAATAGGTACAGGCAGTCACTTGGGTTTATATGTGTATGCACTCAAAATGAGAGAAAGCAATATATGTGAATAGTAAAAAAATAATAGGATATTACTAATGCCAAGCAAAACCTTTTTACCATTTCACTCAATGCAAACAGGCTTTCTAAGATCTCAGTAATTTAAGGGTTGCCTCATCTTTAAATTTGCTTTCTGAACAGCAGCTGGACCCACATGGGGAAAAATTTGTGACCAATTTTTTTGACCAATCTTTGATATCTTCAGTGAAAGATAAAGAGATGTCCACCTGAAGTAAAATGGTTTTGGTGAAGTAAATCACTTTCTCATTGATTTATTAGTTTAAAGGTTATTACCAAAATAGTTTTGTTATGCAACAATGTAACTATTTTACCAAAAATTCCCTTGCTCCAATTGTTCATTAGATATCATGTTATGAAAACATTATTTGCAATGACCTGGGACACCATGGACTATGTCCAAGGGTATTAATAATGATCAAGATAAGTTTTGGAATCATACTGTTTTTACTGTAGTTCATATACTGTTTCGTTTTTTGCTTTTTAGGGTAATGGGGATTGAATTCAGGGGCACTTGACCACTGAGCCACATCTCCAGCCCTATTTTGTATTTTATTTAGAGACAGGGTCTCATTGAGTTGCTTAGTGCCTCGCCATTGCTGAGGCTGGCGTTGAACTCAATCATCCTGTCTCAGCCTCCTGTGCCACTGGGATTATAGGCGTGTGCCACCATGCCCGGCTCATATACTGCTTTATGTCTCCACTCCTTTGGGGTTTTTGCCCCATCTCTTTTCCAAATTTAGCCTTTCCTTTTTGAGGTCCCATCCTTTCATTGCTCATCTTGCCCTTTGACAAAAAAAGCCTTTTGAAGAGGAAGCAGTTAAGTCCAGATAATATAGTCAGTGACCCCACAGTTTACATGATTGCTCAAGCCTGGAACCTAGAGATTATTTTAAGGCCTTCCTCTCCCTTACCCCCAATCTAACGTATCACAAATTTCTGTTTTACCTCTGAAATCTTGCTCCCCTGGGAACAGGCAGGTGAAGCCCGAGGAGAGAAAGCAGAAGGGTGAGAAACCTGCCAGCAAGGTTATAGAATGGCTGGTGTGGGAAACAATGGCTGGTGTCTTGCCTGTGATGGTGGGTAATGGAGACAGCAATAAATGCCAGATGCTGTTCAAGTAGCAAAGGAGGAAATGACAACTTGGACACTGGATATTTCATGGAAAGTGTCTAGCAGGCGAGTTCTGAGTTAGCCCTCGGGAATGCACAAGAAATGAAGCAAGCAGAGACTGTTACCCAATAATACTTGGTTAGCAATGGTCTGTGAGATGGAAAACGGCTCCTGAGCAAAGGCAGAGGTTTTGTTTTCCGTGGTGCATCCAAACCCAACTGGCCGCGCCCCTGCCGGAGCGGACCCTTAAAACAATGTCCCCTCTTCCCCGGGCGCGGTTTGGTGGAGACCCCAGACAGTGGGAGTCTCAGGCCCAGAGCTCCAGCCGGATGGGAGGAGTCCGGGGCGGGACTTCCGGCGCGGCCCGCGCCCAGTGTCCGGTGTTCCTTGGGCGGCTGCTGGCGCGTGAGACGGGTTGCGGTGCCCTTCGTCTGTGCGGCTGGGTTGGCTCTTGACGACCGCACGCGGAGTGGGGGTGAGGAGCTGCTCGGAACGGAAGAGAAAGAAGTGGAATTAGGAACGGTGGCGGCACGCCTGTTGGAAGAGGCATTTCTTGTTACAGGGTTGGGAAAATACCGACGGCGTCTCTAGACCACTACCCTCCCTCCAGGCCGGGCCCAACCCAAACTGCGCGCCCGACCTGGGAGGACGTCACACCCGGTGGCAGCAGCCCCTCGGTCGCGGCCGTCTGCGCGTGCGCGGTTCAGGCACGTGCAGTGCGCGGCGTCTCCCACCCGGTGGTGACTGCAGTGGAGGGGCTTGAAGCGCCTTCCCTGCAGGAGACGGGGATTGGGGACGGGGCGCGGGGTATTGATGTTGGTTCGTACTGGAGGATCCAGTCGTAGGTCCTTACAGCTCCGAAGATTAGATTCATGAATTCAGTCCACTTTTATTGAGCGTTAAGTGATGCAGTGGAAATGGCAACATAGTCCCTCTGCAGAGCTCACAGTTTAGGAGAGGGCCAGGCAGATAACCAGGATAGAATGATGCTGACAGTGGGACCATTTGCGGCACCTAACCCTACCCAGAAGAAAAGGAATTGACCAGAGGGAAAGGAGGATGGAGTGGGAGGAGTGGTAGTATTTAGGGAGTAAAAGTGATTTCAGATAAAAGTCCATTGATGGGGGAGGTGCACTGCAGATACCCGAAAGTCTCGGGTGTCAATCCAATTTCGACAAGAGTTTGAAAGAAAAGAAAAAGATGTATTGATTTGCTAGCAAAGAGGAAAGGCAGGGTCTCCCAGAGACTGAGTCTCCCTGTCAGTGGGAACACAGGGCTTTTAAAAGAGAAACAAAATGACCGGGATCTAAATGTTATCAGTAGATATGTAGTTAATTAGTGTCTATCAAGTATCCTGGAGAGAGCCTTTGTTCCAGTTCCCAGGTTTGGAGTTTCTTTATTCTTGTGGGCAGTGACACTTTCCAGGCAGCAAAGGACATTGTAGCCTGGGTGGGAAAAATGTTAGTCTTGTTTTCCCCAACTGCTGGGGAAGGGGAGGGGGAAGAAGAAAAAGTAAAATCAGTTTTAAAATAAGTCACCCAAGGTTGAGCAGCAAGGTTTTTAACTCAGAGCATAAAGTGGACCCCAATTACAGTGCCATGGAACCTGGGTGTGGAAGTAGATAAGTGAATTGGAGAAGAGGACTCTGTACTCCAGTGTATGCTGTTCACACTTTAGCCTGAGGGCATTAGGGAGTGACTGGAAGAGTGAACTGGGGAGTAACTGAATAACAGGACATTTACTGATTACAGTGATTCTAGGCTTTTGTGTACCATACAGGGAAGGAAAGAGAATTTTTACTCCCTAGAGCATCTAGAAGGCATATTCTGAAGAGCATCAACCTCCCAAGAGAATATTTTTCTTAAAATTTCTTGTTTTATCTTAAGTATTTACACAAATTTTGAATTATATGCCCCTGAACATATTTATATTGATGTCCTCTGGAATTCTCAGGTTGTACTAATGCTCTCAGACCTTGCATTATATTTATTCTGTGATTTGTGTAGCCCTTGAAACATCATCATGTGCTTTTCCTCCCCTACCCCCCAAAAACATAACCCACCCTTTTCTAAGCATGGAACACTGTTGACAGTAATTTACAGGGATTAATTTCTATAATACTCTTTTCAGTTATTAGAGGTGTTTTTCTATGTTAGCAATAAAGAAACAGGCTGAGAGATTAAGGAAATTGCCTAAGTTCACATAGCTAGAGAGTCAGGATTCATACCCAGGAGTTTACCTCCCTTGTTCTTTGCTACACTATTGCAGCCAGGGAATGGATTCCTGGCTGGAAATAGGAGATGGAAAACAGAAAACATTTAGGAAGTTGACAGGTTAGACAAGAGATGATTTCAAACCTGAGGTAGTTTTAGTAAAGATGATGAAGAGTAAGTAGATTCAAGACTGAAGTGATTTGACGTTGGATTGCTGGTGCTGTCATTTGCTCATAGAGATTGCAGGAAAACGAAAGCAGCTTTGTTGGATTAAGATGCCCTTGGGATATACAAGGGACAGCTGTCCTCTGAAGTACCTGGAAGAGTTCCTCTTGGGATGAAGGGAATACACTTTTCTTTGCATTGAGCAGGTACCATCAGTTGTTTATGGCTCTTCTAAGGGATGTTCCATATAATTCATTCAAACTATGGGAAGTGGTAGATGTGGACCCAAGAGAAATGAAAAACATGAACTACCTTTGAAACCTTTATAATTCTTTTGAGGATAATACTGATATTTTATAATTAAGAGGTGACCCTCCATATCTGCAGGTTATGAAACCACACATTCAGTTGACCACAGAACAAAACTCTTCCCCACCCCCCGCAAAAAAAAAAAAGAAAAAACTGTACTGAATACATATAGACTTTTTTCTTGTCATTACTCCCTAAACAATATAACAACTATTTACATGGTATTAAGTATTACAAGTAATCAAGAGATGATTTAAATTATGCAGGAAGATGTGCGTGCGTAGGTTGTGTGCAGATACTATATAACACTTTATGTATGGGACGTGAGCTTTCTGTTGACTTTGGAACCAATTCCCTGGGGATACTGAAGCATAATTATATATTTTACCAAACACAGATTCATGGTTCAGGTAATGAGTATTAACAATGGTTTGGCTGAGAATACAGATCATGGAGGAAATGGTTGAGAGCTAGTGAGATCACCTAGAAAAGTAAATGAATTTTGAAGTTCGAGTGGTATACCAGAGTTTTGTTCTAGGTCTTGGTCAATCACTGTCAAATATGTGATATTTCAAAAGAGCCATTTTAGAGTTTAAAAAGAATGATCTTTGGGACTGACAAAGAACATAGGCCTTTTTTTTTTTTAAATGTTTTGGAAACATTATGCCTATGTGAATGCTTTTAGTAAGGATTAAAACTATCAGAATTTATTAGGACAGTTCCCTGGCAGTAGTTGGACAGTTTGGATCTTTATTTTAATAAAGTATAATTCTTACTGTTATTTTTCAGTCTTGTTTCTATTTTGTTCTTTTATTCACTTTTGGGTGATTTTATAGCACCTTTTAGGTGTTTCAATAAAAAAGTTTTTATTGAATATTAAGTGTTTCACAAAAGTTGGGTTTTGAGAAAAGCAATTTTATGTTCCTCCTTATATGAAATGACAGTGCTATGTCTTCATTTTGTTCATCTTTTTTTTTTTGTGGTGCAATTAGCATATTTTAAATTGAAGAACCCTTTAACTGATAAACATCCAAATGAAGACCCTGGAAATAGTCTTGGCTTTTGACTTGAAAGCTGTTTCCCCACTCAGGCAGGAAACAGTTGATGCCATTGTTGATATAATCCTTGATTTCAAGGTCACAATAAAGATCATGAATAGAATAACATAAGGACTATTGTAAAAGGGATGATTTTGTAGTTGAAACTTGATTAACTAAAGCTCCTATATCTTTTTTTTTTTTTTGGTCTCAGCACTTTTTTTTTCTTTTTCAGCAGACATAAAAAACAAGTAGAATCAGGGTTTTTCTTAAAATTCACAATGACTTGAGAGTGGGAGTTTTTTATGCCAAGTGTATAATAATTGTCCAGACTAATTTTTATAATAGTTATGTAAATATAGAAATGATTGACTAAAACATAATAAGACTATTTTTTGTGTGAAATATGTATCATCTATACAAAAGTATCTAATCTATAGCTGTAATTTTTAATAATTATAGTAAAATTAAAAACACCTATGCGCTCACTATAAAGATTGAAATGTAAAACATTGTCAGACCTTAGAGGGTCTCTTTGTACTCCTCCTGGTTTGCACTTGCTCCCTGTCTCCCAGAGAAAGTCACTATCTTAACTTTTTGATACTCATTTCCTTCTTTTTTTAATGTTATTGCCTATCTGTTCATCCCTATTTTTTAATATTATAGGAAACCATACCATGTGAATCATTTTGTAACATATTCTATGGTTGATTTCTGAGAGTTATCTAAGATGATGTGTGTAAATTTACTTCATTCATTTCCATTGCTTTTGGTATTCTATACATGGATGTACCACAATTTATTTACCCATTCTGTTGCTGGTAGACATTAGTGCTGTGTCCAGTTTCTGGCTGTTTACCAGCAGTACTGCTATGGACATTTTGTTTCTGTCTCATGGTACTAAGTGAGAGAGTCCTTCAAACTTGTAATATCTGGGAGTGGAATTGCTGTATTGTAGAGTATTAGTGTTGCCAAACTAATTTCCCAAATGTTTATAATGGTAACAGGATCTGTGAATTCCTGTTGACAATATGTTGTATTTTCAGACTTAATAATTTTGCATGTCTGTTGGTTTGGTGTGGTGATCTCATTGTGCTTTAAATATGCATTTCTCTTTATTACGAGTGAATTTTGAGCATCTTCATGTTATTTACTTATGAGATTTGTTCTGCCCCTCATTCCCCTGAGAGATGCTCTAAACCAATAAGAACTTGCCCAAAATGCACAGCCATCACTACTATTTAGGATCTGGCCCTCTGGCCTCCCCCAGATCCCCACACAGTTATCCAGACACTGGATTCTCAGAGCAAGCTAAGGAATCACCCAGAGCACTGTCCTTCTCTATTGCCGACAAACAAATCATCTCCAAGCTATCTTTAAACAATGCTATTGTTTCCTTTGCTCATGAGCCTGCAGTTTGGGCAGTACTCAGCAGGGGTAGCTTGACTCTGCTCAACTCCACCTTGCTGGTGGTTTGATGGCTGGGGCTGTAATCATCTGAAGCTCATATATATATCTAGTGATTGATGGTTGGTTCTGGCCATCAGCCAAGACCTTCATTGGACCTATTGATTGGGACACAGGGGCATTCATCCAGTAGGCTCTGTGCTTCAGTGAGATGATTCAGCCCATGATGGCCAGCTCCAAGGCAGAAACATCATGGCAGAAGGGCAAAGCATGTTCTGACCCAACGGAAGATTCCTTTCGTAGCCCTTAGCAGAGGGGAAGCAGAGAGACAAAGCTCAGTTGTGTTCTTTCATAAAGTGTATGTTGAGGTCTTACTCCATTTTTCTCTCTGGTCATTTGTCCTTTTCTTTATAATTATAGTTTGTATTTCCTGGAGTCTTGTCCTTTCTTACATGTTAAACACTGTTCTGAATATTTTCATTCACATTCTGTTTATACATAGTTGAAACATAGTTGAATTTATCTGTCTTTTCTTTTATGGTTTCTGCTTTTACATATTTTACATGTTTTAAATAGCCTGTCCTGTTTTAAATGTTTTAAATAGCCTGTCCTGTCCTCAAGTCATGAAAATACTCTCCCGTCTGAAAGTTTGTTTTACCTTAAACATGTGGTTGTTTAATTTATTTAGAAAAAAAAATGTTGAGTATAGTATGATACTAATCATTGGCCAGTACTTTCCAGCAGTTTGCTTCTGTTCTGAGGTTGACGGTGGTTTTATTTTGTATGTTTGTTCTTTGTGTTTGGAGGGAGATGGCTGACTTGGAATGGGAGCAGGGTCTGGGGACAATGTTTAGCAGAAATGCTAAAAGCCAGAAGCTGTGAAGAAGTCAGGGGTCATCTTTGCTATCCCTCTAAGTTGACAGAACTGAATGTAAGGGAAAACAGTTATTTCAAAGGATAGCACAGTTCGATCTGGAGTTTTCCTGGCAGCCTTGGGAAGTTGGTACTAAGGGGATTAGCAAACCAGTGTTGAAGAGGAGAAAATTAGGGATTTGGGGAGTCATGCCACACCTTGATTCTTCCAACTCAGAACTCCTAAGCAATAGGTAAAGCTCAAAGCTTCATCCTGCCTTTGTTCCTGTATAAGGAGAATCATAGGCCCAAAGAGGGTAAACTTGGCCATCCACAAATAATGAATTTGAGGCAGAACCTGGCCAATCCCTAGTCCTGATAACTGCTGGCTGCAAACCCTCAAACGCATCTCAGAGAGAGAGAGTTGGGCAGGAGAGGTCTTCCTCCCACCGATAATCTGTCCCAATGGAAGATTCCTTTCGTAAACTACTCAAAAACTCTTCCCAGAACATTTCTCCCAAATCTTTGGTAATTGTCTGCTTCCACCTCCCAGGTTTTTTCTAACCGACTTTAATCCTTTCCTTCTGCTTCTAATTTTAAAGGAGGTGGCTCTTCTAGCTTTGCTATTATACCAGAGCTAAACACATAGTAAGTGCTTAGTAAACATTTGCCCTATAAGGATCCAAATGAATAAGGCAACTTAACAATAGGGTGAGGATGAGCATCCACCTTAAGATCCAGCAAGACCCCAGAGAAATGCTCATGCGTGTGTCCACCAGGAGATGTGTGCAAGGGTGTTTACAGATGCACTTTGTGGTATATAAGACTACCTGAATGTTCATGATTAGGAGAGCAGATAAATAAGTTAGGGTGTATTTATACAATAGAATACCATACAGCAGTGAAAATATATGAATGTAACTACGTATGGTAGCATATACACATCTCACAAAGATAATGTTGAGTGATAAAGCAAGTTGCCAAGTGTACACCGAGTATCCTTAGTATAAAGCTTTGAATATATAAAAGTCAGGAGGGTGGCTACTGTGGGAAGGGAAAGAATGGCAGTGCGTGAGAGGAGGTATAGGGAAGACCCCAGCTTTATCTGCCTCATTTCTGAAGCTGAATGATGAGGAAATGGGGTTGTTGTAATATCCTTTCTATTTTTTGGTATGTGTAACATACTTCCTTATAAAAACAGCCAAATAAGAAAAAGAAATGACTGAATAAATGGGTTAGTTTTTTAAAAGTATAAATCAATCCCATCCTTTTTCATTAGCTCCCATGCTATTCTTGCCTACACTTTATTATCTTTAAACCACATTTATCTTATGTTCTATAGATGCTATAGCTCACAATAGAAATTATCTAAATGGAAAATATGCAAAAGGAAAGTTGTAGATTGTAAGGCAATGAAAATATCTCCTTACTTTAAAATTGCTATGAAACTTGAAATTTCTTCCTTGGTGACCCGTAAATACTGGTAGCTCCTTAGCCACGTGTGTCATTTGGGGACATAGCAGTGGAGATGGGCAATTAGAATATTTTTAATTATACATAACTCATGATGAGGAAGGTCTTGTTGAAGTCGTGCTTCTACCACCCATTCTTCAGAACAAACACATCATTCTCATGTTTTAAAATAATTATTCATCAAAGAATTACTTTAAGAAAACTGAAAGTAAGCAATAATATTCTTATATCATTTCTTTTTCTATAGATGTAATTCAACCTTTTTAAAGTAAGCATTACACAAGTTTTATGGATCAAATTTTGAGTTTTTGATTTTTAAAAACATTTCTTTTTCCAAAGGCAAGCAGCTTAACACTAAGCAATATCTTTCTGGATGTGAATGATATTTTTGAAGACTTATCAGTTTTTAATTGTCCATTGTTTCTGAAGCTGTATTTTTAATTTCATTTGCTCTCTCCTAGGGAATGAATGATGGCAGTTCGCCGTGCATTAAAAGCTGTTTTGGTAGATCTCAATGGCACACTTCACATTGAAGATGCAGCTGTGCCAGGCGCACAGGAAGCTCTTAAAAGGCAAGCTATCCTCCAGGTTCAGCTGACAAATATGTTTGTAAGTGCCATTTTACCAAGGCAGATCATTAGCTAAATGGATGGCCTTAAGATGGCATTTCACCAGCTTACCGTATATCTAGGAACTGCCTTGGGTTTAGCAAGAAGATGTATGCATTGTAATATCCTTTGAACATCATTGTCTAACCCTTTATTAGGTCTGGACTTTTGCTGTAGTCCCTTTGTTCTTTGTGTGTATCTTTCCAAGTCAGTAATGTAAATTCAGGAATGAAAACTCAAGTTTCTAAAATGTGAAATAAGTAGCATTAGAAAAGTCACAAATAAATTCTGGACTCAAAATGTAGCACACTCACATACAAGGCATTTTCTGCCCCCTCTAGCTTTACCTAACATCTAACATTGAATGTGCTCAAATAAATTTTGATTACGGGACTTGGAATTCTATGGGATATACAATAAAAGCATGTTCAAGTGAACTGAATGTGTATGTTTGCTTCTAGTTATCCTGAAAAAAAAAAAATACCAGCAAAACAGAAAAAGTAACTGGCATTAAGCATCTTCATCCTAAAAGAAAAAAATTAGGGAGGTTTTCAAAATCAGCAATACTTAGCATTTGGTGCCTATCATTTTCCAACCTTAAAATGTTCACTATATGCTGTTAATCAGAAAATCTGATGTCAAGTATCACAGCACTAGGAGTTAGGCAAAAGATTGACACAAGACTTTGTATTCTCCCAGAGAGGTTACTTTCCATTTGGAGAACCAAGAAATACAAACAGATTTGTGTATCAATTTTGTTAGGAGTTATGATGACATTTTACAGGTAGAAAAATGACGAACAGTGAGTGTCTTGCTTAAAGCCCAAAGAAATCAGACACACAGCTGTATTTTCTCTCACTGCTTGACATGCTCTTGCTCAGAGTCAGGCTTTCTGGGAACAAAGATGGATCTCTGTTGATGAATCTGCTCCTGTGGACAGAGCTCTTACTGCTTTAAAAAATGAGTTTTCTGCTCTGGACTGCAAGAAGTATTTTTGGTGAACAGTGACTTTTCTAAAGTAGCTCTGTAAACTCTGAGTGTTGCCGTTCTTTAGAGGCAGGAGCCAACACATTCTGTCACAGGCACTGGCAGGTTTCCCTCCTGGAGAAGTCACTGTACTGGTACTGCCAATTTGGTTTCTATAGAAACAAATAGACTAAAGAAAGTTGAGGGACTAGTAAAAGTTTTTTAAAGAAACTCATTAAAAATGATGTGGTTATTTCATACTTACTCATTTTTAGGATAATAGCTATGTAGAAGTAATCAATTTCTTTTGTAAAGTAAACCACCAAATTTAATGTGTTTTGTAGAAAAGCTGCCACACAGATGTTATAGAGGTAATCATGATTACAGTGAATTATGTAATCATAAATGTATTTAATGCTCTTTAGGCAAATACATAGAAACCTCTTTTCTGCTTTATTTGGCTTGGTTAGTACTTTCATGCCTTATGGCTTTTGGGGGATTGATTTAAATAAAAAGCAACAGGATGTTAATAAAGAATTCTAAATTAAAACTAAATTCAAATTATTTTTAGATTTTTGAATTGAAACATTGTAAAATAAGAAAAAAAATTCCATTTTTAAAGAAGGCTAAATGAATTATTTCTCTGATATCATGCCAGTTTGTTTCAAAAGCAGGCCATGGAATCAAATTAATCTTGCATGTAGGTTGTTCAAGGGGAGAACCTCTTTTGATATATAAAAAAAAGAATGTCTTTTCGAGTTGTCCAGGTAGTTTCTGTTTATAAATTTAATAACTCATTAGGGCTTAGGCAGTGTCCAATAAAATCCTGAGGCATCTGTTGTCTTAATATAGGTGATCATTGTCCCAGGACACAGAAGATTCCTGTCTCAGCCCTTTTGCTTCCTAGCTGTATAAAGCTAACAGGTCACTTCTTAGGCCTCAGTTTTCTCTCTTTAACAAAGAGAAGGTTGTACCAGTAGATAATCTCTAAGATAACATTCACCTCTTATACTGAATAACATTCACCTCTTATACTGTACTGAGTACAGTGTGGCTTTTCACTTTTTTACTAAACCTTGCAGTATACAAAGTACAGAAGGCCTCAAAAAAAGGTAAAAGTAACCTTTTCTGTCTGACTTTGCTGTTGTTAGAGGTAATAACTGCCCACAGGATGTAGATAATTTATAAGCTTTCTAGGCAAAAGAAAAAACAAAAACTAAAGAACTTTTTATCCATAAAAATAGTAACCTTTATCTTGTGACATTTGGCACAGTTCTACCAAATTATAAGGTTTTATGGGATGAGGATGTTAAAAATTTCCCATTGACTCCTGAATTTTCCTTTTCCAGGTTACGTAGTTCTTCTGTAATTGTTAGGTTTGTGACCAATACAACCAAAGAAAGCAAGCAAGATCTTTTGGAAAGATTGAAAAAACTGGAGTTTGATATTTCTGAAGATGAAATATTCACGTCTCTGACTGCAGCCAGAAGTCTAGTAGAGCAGAAGCAAGTCAGGCCCATGCTGCTGGTTGATGATCGGGCATTACCTGATTTCAAAGGTGGGAGAAAGTTGGAAAAATTTTAAAAATTAGTCATAACTACTTAAAAATCATTCATAAGGAGTGTTTATTCTGATTTCCATCTGTTATTGAAATGGTTGACAGTATGGATAAGGAGTTTAAATCTGAATTGGTTTTTCTCAAACCTTTTTTGACCATAATCTGCAATAAGGGAAACACATTGTATAGTAATATTGTGTGTGTGTGTGTGTGTGTGTGTGTGTGTGTTCGTGTTACTTACTATATGAAGTATGCTTTATTTTTCCATTTGTTGTACTTAATTGTTTGACTTTGATGTTACTTAGAGCCCTCCAAATCTGTTTCATGATCTATTGATGGATCATGACCCCCCAGTTTGGGAAAAAAAAAAAAAGTTCAGCATTATTTTGAGTATTATAATCTTCAATCCTGGAGCCCCTCTCTAAACTTGACTAAGTAAGGTAAACCAAAATCTCCTCATTTAAAAATAGATGTCATGCTGGATAGTACAGAGATTATATAGTGCAAAGTATTTTTCAACCAAGAAAAAATAAAATTGCTTTCAAAAGACAGACTAGAAAAATGTCATAGCTTTATGAAGCTTTGCCACGTTGCTTCTTTTTTTGTAGCTGATACTCAGATCGGAATGACAGAAAAATAGATATGAATATGTTCGCTAAAAATATCATGTGATAACTTTACAGATAATGATTAGGGAAGCTTAGTATATACAGTGGAGTAGGACCTCCACAATTGTACTATGGAAAAATATACCAGTGTATCAATTAGAATTATTACTTGTAAGAAACAGAAACCAACTTTGGCTGAATTAACTGGCAATAAATGTATTAGGAGGATCTTACTACTGATGAGAATATAAAATAACACAGCTCCTATGGAGAGGAATTTGATAGTAGCTAACAGAATTACATATGAAACAGTAATTGGTGGAATCTATCTTGAGATATAGTTACAAAATTATACAATGACATATGAACAAAGTTATTCATTATAGCTTTATTTATAACAACAGAAGATTGAAAACAACCCAACTGTTCCTTGGAAGGGACTGGTTGAATAAACTATGGTATAGACACAAAATGGAAAGCTTTGTATCTGAAAAATAAATAATGACAAAGAGTTCTCTCTCCTGATATGAATGATGTGATGAGTGATCTTCATAGGATATATTAAGTGAAAAAGTGAGGTATAGAAAACCTTAACATTTTCTGTTTAGGAAAATCAGAGGGAAATTAAATATATATATTTGTCTTATATTGGTGAAAGGAAGCCAAAGAAAGATAAATGAAAGAACACTAAAAATGGTTATCTAAAGGGGAAGAGATGGTAGGGAGGGGGTCAGGAGAAGAACCTTCTCTAAAATGAGCTTAACTCTACATCAAGTTGGTGATGTAACCACTCAGAAAGAATTACTTCACATGACTTGACAGTGTTTTGACCTGTTCATTTATTTTGGGATAAATTTTTAAGGTCAAAACAACTGCAAAGAAAGCTTGAACTATGTTCAGTAGTCTTATTGTTCGTAGTAATATTGGTATTATAACTTTTTAAATTAGAGATATGGATAAAACAAAGTAGTAACTGTTAGTTCAGTTATGACTCAAAGATTTTAAACGTAAGTAAAAATTACAAAAAAATAATAAAAAGGAGATACGAATATAAAATAATCAAGTAAATTAAAAGCTGAGTATTCCTAACTAAATTGAAAATTTCATTACTAACTCCTTTATTCTTTTACTGAAAAAATACATCTCATCTAGAGCTTCTACTAAGAACATTAGAAGCAGTGATAACCCAGTGCTCAGACTGTGGTGCCTACTATTATTTCTCACTATAGTTCTAGCTTAGCTTTTAATATAAAAAGCTAATATAAGCAAGGAAACTACTAAGATTGATGAGGTCATGTCTAAAGAACTCTGGAGCCAACCTGCAAGGATAATTTGAGCATCAAAAAGAGTAATGATTGCAGGGGATTGAAACACATATATAAAAAGGCATGAGTTCAAAGTGATGCTCAGCCCCACAAAACTCATGGGTCACTGTTAGAGACTGCTAGGGAAGTAACTCATTACTCTGAAAGTTGACAAATTAAGTATTTTTCTAATCTTCCCTGTTTGAGCTGTATTTTAGGGTAACCAAATATTTGTTGAGGGTAACTTCTTTATAGTAGAATTCCAGCCAGGAAATGCAAAAGAAATGACAGAATTAGAATGTCACCATTTGGCAAGGAAATAGATAATATCATCAATTGTTTTTATAGTACAGCTGATGGGCTGAGGGGGATCTTCAAAATGGAGGGATCTGGTGATCAACCTTAATATCACTAGAAGGAGAATAACCAGAATTCTTGTGCTTCATGATGTAATATAATAAGAAATATATCGCATTGGCTATGAAATAAACTTCCTAAAAAGTATATGTGACAGGGCCGGGGTTGTAGCTCAGTGGTAGCGCACTTGTCTGGCCCATGTGAAGCACTGGATTCCATCCTCAGCACCACATAAAAAAAAGGTATTATGTCCATCTACAATTTAAAAAAACTATATATATATATATATATATATATATATATATAATGTATTTTTTTTAAAGTAGATGTGAATCAATGAAGACTCTAGATCTAATTTCGAGTATGCAAGAAAGATCAGGGTAAAGGAACATATTATACTGTAAATAATCAGCCAAATCCAGAATATGGGGCCTTCTCCAGGATTAATGATCTAATTTTACCAATAAAGGGAAGGAATGACATTTTAGAATGAGAAATAAAAGATAAAAATCAAATGCAACATTGGGCCTTGTTGGGATGCCAGTTTAATATACCAAAAGACATTTTGAGACATTCAAGTACAGACTAAGTATTGGGTAATGTTAAAAATTATTCACTTTTTTTTTATTGGTTGTTCAAAACATTACAAAGCTCTTGACATATCATATTTCATACATTAGATTCAAGTGGATTATGAACTCCCATTTTTAACCCAAATACAGATTGCAGAATCACATCGGTTACACATCCACATTTTTACATAATGCCATATTAGTAACTGTTGTATTCTGCTACCTTTCCTATCCTCTACTATCCCCCTCCCCTCCTCTCCCATCTTCTCTCTCTATGCCATCTACTGTAATTCATTTCTCTCCTTGTTTATTTTCCCATTCCTCTCACAACCTCTTATATGTAATTTTGTATAACAATGAGGGTCTCCCTCCATTTCCATGCAATTTCCCTTTTCTCTCCCTTTCCCTCCCACCTCATGTCTCTTTTAAACGTTAATCTTTTCTTCCTGCTCTTCCTCCCTGCTCTGTTCTTAGTTGCTCTCATTATATCAAAGAAGACATTTGGTATTTGTTTTTTAGGGATTGGCTAGCTTCACTAAGCATAATCTGTTCTAGTGCCATCCATTTCCTTGCAAATTCCATGATTTTGTCATTTTTTAGTGCTGCGTAATACTCCATGGTGTATAAATGCCACATTTTTTTTTATCCATTCATCTATTGAAGGGCATCTGGGTTGGTTCCACAGTCTAGCAATTGTGAATTGTGCTGCTATGAACATCGATGTGGCAGTATCCCTGTAGTACACTCTTTTAAGGTCTTCAGGGAATAGTCCGGGAAGGGCAATAGCTGGGTCAAATGGTGGTTCCATTCCCAGCTTTCCCAGGAATCTCCATACTGCTTTCCAAATTGGCCGCACCCGTTTGCAGTCCCACCAGCAATGTACAAGAGTAGCCTTTTCCCCACATCCTCTCCAGCACTTGTTGTTGTTTGACTTCATAATGGCTGCCAATCTTACTGGAGTGAGATGGTATCTTAGGGTGGTTTTGATTTGCATTTCTCTGACTGCTAGAGATGGTGAGCATTTTTTCATGTACTTGTTGATTGATTGTATGTCCTCCTCTGAGAAGTGTCTGTTCAGGTCCTTGGCCCATTTGTTGATTGGGTAATTTGTTATCTTATTGTCTATTTTTTTTAATTCTTTGTATACTCTGGATATTAGGGCTCCATCTGAAGTGTGAGGAGTAAAAATTTGTTCCCAGGATGTAGGCTCCCTATTTACCTCTCTTATTGTTTCTCTTGCTGAGAAAAAACTTTTCAGTTTAAGTAAGTCCCATTTGTTGATTCTTGTTATTAACTCTTGTGCTATGGGTGTCCTATTAAGGAATTTGGAGCCCCACAATATGTAGATCGGAGCCAACTTTTTCTTCTATCAGACGCAGAGTCTCTGATTTGATATCTAGCTCCTTGATCCACTTTTGAGTTAACTTTTGTGCATGGTGAGAGGAGGGGATTTAGTTTCATATGGATTTGTTGCATATGGATTTCCAGTTTTCCCAGCACCATTTGTTGAAGATGCTATCCTTCCTCCATTGCATGCTTTTAGCTCCTTTATCAAATATAAGATAGTTGTAGCTTTGTGGATTAGTCTCTGTGTCCTCTATTCTGTACCATTGGTCCACCCGCCTGTTTTGGTACCAGTACCATGCTGTTTTTGTTACTATTGCTCTGTAATATAGTTTGAAACCTGGTATCGCTATACTGCCTGATTCACAATTCCTGCTTAGAATTGCTTTTGCTATTCTGGGTCTTTTATTTTTCCATATGAATTTCATGATTGCTTTATCTATTTCTACAAGAAATGCTGTTGGGATTTTGATTGGCATTGCATTAAACCTATAGAGAACTTTTGGTAATATCGCCATTTTGATGATATTAGTTCTGCCTATCCATGAACAGGGTATATTTTTCCATCTTCTAAGATCTTCTACTTCTCTTTTTAGGGTTCTGTAGTTTTCATTGTATAAATCTTTCACCTCTTTTGTTAGGTTGATTCCCAAGTATTTTATTTTTTTTTTGAGGATATTGTGAATGGAGTGTTTTTCCTCATTTCCGTTTCAGAAGTTTTGTCACTGATATACAGAAATGCCTTTGATTTATGCGTGTTGATTTTATATCCTGCCACTTTGCTGAATTCATTTATTAGTTCTAGTAGTTTCTTTGTTGACCCTTTTGGGTCTTCTAGGTATAGAATCATGTCGTCTGCAAATAGTGGTAATTTAAGTTCTTCTTTTCCTATTTTTATGCCTTTAATTTCTTTCGTCTGTCTAATTGCTCTGGCCAGTGTTTCGAGAACTATATTGAATAGAAGTGGTGATAGAGGGCATCCCTGTCTTGTTCCAGATTTTAGAGGGAATGCCTTCAATTTTTCTCCATTCAGAATGATGCTAGCCTGAGGCTTAGCATAGAAAGCTTTTACAATGTCGAGGTAAGTTCCTGTTATCCCTAGTTTTTCTAATGTTTTGAACATAAAGGGATGCTGTACTTTGTCGAATGCTTTTTCTGCGTCTATCGAGATGATCATATGGTTCTTATCTTTAAGTCTATTGATGTGGTGAATAACATTTATTGATTTCCGTATATTGAACCATCCTTGCATCCCAGGGATGAATCCTACTTGATCATGGTGCACAATTTTTTTGATGTGCCTTTGTATCCGATTCACCAGAATTTTATTGAGGATTTTTGCATCTAGGTTCATCAGAGATATTGGTCTGTAGTTTTCTTTCTTTGAGGTGTCTTTGGCTGGTTTCAGAATCAGGGTGATGTTGGCCTCATAGAATGGATTTGGCAGAGCTCCCTCTTTTTCTATTTCCTGAAATAACTTGAAAACTATTGGTATTAATTCTTCTTTAAAGGTTTTGTAAAACTCCGCTGTATACCCATCCGGTCCTGGGCTTTTCTTGGTTGGTAGTCTTTTGATTGCTTCTTCTATTTCATCCATTGATATTGGTCTGTTTAAATTGTGTGTATCCTCCTGACTCAGTCTGGGCAAATCATATGACTTAAGAAATTTATCGATGTCTTCACTGTCTTCTATTTTATTGGAATATAGGTTTTCAAAATAATTTCTAATTGTCTTCTGTATTTCTGTAGCGTCTGTTGTGATATTGCCTTTTTCATCCCGTATGTTCGTAATTTGAGTTCTCTCTCTTCTTCGTTAGCATGGCTAAAGGTCTGTCGATCTTATTTATTTTTTCGAAGAACCAACTTTTAGTTTTGTTAATTTTTTCAATAGTTTCTTTTGTTTCAATTTCGTTGATTTCTGCTCTGATTTCAATTATTTCTTGCCTTTTGCTACATTTGCTGTTGTTTTGCTCTTCCTTTTCTAGGGCTCTGAGATGAAGTGTGAGCTCATTTATTTGTTGGTTTTTCCTTTTTTTGAGGAATGACCTCCAGGCGATGAATTTCCCTCTTAAAACTGCTTTCATTGTGTCCCATAGATTCCGATATGTTGTGTCTGTATTTTCATTTATCTCTAAGAATTTTTTGATTTCCTCCTTTATGTCTTCTGTAACCCATTGATCATTCAGTAACATATTGTTCATTTTCCATGTGATATAGGGTTTTTCCTTCCTTCTTTTATCATTGATTTCCAGTTTCATTCCATTATGATCAGATAAAATGCATGGTATTATCTCCACCCCTTTATATTTACTGAGGGTTGCCCTATGGCATAATATATGGTCTATTTTTGAGAACGATCCATGTGCTGCTGAGAAAAAACTATATCCACTTGATGATGGTTGATATATTCTATATATGTCAGTTAAGTCTAGGTTATTGATTGTGATATTGAGTTCTATAGTTTCTTTATTCAACTTTTGTTTGAAGGATCTGTCCAATGGTGAGAGAGGTGTGTTGAAGTCACCGATAATTATTGTGTTGTGGTCTATTTGATTCTTGAACTTGAGGAGAATTTGTTTTATGAATGTCGCAGCACCATTATTTGGTGCATAAATATTGACAATTGTTATGTCTTGTTGGTGAATGGTTCCTTTTAACAGTATATAATGTCCTTCCTTATCCCTTTTGATTAACTTAGTCTTGAAGTCTATTTTATTTGATATGAGGATGGCCACCCCTGCTTGCTTACAAGGACCGTGTGCGTGGTATATTTTTTCCCAACCTTTCACCTTCAGCCTGTATATGTCTTTTCCAATCAGATGTGTCTCCTGGAGGCAACATATTGTTGGATTTGTTTTTTAATCCATGTTACCAGCCTATGTCGCTTTTTTGGAGAGTTTAAGCCATTAACGTTTAGAGTTACTATTGATATATGGTTTGTACTGCCAGCCATGTTTGATTATTTATCTTTTTTTTTAAATTTAGTTTGTTTCTCCATGATTAGCTTTCCCCCCGCCCTCTGTCCTTACCGAGGCACTTCCCACTGATGGTTTTCTTTGTTTTTCATTTCTTTCTCGTGTAGTGTTTTGCTCAAGACGCTTTGCAATGCTGGTTTTCTGGATGCAAATTCTTTTAGCTTTTGTTTATCATGAAAGATTTTCATTTCGTTGTCGTACCTGAAGCTTAATTTTGCTGGATATGGAATTCTTGGTTGGCATCCATTGTGTTTCAGTGTTTGAAATACGTTGTTCCAGGATCTTCTCGCTTTCAGCGTCTGTGATGAAAAATTCGTTGTTAACCTTATTGGTTTACCCCTGAATGTAATCTGCCTCCTTTCTCTTGTAGCTTTTAATATTTTCTCTTTGTTCTGTATATTGGATATCTTCATAACAATGTGTCTTGGCGTTGGTCTACTGTGATTTTGTGTGCTCGGTGTTCTGTATGCATCTACAATTTGTATATCCATTTCCTTTTTTATTTCTGGAAAGTTTTCTGTAATTATTTCATTCAGCAGGTTACTCATTCCCTTGGTTTGAATCTCTGTACCTTCCTCTATCCCAATGACTCGTAAGTTTGGTTTTTTTATGTTATCCCATATCTCTTGGATGTTTTTCTCGTGATTTTTTACCAGCCATTCTGAGTTGGCTAGACTCTTTTCAAGATGATATATTTTTTCTTCATTATCTGACGTTCTGGCTTCTACTTGCTCCACTCTATTAGTGATACTCTCAATTGAGTTTTTAATTTGGTTTATCGTTTCCTTCATTTCTAGAATTATTGTTTGATTTTTTTTATAATCTCTATCTCCTGATAAAGATGCTTAACTTCTTCTTTTATCTGTTTATGTAATTCATTTTCAATGTGTTCTTTCACTGTTTGGATTTGGTGTCTCGTATCCTCTTTAAGGTTCCATTCCATCTGTCTAAGGTATTCCTTGAGTTCTTTATATGACCATTTTTCTGATGCCTCTAGGTCTCCCTGAATATTTAGGCTGTCCTTCATTGTTTGTACTCCTTTTCTTCCTTGCTTTTTTATGCTGCTCATGTTACTTCTTGTTCTGTTTGACTGCTGAGTACTGTTTACTCTTATAAATTTATTTGATGCTTGGGAGGAAAGATATTAGAAGGGAAGGGAAGAAGTCACTAAAGAGAATGAGAGTAGGCAGGTAGAATTCAAGGAAAGGGGAATAAGAAAATTGAAATGAAATGAGAAGACAAAAGAAAAAAATAGAAAGTAAAGAGAAAATTTTTTTAAAAAATAATGATAATAAAAAAATGAAAATTAAAATTAAAAAAATAATAATAATAAAATAAAAAAATTTAAAAAAATTAAAACCATTAAAAAAGAGTTAAAGAACAACAACAACAAGAAAATGAAAATAAAAGAAAAAAAACCCAAATTAAGAAAAAAAATAATAATAAATGCAGTCATAGAGTTAGATTAACTTCTTCCAGTAGGTGGAGCTGTGCCCACTGGGCCAAGCTTCTCCTCTCAATAGGTGGGAACCAATCACTGTGCAGCAGCTCTTCCTCCCAGACTGGGCAGGTCTCCAATCCTGAGTGCCTAGGGCCTTCTCTTGTGTTTCCTCAAGCCAGGCCCCGCTCACCTGTGACGCTCACCACAATACTGGCTACACGCCAGGTCTCATGCTCCTGGGAGCCCTGTTTTCATGAACGCCTGGGCACACTCTCCCTGTTTGTCTCCCTCAGACCCTAAGCTTGTAGAGCTTGGGGCTGAGAACTCCCAGCGAATTTGCTTGCCCTCCGGTAGCCACGCCCCCGGTAGCTGGTGCAAGGGACCTCAGTTGTCAGCACTGGTGGGAGCGGTAGCCGGGAGTTCCGCGCCTCGAGTCCCGCACCACTCCTGATTCCCTTGGTCTGGCTATCGCGCTCACGGGAGAGCTGGGAGGGGCCCTTAAGGTTTCCCCGCTGTGTGTAGAGGGATGGCTAGGGGATTACACACCTGTCGCCGCTGGTTTCAATTAAGTTATCTCCTCCGCCCGTGACGTCAGTTCTCTGCCTTGGTGGTATCCCATGCAAATGGTGACCATTCGTTCCCTTTGCCGGGTGACCAATGCAACGGGTGGGTCCTGACTGTCTCTCCCAAGCCCTGTTTCAATCCTGTGGCCACTGCCTATGAAGGCTCGGTTGGCTTTTACCTCTGTAAGTTCAGAAGGGCCGACCAGTTATTTCAGCGGAATCGTTAGTGCTGAGAAGTAGGCGAACTGGAGCTTGAATGCCGCTGATCCGGGCTTGGTGTGTGTTCTGAGAGGCCCAGACTGTTTGCCCCAGATCCACGTCAGCTCAGCATTGCCTAGTGATCCTGAGCAAACAGCATTTAGACAGTTTACGACTCCCTATGCCCGCGCAGCTGAAGGGGTCAGAGACTTGATCTCTCCGCGCCTGCCACCATGTTGGATCTCAAATTATTCACTTTTTATGTAATAATGTTACGGTTTTTAAAATGTCTATTGATTAGATACATACTTAAGTATGAATGACTAAAATGACACAATATCTGGTATTTGGTCTATAAACATTTGCAAAAAAATTGTAGGGGATGATTGGCAAAATATTGATGGTTGCAAAAGCTGGGTGCTGTGTGGTATATCAGAACTTATAATGCTAGTCTCTCTACTTATATATTTTTGGAAATTTCCATGACAGACAAACAAAAAGCTGTTTAGGTGACCCACTGAACTGCCAAGGATAGTTGGAGAGTTAGTCTTAAGGGCTATGCAGCCCAGAACAATGTACACCATTGCCCACAGAACTGACAAGGTGCCAAGGGAGTATAGAAAGCCTCTGGTATCCTCAGCCTCTGTTGTGAGAGTAAGCTCCACCCCTTAACACTCCAAATGAGCTGATGAGTTCCCTAATTGTGAGAATGGCATGAAGAAACTGGGCAACCAAAAATAATGACAAGTATCTCCTACAGTCTACATATTTATGTTTCTGGACAAGCTGAAGGACTACAGAACAATGTTTTAATCTGATTTTTTTCTTCTTGACTTCAGATAGGTAAGAAATATTACAATTCTGATTCCAAATTTGTGCTAGAATTGGAATATATAAGCTTCTGCTTCTCCTTGGTCTGAAAGAAATTTATCATTCAGTCTAGGACTATACTTGCAACATTTCTATATACATAAAAATTGCCAAGGTAGATGGATTTTTGAAGGGAATGGAGATAACTTTGCCAATGTTGAGCATCTTTGCTCCAGTGGTGGATATAGATAATAAAAAAAATTTACACACGTGTACCCACAAAACCCTTTAATTCTTATTGTAGTCAATAATTTTACTTTGTTCCTTCAACAATTTAACCAACTTCTCAATACTTGTGGCGACTAGTAAGGAGGAAATTGGAAAACTTGGGCATCTGCAGGCAATAAGAGAGGCAAATAGGAATTGGCATATGGACAATCCACAGAACTTTTAATCAGACTTTGAAAAACTGTATGGTGAGTATGCAGGTTTAGTTGTCATATCTGACATCCTGTTATCAGATACCAAGGCCTTACAACATGCTTTAATTGTAAAATATGTGAATCTAAAAGTAGATGAGAGGGCTAGGGATGTAGCTCAGTTGATAGAGTGCTTGCCTCACATGCACAGGGCCCTGAGTTCAATCCCCAACACCACAAAAGAAAAAAAGTTCTGAAAAGTGGATGAGGCCTCATGTATAAAACTGTAGAATCTGCAGTACTTTCCATATTCATTGTGAATGTGTTAACCTTGACAGTGTCAATTAGAAAGTCTAATTTCCCTTGCCTCTTAGATTCTCAATTCCTCATCAGTTGCTATTGATCTGCTGGCTCCTAAGGAACTCGTAGCTGTTCTTGTTGATTGTAATCAGTAAAGCATTTTGAAGTTAGAAATTACTTGCTTGAGAACATCAAGTTACCATTTTCACTTCAGTTACTAAGTAGCTATGAGAATATGGAAAAATATTAGTAGCCCTTTCCACCTTCTTGTCTTCAATTCTTTGTCTTTCACTTTCAAAGTATACTGGCAAGACAATCTCTTAAACTTCAAATATGGCTGAGCAAAAATGTCCAGTTAATTGATTAAAACTACTTTGTTATAAAATGTGGCATTGCTTTTAAATTTGCAGTTTTTAACAGTTATTTTTTCTACTCATAGGAATACAAACAAATGATCCTAATGCTGTGGTCATAGGACTGGCACCAGAACATTTTCATTATCAAACTCTGAACCAAGCATTCCGGTAAATCTATTTTTTAATTTTTCACCTGGTCATACACTCCCCCTTTTTTCTTTTAAGTCTTTTTCACATAAAGTCTTATGTGTTTTAGTTTCTGGCTGCCTAGATTGTACATAAGGACAGACATCTTCAAATTACTTTAAAGTCAATATCAAATAATATTGTTTAATATTCTTAGTTCTGTTTTTTTAAAAATAATCAGTATGTTAAAATGTGATGATCATTAGGGTTTTTGTGGTTCGTGAAATCAATATTCTGGAGTAGAAATTCATAATAAAATTTCAACTCTAAAGCTAGCAATTTTATCTTGTATTATTACTCTTGTGATTCTCTTCTGACTACATTAATCTCTGCAGATAGCGTCCAGGTTAACCTAAAAACAATAGATGTATTTTCCCTCCAGGGAGAATCCAGGCAATGGAAAAGAGCTGCACATTTGATCACACTTACAAAGGAATTACTCAGTGAGTGATAATGATAATCTGACCTGGAATTGTGGCAGTAGGGATGAAGAAAAACAAATTTGGATAGTGTCCTCATGATTTGCTCTATGATTGGGTTGGGATGGTGAGGAAGAGTGAGTTAAGAACGTCAGATATCTAGCTTCAGCAGGTGAATGAGCACTCTATCTGGGCTCTGGGAAATGATGAGTGGTTGGGGCCATTTGGCCTCTGAGACATCCAAGTGGAGATACATCATTGGCTGTTGGCAGAAGAAAGAAGCACAGTTAACAAATAAGACATGTAAATCTGTTAGTGTGTGCATTTCACCTACATGAACTTCTTGCTGCTACTTCCAAAAGAAAGACTATACATGTTTTCATTCTTCCTGAGATAATTTGGATCCAAATTTACTTGCAGATCTTCTTCCTTGAAGTTTTCATATCTTGGCTTTTTATGTCTTGTCAAACCACAAAATACTGTAAATTTATCTTTGAATTTGTGACAAATTAATAATTCAGAATTTTGCATAGGGATATATATTTTTAATGGCATAGTAAATTTTGAGTATTTAACTATAAAAATATTATTTTTAAAATTCAATTTTTCTTACTAGAACAAGGATCTCTAAGAATTGTTCTTTCTTATATTTTTTGTAGAATTCATTTTTGCTGTATATATCCTACAATCAGAATATTTGTAGGAAACTTTAAAACACAATACCAGGTTCACACATGTGGCTGCATTATTTGCTGAGATCTTAAAAATGGCTAGCCTCATGTAAAATCTGTGTGGCCAAAAATAGCACTTTGAGGACAGCCACCTTTTCCCTATGTGCATGGTCATTTTTGATACTCAGTTAATGGAAACCACAACTACTAAATGCACTTTCATTTGTGATTCTCTTAGTGTGGTATTCAGCCTTTGTTTAAAACTAATTTACTATAGTTATTGCCTGAACTTTCATTGCTATGCCAGATTGCTTAAAAATGTGCTTTAAGAGTATATGGTATTGGGTAGGTATGGTGGGAAATACCTATAATCCCAGTGACTCCGTAGGCTGAGGCAGAAAGAAGACAAGTTCGAGGCCACCTTCAGCAACTTAGCAAGACCCTAAGGAACGTAGTGAGACCCTGTCTCAAAATAAAAAATAAAAAGGGCTAGGGATGTAGCTAGTGTTAAAGCACACCTGAATTCAATCCTCAGTACCAAAAATAAAAAAAGAGTACATGATTTTAAAATTCCTTTTGCTTCACTTACTTCTGTTATCCTGCTTTAGTTTCTTAGAGAATTCCTGTCTGCTCCTCAA
The DNA here is from genome assembly GCF_964194105.1 of Spermophilus citellus. Taxonomy (NCBI): domain Eukaryota; kingdom Metazoa; phylum Chordata; class Mammalia; order Rodentia; family Sciuridae; genus Spermophilus; species Spermophilus citellus. Next base: position 104,330,355 of record NC_138198.1, on the reverse strand, counting down.
ATAAGGCCTACAACTATACTAACCAAAGTCAAGTCAGTATTCACTTGAAATACAGAATCTGCATTATTATGCATTATTTCTTACTTCTGAATTTACCCCTGCTAACTTTAATTCATTCTCTTAACCACAGAATTCAAGGAGAAGGTATTGATTGATTTTAGCTCATAATTTGGGAAGGACATATTTAATAGGAAGTTAGGAGGTCTCTGTCTTAGATGAATGCTAGACTCAGGGTAATAAAAATGTATGTTGACATAATACTGTCTTTGTAATTGCTCGGATGCTGTCTAATTAGTATACTTTCCTAATATTGATTTTTTCAAACACCACATTTTAAAGCATTACAGTGTACTTATAGGTCAACTCTAATTTCACAAATGCACTTAACAGCTGAGTGGAGAGTTAACAAAGATTTTAGGTCTCGCCCTTCTTTGCATATTGATGTTTCCACAGAGACTGTGCCTTCCAAACAGTGATAGCAGCTGTTTCGATTGTATGTAGCAAATATAGTCATCTCAAATGAACCAATGATTAAATTACTATTCAGGTTGATAATGAGAATAAACACTGATGTTGAAGCCCATTGGATAGCTGCTTTGAGTGCCAGTTTCAGGGGCATGTTTGTTAAGGCAGATAGTCAACCTTCAAATATCACTACCTCTTTCATTGTGTTTTTAATGAGCAAACACTTCCAAAAGTGCATAGTTCAGTGCATCAATACTGTGCAAAGTATGTGACCAGATAAGTCTTAAATGCCTGAACAAAATTGAGAATGATTTTAAAGAATCTTGGGAAAGAATATGAACTATTTATAGGAATAAATACGATTTGGGTTTGGATTGTCTAAAACATTCAAACACTAAAAGCCTTTAGTAGCTTTTCCCCCTTTTATCTAATGCTAAAAGAATAATGTCATGAATGTTCACATACCTATCAAGCCATTTTAAGAAATAGAAAATATCAATATTTGATATCCCTTACAAATACTTCCCCAATTTCCAAACCATAAGTAATAGGATTTTGAATTTAAGTGTTCTCATTTACATGCATTTCTTTACACTTGTGATACATATATGTAGGTATCCCTAAACATAATACAGAATTATTTTTGCATGTTTTATACTACTAATATTCATCAGTCTACAACCCTAACAATACTATGTAATTCATCAGTATGAATAACCACAGCTCTAGTTCATTGATTTTTTTCATAGCAGTATTACTAGCTTATACCAAGGTCTTTTTAAAATCTTCTGATCTGAGTAAAAAAACCCAAAGCTGGAGCATTTAAGTAATGGACCAATCATAAATTAAATTTAATGATCACAGTTAGGAGGAAGACTATGTAGGCAAAGAGATTTCTTAATAATTTTACCCAAACTTGGTATTAAGACTAAAAAATATCTAATCCCCAAAATAATATGACTTCATTGTGGAAAAGTTTTAGTGCTCAAAAAAAAAAAAAATTAAAAACTACCTAATCCTGTCACCTAAAGAGTATCACTGTTAACATTTTAGCAAATAACTAGTTTATGTGTTTCTATGCACATACATATATATACACAATAATAGAAACTCTGTATAGGCTATGTGGTGACTTGCATTTTAGCAACCCAACAATATATTATGTATGTTTTCTGTACTCTTTATTCTACAACATTTTTTATTCCTATAGCATATCCCATTAAAAAACAAATAAATTGTTTGGCCATGAGTTTCCTATTGTTGGTTTTATTCAGGTTTTTGAAGTTATATTTGAATTTCTAAGAATGTGTCTATTGAGTATTTGGGTTTTTTCCTTATTTTTGCCCTCCAGAAATATAATTCTCAAGTCAAAAGAGTTTTGAGAAAACACTGCATGGAGTTGTTTAACCTAGAAAAAGGTTCAAGGTTTTTTTCCCTAAATTAAAAGCAACTGATCACCAGCTTCTAGAGGAGCCTATTAGAATGTCCTTGTAGCTGAAGATAAAGGGCATCACAACTGTCACATTTAAATACACAGGGAAGCCTGGTTTTTTTAAAAATTTTTTTTAAATAAATGACAACAGGATGCATTACAATTCTTATTACATGTATACTGCACAATTTTTCATATCTCTGATTTTATATAAAGTATGTTGACACCAATTTGTATCTTCATACATGTACTTTGGATGATGATGTCTATCACATTACACCTTCCTTGCTAATCCCCTGCCCCCTCCCTTTCCCTTCCACCCCTCTGCCCTATCTAGAATTCTAGATAGGGAAGCCTGTTTAAAAATGCTGCTTTGAAGCTTTGTGAATGATGTCTTTCCTGCGATTATTAAAGGGTCTGAGGGTGCTTCAAAAGTCATAGATGAACAGAATTCCATGATTTTGGGGTTTGGGGATGACATACTTATCATAAATGGTTTCTGTTGAATGTTAGATTTCTTGCTTAGGGGCATCTATTTCTTTAAAAAAAAAAATAACAAGTTTAATTACTCCAGTAAATTTAATTCTTTAGTAAAGGAAGAAGAGAAAGGGAAGGGGAAAAACCAACAGTAATGGCCTATATTATTACTGCATTTCTATAATAACTTCTGAATATTTTCTGAGTGTTTAGAACCCTGGAGGTGAGGAATTTCAGAACAATGTGGCAGAAGGGCTCAAATTAGAAATATTTATGTGGGCTTTTTCACTTTTGAAAGAGCTAACTGCTATGCAGTCTTCTTAATTAAAGTCCAAACAATAAAAATAAAGTACTTTGGAGATGAGAAGTTGTTTCTAGACTTAAGTGCTTGAGGTATTTAAGCATTCTATTAGTACATGGCAGAGAATAATTTTATGTACAAATTTGAAAGTCAGCATTCAAAATTAAGTTGAATAACAGAATCACCACCATTACTTTGTAATTTGTGGATAAATTCTTTTTATTAAATATATTTTTAGTTGTAGGTGGACACAATGCTTTTATTTTTATTTATTTATTTTTATGTGGTGCTGAGGATCAAACCCAGTGCCTCACTGGTGCTAGGCGAGCGCTTTACCACTGAGCCACAACCCCAGCCCCTGGGGATAAATTCTTTTATGATTAAGGCAGCTCTTGCTACTCTCTAAATAAAGGTTGCAGGGGAGTAAGTTACAAAAATACATTTTGTTACTGATTTTTCTGAAGTACACAAATTATACAACTCAGTAAAATTTTATACATAGATAATCTATGTACCCCCAGTGTGTTCATGATAAAGAACATTCCCATGAGGGCTCCCTTTGCTAGTCTGTCCACTCTTCCCCAAGAGAACTACTGTTCTGACTCCATCAGTATTGCAAGTTCTTGATCTTCACATGAATGAATTCATACTATGGTGACATTGTTTTTTAATGTGTCCTGCGGTTATTGGGCTCTAAGTTGCTTCCAGCTTTGCTCTTATGAATACAGCTACTATGAACATTCTTCTACATGTCTTTGAGAGACACATGCATTCAGTTATCTTGGGTATAGATCTGGAAGTGAAATTGCTGGATAATAGGATAGATAATTGTTGAGCTTTAGGAAATATTGCCAAACAGTTTTCCAAGGTGACTGTACCAAGCTATACATTCTCACTAGCTACAAATGAGAGTTCAATTATTTCACATTTTCCCCAGAATATTAACAGTCTGTGTAATTGTGGCTATTGTTTGGTTTAGATAGTGGTGTACTAAGTTTCAGTTTGTATTCCTCTGATGAGTAGTGCTGAAACCCTTTCATATACTTGTTGGACATTGGATGTTTTCTTTTGTGATGTACCCAGTCAAATTTTCCATCCTTTATATTGTATTATCTTTTTCTGTTGATTTGTAAGTTTTTTTATGTCTTATAAATGTCTTTGTTTGAATATATGTACTCGAGGTATTTTTATTTTTATTTATTGTTTTGTACTGGAGTTCACAGCGGCATTCAACCACTAAGTCATATCCCTATCCCTTTTTTTTTTTTTTAAATATTTTTTATTTAGAGACAGGGTCTCCCTGAGTTGCTTGGAGCCTCTAATTTGCTGAGGCTGGCTTTGAACTTGCCATCCTCCTGCTCCAGCCTCCCAAGCCATTGGGATTACAGGTGTACACACTGCACCCAGTTCTACCTATGGTTTCCCTTTTCATTCTCTTACAAGTATGAGAACATGAAGTTCTTGATTTTGATGAAGAACAATTTGTGACTATTTTCTTCTCTTATACTTTGTTTACCCCAAGAACATGAAGATAAGTCTCATGTTTTCTTCCATAAGCTTTATTACCTTACCTTTATTAACAATTAGATGTAGTATCTCCTTGAAGGTTTTTTTGGGAGGCGTATTGGGGATTGAATCCAGAGGTGCTTAACCACTGAGCCACATCCCCAGCCCTTTTTATATTTTATTTAGAGACAGGGTCTGGCTATGTTACTTAGGGCCTCACTAAGTTTCAGAGGCTGGCTTTGAACTCATGCTTCTCCTGCCTCAGCGTCTTGAGCTGCTCGGATTATAACATGCACCACCTAGCTCCCCTTGAGTTTTTACGAATTGTATGAGGTCACATTTTATCTTTTTCCCATAGGCATCTAGTTCCAGCAATATTTATTGCAAAGATCCATTCTTTACAACTGCAAGAATGGGATCCTAATTAGAATAAATTATATTCCATGTATGTATATGTCAAAACACACTCTACTGCCACGTATGTCTAAAAAGGACAATAAAATAGTGGAAAAAAAGATCCATTCTTTACCTCCCACTGAATTGTAGTTGTCCTTCTGACATAAATTAAGTAACCATATACTATATATGTGGCTTTGTTCCCAGTATCTTGATTACTATAGCTTTACAATAATTCTTAATAGCTGACAGGGTACATCCTTCAACTTTATTTTTCTTTAAGATTACCTTGACTGTTCCACATGCTTTGCATTTCCATATAAATTTTGGAAGCAACTTGTTGATATCCATCCAACATTAAAAAAAAAAAAGTTTGCTGGGAGTTTGATTGATACTTTATTGAATCTGTGAATGTGGTAGAATCTGCATCTGAACATAATGTCTTTCCATTTATTTTGTTTTTTTTTTACATTATCTCATCAGTGTTTTGTATTTTTCAAAGTATGGGTCTTAGACATATTTTATTATTCCTTGTATTTCATGTTGTTTGGTGCCATTGTAAGTAGTACTTCACTAAATTTTATTTTCATTTTTGTTAATATGTAGAAATTTCATTGGGATTTTGTATATTAACCTTGTATTCAGCAACCTTCTTACATTTCCTTGGTGATTCCAGTGACTTATTTGTAGAATCTTTGAGATTGCATTTTCTACATAGACAATTGGGCTTTCCATTAATAATTACAGTTTCATATTTCTCTTTCCACTTCTTATATTTTTCTTTTTCTTGCTTTATTGTACGGTCAGGATCTCTACTATAGTGTTAAATAGAAGTGATGATAGTAAGTAGCCTTATTTCTGAATTCAAGGATAAAACTTTAATATTTTACCTCTTTTAATATTTTATACCAGCTCACTAAGCTATATGAATATATTTGCTTTTCACTTTTGATCCTAACCAGAAATAGCAGTGTTGAGCTTGTCTTAGATCTTCTGTTTTGTCATTTCATCACTTCTCTCAATATATAGTATTCTCAGAAGATTTCTATTTCATGGGGATCATAGAGTCCCTGAAAACTCAGTGTATTTTTTCAGTAATTAATGAAAGAATGACTGCATCAGTGTGATATTAGAGGTATTCTGGGGGTTTCAATTAAATATTAATAGAGTTTTCCTTTGATGCTTTTTATGATTCACTATTGTTTTAATTTAAACTTTTGTCATTTGTGTTTGATATTTAATTTATTTTTAGTTGTAAGTGGGGCAAAATATCTTTATTTATTTTTATGTGGTGCTAGGATTGAACTCAGTGCCTCATACGTGCATGGCAAGTCCTCTACCACTGAGCTACAGTCCCAGTCCTTGTGTTTGTATTTTTGATAAAAAAAAATACTTGAATGTTAATACTTTGGCAGTTCTTGTTCAGTGATTCTCATTTGGCAATGCCTGGAGACACTTGGTTATCATAACTGACGAAGGGTACTACTGGCATCTGGTGGATAAAGGTCAAGGTGATTTATGAAACAGCATTTTCTAGTCCCAAATGTTAGTAGAACTGATACTGAAAAGCCCTGATGTAGTTCAACCCCTTCATTTGAAACTGAGGCCCACAAATATGAAGTGAATTGCTGTTACCTATTTTAAATAGTGTAAGGACTGTATATCCCACATTTACAAATAGTTGTCATTATTGTGAGAAACATACTGTGAGAAGGTCTGCTTGCATCCATTGTCCCTGTTAGCTCCCAGGACAGTATATATTATTCCCTGTGTTTTAGGCAGGGTACTGGGGCATACAAAGGTTCATCTGTTAACTAATTTATTCAATAATCATTTTGTGAGCAGTGCTAGACCTTTTTTTTCTTAAAGTCAAATGCAGTGACTGCATTGTGGAGATTATATTCTAGTGAAGAAGACTGACCAGACAGTTGGAAAGGATTAAAAATTATGACAAGTGATATGAAGGGAAAAAAGGGAGGGATGAGATAGAAATGAAATGTGAGGAAGAAGTCCACTTTATTTAAATAGGGAGACTGGAAATGGCTTCTTTGTTGTACTGAGATTTAGCTGAGACCTGTCAAATGAATAGAAGAAAGTTATGTGAAAAGTACAGGACCATTCAGGTGGAGGGACCACCATGGGGGTTGAAGTAGGAAACAGTTTGATCTCTTTTTTAGGAAATAAGAGCAGACAGCTGTGATTGGAATACAGTCCGCAGTAGGGAAAGTGACTTGAGATTGGAGATGTGGACACAGTAGGTGCAGGAAGATAGTGCAAGCCCCACAAGCCATGCGAAAGACTTTGAATTTTATGCTGTTTGCAATGAGAAGTTATTGAAGGATTTTCAGCAGGGGAGCAACATGGTCCCATCTGTGCTTTTTAAAACTCCTGCTATTGCCTGTACAGTAAACTGGAATAATAGGACAAGAATAATGTCCTATTATTGGGAGTCTATAGCAGCAGTTCAGGTTGGTGAGTAAAACAGATTTGAAACATTTAAATTTTGTTTTGAAATTATAAATTACTGGATTTGATGATTAACAGAGATGGGGGGATGGTGAGGGAAAGTGAGAAATCAAGGATAACTACTAGGTTTCTGGATGAATTTTTTGGGATGGAAAAGATTGGGGGAGGAACACTTTGGGAGAGTAGGGTGAGAGAGACCCGTTAGTTTGATATTGAACAGATAAGAGGTGTCTGATGGTGACTTAAGCTGCAGGGTGATTTCATTTCTACATGCTCCACCTTCAGCAGAAATGGTGGCAAGTTGATCACTTCCCTCGAGAGGTTAAGTTATTTAGAAAGATAATGGACTGTATGTGGAAGAGGGCTCCACTGGTTTTCTTAAGTTCCGGGTTATAGCACTGGCTCTAGAGCTCCCTGGTTGGTACCACTGAGCTCAGCCAGCGTCTCTGGATGGTTTCTTCATCTGTGAAACGGGGCATGTTGGCCTTAATGTGCCTTAAGGTTCCTTGCAATAATGTTTTGTGGCTCTGAATTTAAATTATCTCCATGGCTTTTTCTCTCATTGCAATTGTGGTCCTGTTCCCTGGCTAGGAATTTTTAGCTTACCTGGAATTTATAGCCAGAGATTTGGTGTCAGATCTCTTTTTGCATTTTTCCTTTGCTTCTTTATACTCAACAGGCTTATAGATTTCCTGCTGATGTGTTCCTTCTGGTAACAAAACCAACCATTTGTTGCCTGTTTAGTATATAAAACCACTACCAAGTATTGGGGTGTCTATTTCTAATATTTTTTAAATATTTAACTGTGAAAGATTTTTTAATCTGTGCCCTATGAAATGTTTCCCTTTTAGTTCATCCTAAATATGCCTCAGCTCTTCCAAGATCCAGTGAAGCTTATGCTGTGCAGAGAACAGTTAAGGCAGGAACCATTGCCCTGAGAGATGCTCTTCTCCAGACTAGTGCAGAACCAGTTCCCACTTAGGAACGCACTGTTCCAGCCCTTCCAGGGAAAACACAGAAGTGCTGCCTTGGAATTAAGTACACACATCAATCAGGCTGATAAGTCTTATCCCCAGTTAATATATAATAAAATATTAACAAAGCTAAATCAAATGAGTTTTTAGTTTAGCTATATAAGTGGAAAGCAATTTTGAGGTCTGTTGCATAAAGAATTCCAGTTCCGTGGTAGAGAAGCAAATAAATGGGATTGGGGTGGGGTGAAAGAGGGGGATGGATGAATCACCCATTGCTAACTCATTGCTATCAGCTGTGGTTAAGGCCAAAGGAGAGGCTTTGCAGATTTCTTAATGCTGGATTTCAAGGTCTGCTTTCAGAAATAAATTTGTATTAATATTAGTGAACAAATTTGAAGGATCTGTGCTGTGAGCAATTTGTAGTAACTAACAGTAAGTCCTTGTAATAGTCCAGTATTGGTTTTTACTTAATAAAATATTTAATCACAAATGTCTGAATTCTGCATCTCCCACAGGAAGTTATTTCCATGCCCACTGACAAGAATAATTCAGCAGTTTCATAGTTGAGCGCTTAATTACTCATAATTGTGAAGGGTAAAAAGTGATGAATTCTTCCTCCATGGACATACTAAATATTTTAACTAAGTAGATGACTTAAAGTAAATTAAGCTAGTGAGGTCATTTATTCCGTTGGTTAAGAGCAGTTTGAGAAATATATCATGTCCTGTATTCCATTAGATAATTATTTGTGCATGACTACTTCTGGGTGACTGAAGGTGACATTGTTGGGGTGAGTGGCAGATCTGGGGGTGAGAGGTGAGTGTTAAGTTCACAGAGATTTGTTTTGTTGTATTTTACCTGAGTCACAAAGGAAGATCCTTAGCTATATGTAGAGTTTTGTTATCAAACTGACAGGAAAACTACACCTTTGTTTGGTGTGAGAGTTGTTTGTCCTCTATCGGAATCAAGGAAGGGACTTGACAGCAGGCTGTCCCCTTAAACCTTGTCAGTATGTGCTTTGGGAAGATGGCCTTATTTGCAAACACCATCGAAAGCAGTTAGGTACAATGAAGGGGTGAAATTACATGCAGAAACTCGGTTAAAAAAAAAAAAAAACAGTTAAATAAATTTCTGAAGTAAAAAGAAACTTACATTTTGGAGGCGAGGAAACAGGAATTCAGTATTTCTGAAGTGCACTTCCTAAGTTGCCTCAGCAACAGTCTAGCAGCGTTTTCAGGCTCAGGAGCCTCCTGCTTACCATTAGGGAAGGCTGAAACAACACGTCTCATTAAGTTAAGCCTCTTCCCTAGAGTGCCTTATTTAGCTTTAGTTCTCTTAATTCTCTTTCCCTGGTGATTTGGGTAAAGTGTCTGAAACCACAAAAGGTAAAAGGTTGAAGCAATCCCAAATTTAATAATCTATCACCTTTCTTTAGTGTATCTGAATGTAATTCCCAGCATTCTTCGTGAATTCATTAGAAGACAGCAAGTCATTAAAAGTTAATAAGAAACTATTTGTTTCTGTGAGTGTGAGTAAAACCACTTTGCCAGTCTGACATTCTTTTCCAGTTATAAAAGCCTTGCTTTTAGCCAGTTTTTGTTTTTTTTGGTCTCTCTAGGTTACTCCTGGATGGAGCGCCTCTGATAGCGATCCATAAAGCCAGGTATTACAAGAGAAAAGATGGCTTAGCCCTGGGGCCTGGACCCTTTGTGACTGCTTTAGAGTATGCCACTGACACCAGCGCCATAGTAGTGGGGAAACCAGAAAAGACATTCTTTTTGGAAGCATTGCGGGGCACTGGCTGTGAACCTGAAGAGGCCGTCATGATAGGAGATGTAAGTAGAAGAGCCCAGGAGATGCCCTGCACTCACCTCTTTGCTAGGACGGCTGGCTTTGAAGCACTGCTTTAGGGAAGTGGACTTTTTGTTACTCAAGAGAAAAATAGTCAGAAGCAAAATGTTTATATTGCAAGTCAGTTAAATGCTTTACATTTTTTTCTGAAGAAAATCCCTATAAAACCTAAAGTATTTTGAGCATTATGCAGAGAACAAAATATAACTAAAGACTTTTATAAGTAGTGATCCTCCAGCCTCAACCTCCCCAGCTGCTGGGATTACAGGTGTGTGCCACCATGCCCAGCTTCCTTCTTATTTTCTTTTTCCCATTTCCCTTCCTCCTCTCCCTATCCCCATTTCTTCAATGGGCAAATTTGACTATAATGGAAAAAGGTTTTAAGTAAGACCTTAAACAAAGAGTTTGACATTCTGAAGCTAATTTCTAAGGGTCATTGTTGAACAAACTTAAAGATTTTTGTGGAAAAAATCTTCTTTAGGCATAATCTGAATGAATCCTGCTTGTACATATGAGATAGCAGGACTGATTTTCTTTTTCTTTTTTATTATTATTTTTTTCTTAGGACTGATTACTTGACCAGGCCTTGGAATTTTAATTGCCTTGCATTCATTGTTACATTCAACCAAGTATTTATTTATTTTGTTTTATATTCTGTTTTGGTGGGTTTCTTACTATTTTGTTAGTTTTGTTTTGTTTTGTTTTGTTGGAAAAGGTCTTACTGTGTTGCCCAGTTTGGCCTCAGACTCCTAGGCTCAAATGTGATCTTCCTGCCTCACTCCCATGTGCTGGGAGTAAAGATGCACGCCACTGTGCAAGTGTGTTTATCCCTATCTTGAATAAGAATTGGACAGGGGAGCTCCCTTTACAGATTGATGTGTGATTCCCAAATTTAGTGAAGTAAACATAAATAGTTACAGTCTGATTAAGTATACTGCTTTGATTTGATCCTATCTATTATAGACAATTAGATGGAAATTAAGAGTAATATATTACGTGGGCCACTAAAAAGTGATCTTCTAAATCAAGTTCATTCACTGTTTACAGCTGAGTTATTCACTGTACAAGCTGTCAAATGCATAGAATGCTTTTTTCCCGGTGATCTGTTTTAAGAAGAGATAGGTATACTTGTGGCAAGGCATAGACTCTTCACTGTTGTCCGTGTTCAGTTACTGGAATTCCTTACGCTAGTGTTTGCTTTCCACCTCAGCAGCGCTTTCTTCTCCAAATATGGTTCTCCTCCTCAGAGTATTTCGTGTGGAGTCACCCCTTTTCACCTTCTCCTCTTTCATTTTGAAAATAAAAAGCAGGGGATTCCAAGTGGCGATCCCATCCTAATTAATTGTTGGCAGAGTGTATTGGCAAGCAACAAAAGACTCTGGACTAAGTGCCTTTTTCTGCTTTTCCAGGATTGCAGGGATGATGTTGGCGGGGCTCAAAATGCTGGCATGCTGGGCATTTTAGTAAAAACTGGTAGGTATCTTCTGTATACCTTTCCAAATGCCTTTCCAAAAACAGGGTGGTAGAGTTCACAGTTGCCCAAAGAATAGCCTTTGTCGAAATGGTAGAACTCTGGGCTCTAATTTTCTTTCTACATGAAGAAAAATGAAATGGGCTTAGGATTAAAGGGAAAAAGGCCATAGGGGTGGGGGAAACATGCTGCAAAAAGGTGGGAAGATCAGGGCTCGCTTGAGGCCTGGTAGTACCTGCCCTGTTCACCATGTCGGAATGGAGCAAGGACCATGAATTGTGGTGCTCTGAGAAAACATTTGTTTTATGCCAGCTATCTGATGATAAAGTTGATTTCTTTAAGATCTGGTCATCTGTGTGCTCTGATCCTCTATCTTCACGCTTGCATTTTAAAAAATATATACCAGCTGGGTGGGCATGACACACACCTGTAGTCTCAACAACTAAGGAGGCTGAGGCAGGAAGATTGTAAGTTCAAGGCCTGCCTCAGCAACTTAGACTGTCTCAAAAAGAAAAAAATTAAGAATACAATAACAGAAAAAAAGTGGCCTGCTCCCGATTTTAATCCTCAGTACAGGCTAGAGTTGAATAGAGTTGGGGGAAGGTGGTGTGAAAATATATACATACCAGCACACACATAAAAAACTTCTTTATTTTCATTTACTGTTTTTGGTGACCAAAAGCTTAGCAAGTATTTCCTACACTAAAATTAGGTTTACTTTATATGATCTCTCAAATTTTAAGAAAAAAGAAAGACCTTCTTGGAGACGATTCACCTAATATGACATATTTTTTAATATTTTTTTTAGTTGTAGTTGGACACAATACCTTTATTTTATTTATTTATTTTTATGTGGTACTGAGGATCGAACCCAGGGCCTCGCACAATCTAGGTGAGCACTCTACCGCTGAGCCACAACCCCAGCCCCCAATACGATATTTTGACTGATTCAGTGTCCTGTATTCTGGTCTCATTTCTGTGCTGATTTGCTGTGTGAAACTCTGGTCATGGCTCTTTTCCCTTTGGGCCCTTAAATCTCCTAGTTGAGGATCCCTTAGGTAGTCTACTTGTAGTCTCTTCAAGGTAAAGAAGAAGCAGTCATGGGAGTTGTGAGAGGGTCAAATATTTTTGCATGGGGAAACTTAATGGGTTTTTCAAAAGATAATGAAAGGTTCCCACCCCACCCTCAAATGGCACCTGCTGAATTCAAAACTAATAGCACATAATAATGGGAAATCTTGTCCAAGAATTGCCATCAGGTTTTTGTAAATCAAATAACAGATAAACAGTTGTGTACACATCTCTGGGAGCTCATTTGCATAGTTTCATGTGATGGTAGTGAAACTATTTAACAGACTGTTCAGAAAAGGTAAAATTGAAACATAAAAGTCATAGGAGTTTTACCATGGGGAAATCTTTTAGAGAAAGTGACTATGACCTGAGTTTAAGAAAATTGTGATTGCAGAAAAGTTACTTTAAAATTAAAATGGGAAAATCTAGATGGAGCTAGAGTTGAATAAGAGGTACAGAGGGAAACCCCACATCTGCTAGAGCCTGAGCTCTGGAGTGGGCCATCCTGGGCCCACCGATAGTAACACCAGTCACTGCAGGATTAACACAATGTCTTTTCACATTTCTCCATCAAAATGATTGTCACCTACCCAGGAATGTTATGGCCCTGTGATGTAAGTAGCAAGAGGAAGCATTAACCAAGTCAGGAAACACAGACCACATCATCCTCTCTGCGTCTTTGTTCTCACTGTTCTGCCTTCAGTTTTATCCCATTAAGGGATCCTCAGATAACTATTTTTGCTTGTGGGTATTATTCCCATAAACATTTCCTTTCTTGAGCTCACATAGTTAAGGATTTATACCAGCTATCAAAACTGGACCTGTGCAGTATCATGAGTGGCCTGTGTGAAAAGCATCCAGTTAGTCTTAGGCTAACAGCATAATGGTCAAATCTAAAATGTGTAACTAATAAAGCAGCTAAGTCCATCTCATAGAAATAGACCCTCTTGTACTATTGGGTTTTTGATCACAAAAATCCAGAGTAAGCCCACTGTTCTAAAACTGTGAGCTCCATTGATAAAATTTAGCCCCGTACTATGGACAAGCACTGGGCTTCACAGTGTTTAAAACTACTAAAATATTTTAATTCATATTCAGTAAGAAGTACTATTTGTGGATAGTCTTGAGCAATTTTTTTCCAATGGGTAGCATATGGTAGATACATAATATACATTTTTTTAGTTATTTTTTTAATAAAGATTTAAAATCTTAATAAGGGTTTTGACTTGTCCTAACCAGAATTCATCTCTGTTTAACTTATAAAGTAGTCATATAGAAAGAAATGAGCTTTCCCTTTGTCTTATAGCATCAGCATGGCTTCCTAAGTCCCCCCTGTTCATTTATTCACTCACGGAGGCACAGGCTGCTGCAGTGAAGTCAGGCCAGGGATGCTGCTTCATTCCTCTTGCTGACATTGAGCACCTGCTGTGTACAGGCTCCGTGTGAGGTGCCAGAACTGGAACATATGCTTGGGCCACTGGTATCATCTGTACTTTGTAGAGACCCCACTGGCAAAGCCAGACAAGCAGAAACATTCTAGAAGCCCTTAACTCTGTAGTTAAGAAACTTACTTGCCCCTTACACCATAGATCTTGGAAGTAGGTAACACAGCAAGTTATTTATTAACATACCTATGAGACCAAGCAGAAACCTTGAAGAGAAGCTTATACTTAAAGGACTTAAGCTTGAGGTGGGGGTGGGGAAACGGAAACTGCCAGTAGAATTTTCCATATGGATCATGCTATGGAGAAGTGACTTGAGGGTGCTGGGGTACATTTGATGCTGATTTCTTTTTTTTTTTTTTTAAGAGGGAGAGAGAGAAGGAGAGAATTTTTTAATATTTATTTTTCAGTTTTTGGTGGACACAACATCTTTATTTTATTTTATGTGGTGCTGAGGATCGAACCCAGTGCCCCATGCATGCCAGGCGAGCGCGTTACCGCTTGAGCCACATCCCCAGCCCTGATGCTGATTTCTTCTCTGTAACAAATCAGTCAGTAGGATAGGATAGTACATATCTTCTCCAGCACAGTGCAAAGACGTGGAAGTGGGGTTGAGGTTTCAGGCTTTGTGTTTGCTAGGTAAAGCCCTCTGTTTAGTCAACTGTTTATCACTGTGACCAAAATATCTGACAAGAATTTAGAAGAGGAAAAATTTACTTTGGGCTCACAGTTACAGAGACTCAGTCCATGGTTGTCCAGCTCCATTGCTGTGGGCCTGAGGCGAGGCAAAACATCATGATGGAAGGACGTGGCAGAGGAAAGCTGCTCAGCTCTTGGCAGCCAGGAAAGAGAAAGAGAGTGCACACTCACAGAGCCAAGGACACCCCCAACCCCCATCGTGACCTGCTTCTTCCAGCCAGGCCCAGCCGGCCTACAGATAGCACCCCGTGGTCCACCATTCGCTGCTCCACTGATGGGGTTACAGCTGTCGTGATCAAACCCCTTCACCTCTGAACATTCCTGCGTGGCCTAACATGAGCTTTGGGGAACACCTCATATCCAAACCATATCACCTCCTAAAGAGGGAGTTGTAGAAAAGGTGGGCCTGTTGTTGGGGCAGCTGGATTTAGGCAGAAAAAATTGAATAAAGCAGACAAATAAATAGCAGAGATAACAGAAAATGGAATGAGAGAGCAAAAATATAAGTGCAGATAAGTAGCCTCCTTCCTGTGGTCCACCTGCAACCCCCCCCCCCACTTCTCTTTTCCCTGCCCACCTCTTCCCATTACTCCCTCCTTCCTTTTATTCATTGCATTTATTCTTTTAAAAAAATATTTAGGGAAGGCGTGCTGGTGTTGATGTTTGTGCTGGGAATCCACTGGGGCACCTGACAGTCTCTGCTCTGAGGAAGCTTACAGTCCTTTAGATGCGATGCAGACATTAAACAAGTAAATGCATTGTTGCACGCTGCCATAAATGTGGAGGCAAAGAACAATGTTCTAGGAGAGAGAGAATAACAGGGAAGAGCTTTTCTGAAGGGCACTGGGGCCTGAGAAGTGTATTTAAATAGGGACCATGCACCATCTGATTCACATGTGTGAAAGCTCTCCATAACCACTGTAGTGGAATGGTTCCTCTGAGTTGGGGTGTCGAGTTGTGTGCCAGGCCCAGGAACAGCAGGCTACCTGGAATTCCAGAGTCAAGAGAGTCTGGCAGTGTTCCTGCACCTAATGCCTACCTGCTACCCTGCCTGGCACTGCCCTGGGAGCACCCATTACTTTCCTTTCTCCACCCCCAGGCTTCCAGGGTAGATTGACAGCAGCACGTTCCAGTCACCCTCAGAGCCTAGAAGGTCTCTGCCCTCCCAGATATGAACTTCTATTTAAAATCATTGATTTAATCATCCTTTCTATCTTAAGGGGTGGGGTGGGGAAGGAAAGTAATTTAATTAGCGGTGATTTGAAGGGAATCTTAACCACCATGTGACCTGTGATTGTCCCTTGTGAACAACCAGAGGACCTGTGACAATACTGAATGTGACATTTCTTTGAACTGCCTCCTTGCATCCTGAAACCTCAATAAAAGGTGCTTTAGGGGATGTGGATCCCCTAATTTACTAAGTAAACGTAAGGGTGGACCTGTGCTGGCCAGGTGCTCAGGGGGCATGATTAATTTAGCATTCTAGCAGTAGGCTCTGTTCACTGGCTTTTCCTTTCATTTCAGGGAAATACCGAGCAGCAGATGAAGAAAAAATTAGTCCACCTCCCTACCTAACTTGTGAGAGTTTCCCTCATGCCGTGGACCACATTCTGCAGCATCTCCTGTGAACCCTCCTGTGAATGTGAAGCAACTTGACACACAGCTTTCATTGTCTGGAATGGATCCCTTACCAACTTGGTGCAGCATCAGTAGCCACGAACCATTCAGAGCTGATTATGCTTTAACCCTCTTTTATTGTGCATTAATTAGAAAGAAAGGTATTGAATTGCATCCAGCTACTAAGCCTTGCTAATCTCTTTTGTTTTATTTTGTAAAAGAAGATGAGACCCGAAGAAAAGAAAAGCTGAGATTGTATGCCATTCCCTCTAAAATATTCATCAGGTTCGCAGGGCTGGGAGAGAGAAGCTCCAGTGGGGAATGGTGTTCTCTGCTGTCTCCTGCTGGAAATCGGGAGGGGGATTCAGACTGTGAATAAAGTTGAATGGTGGTTTGTAAATTATAAAGTGATGCGTTGAAAGGTGCATTAGCCTCATGTTTTGAAATTGAGTTCAACTGTGAGACCTAGCCAAAGAGCCAAGTGGAGTACAAGACAGAGGCAGCAAAATGAATTGTCCTTCAGACTGTTGAGTGAATTTACTTTAACAGATGTTGAAAACTAGATTTTCTGTTGAATTCCCAGCATGGGTGACTTCCTTTCTCTTCATTAGCCAGAGATGACTAATTTAAATTTAGAACCTGATTTTAATTTAAAATAATATTTCCATTAATAACCTATTCATTGCAGATACCTATTATACTGTGTAACAGTTGTTTTGGAAATTTTATGTAAAATTAAAACTATCAGTATTTTACAGATGTTTTAATTAGACATTGTTATTAACAGGAACAGTGCAGAAACTAAAATCAAGCCTTTAATGTCTTATAGACCATGCATTTTTGAAGTTAGTGTCCACCAGAGTCCTATTAACTGTACATTTGCAAGATTTCATTATTTTTGCCTCTGACACTATGGGAAAAATCTTTTAGAAGCTATTGGGACAGATTCAAGCTTTTATGTACTTGGTTACTACAGCTGTAAAATGAAATCTCGTCTTGTAGCATGGATTATTCTTCTCATGTTAAACCCACCCAAATGAAGGGGACTAAGTAGGTAATGATTTTCCTAGTGCATTTGCATACTGTGATAATCCTGGGCCTTTGCAATTGTTTTACAGGGCTCTTGGGCATTGAATTATTAGAATGTAATTTTACATCATTGTAGTGTTCACCTTATTGAAGTGCACGCTGATGTTAATGAGCTTCGGGTTTTGATGCTTGTTTAGAGATCAGCTTGGTCTTGGATGGGAGGGAGCAAAGCTAAATAAATGATAGTTGGGCAAGCACTTTTCTTGTTTTTGCAAAAGCCCCAACTTATTATGTCTAGAAGCAAAAGACAGACATGGAATGACCAAGCCCCCAGGTCAGCAGGCTTCATGGAGTGGCTGTGAGCAGAGCTTCTGGAGTCCCACCAGCGTACATCAAGCCCTCTGACCTTGAGCAAGTCACCTTACCTCGCAGGCCTCCTGTCTTTATTTGTAAAATGGGGATAATGGCAGTGCCTACCACACAGGGTTGCTGTCGAATATTAAATACTTGAAACACATTTAAGTATTTAGACTGGAATGGGGCAGATTAAGTGCTGTGTGTCTGCAGTGGTGCTGAACGGGTGAAGAGACTGTCCGCCAGTAAGGGGCTGTCTCTGAGGGAGTCTTCCTGAGGATTAAAGGAGATATGATGCTGCATTTGGGCAGTCTCAGGGCAAAGCTGCAGCAGGAGAAGCCCAGCACATGCAGGTAGAAAGCACTGCCTGGTGGACAGGCCACAGTCAGCTTTGACTTTGACTTGTGCGCTGGAGTTAGGGATTCCTTGCCTAGGAGTTTATCAAATGTCTGCCAGTTGCCGTGTGCTAACTGGTGTGCTATCCCTGATTTTTATGGGAAGTAAGCATATAAGAAGGGTTTTGCCTTGATCCTTTCTAATCAGGAGCTAAGGAGAATGCATAAGTCAGGAACACCAGGAAGACAACTCCTGTGTCTCTGATGTCTTCCCTGCCTGCAGACTGGAGCAAGGTGCAGCCTCCTTCATCCCCAGGTGGCACTTCTTATATTGCCCTTGTGTCTTCACACTTCTCTTCTCCCCACCAGACAGGACTGAGTCATTTTCTATACTTGCTGCAACACAGGCGATCAGTTATTGAACCAATAAAACTAAATACTACAGGAATGTAATGCTGGAAGGCATAGCTTTTGGGGGGGGGGCATGGAATGTTTCAATGTAGAGTTACTGCCTTAAAGATGCATATCAGGGAGGCTGCATTCGACATTTGGAAATAATGGAGTTGATATCTGGAGACAGCTTAGAGCTAACGCAAGACCTCATGATGGATCAGGAAGTTAAACAGTCGCAGGCATAGGTGAGACCTGAGCAGACATACCCGGCCCAGAGAATCGGCTTCTGCCCTTTCCTCCATGTTTGAGATATTTATTTAACAAACATGGCTTGCTAAGTGACCTGTCCACAGAGAGGTCCATGGAGACAAATAAAAGTCTCATCTTAGATCAAAATAGCTACAAATACTCCAAGTGTTAGTCTTAGCTGGTTATAGGCCACCTTGAGCCTCACAGAGGAAGTACAAGTAATTCAAGCATCTGTAGAGTTTCCTTCTCCACCCATCCCACAATTAGAGGATCTTCTTGTGGTATTGACCACAAGGACAGTGTCTGTATAATTTTTACTGTAATCCTATCCTGTGCCAGGAAAGGGACCGAGTGGCTGACACCTTGGTTCTAGAAAAGTGATGAGAATACCCACTGTCAGGAGATGGCGCAGGGCATGCGCTGTGAGTTGGTGTGCAGAGGACCGGGAGGCTCCACCGCTTTCCTCGCACCTCTCCGTTGCTGAGGCTGGCTTTGAACCCAAGATCTTCCTGCGTCAGCCTCCCAAGCCACTGGAATTACAAAGCATGCACCACCGTATCCAGCTAGTTAAGAATTTTTAAAATACATTAATCTGTTTCACCAAAGGCTCTGTCTTGAGTGGTAGACACCCTTTTCATACTAGCAGTTGTTTACACAGGGCCTTGTTTGCATTATCACGCTTAGTTGGTCTAAGTCACAAAGGCCTTTTCAGCATAAATGCACAAGGCCTTTACTGACTTTATTACACCAGCCACCAAGGCCTACTAGCTGAAAACATGTTACTCTCTTTAAGGAGCAGTAATGAGGCACCCGAGCACCAGAAATCATTTATCATAACAAACTGCTTATCTCTCGGTTTGAGTACCTTACATTTTCCAATGCTCACCTTCATGTCATACGCATCTAAACTGTTTGTTTCACTGGCTGATGTAGCTGAGAGAATCTCATTTATATTAAATGCTTGCTGGGTAAAGCATAAGGAAGACAGTGGAATGCTGCTCTGACTTCTGCAATGTCAACCTTCTAGGTGGGGAATTGAAGCATATAAAAATACATCTGACAATATACAAAGGGCTCTAACAAGTTCAAAATGGTGTGTAAGTCCTCTAAATGAGAAGTTCTGTGCAGCAAGGTATGTGCTATGGAACAAAAGTCACAAATTCTGTGAAGCAAACGCTGCTCAGATAGCTTTGACCTATGCCATTTAAAAAAAAAAAGTTCGTTCATTCAATAGCAGCCCAGAAAGTACCACAGTCAAGGCTTATATTTGAGGAGGGTAAATGGGCAACAAAACACATGCACAAATACACGACTACCTACTATAATGAGAGATTCATATGATAACAACTAAAACCAATAAAAGAGAGGGGTGGGATAATCTGGTAATTCCAGATAATCCCAGGTGCATCGGATAAGGCTTCTGATGGGAATGAAGTGTGGGAGTGAATGTGAGTTGTACAGGCAGGTGGTCATCCTTAGTTGTTGACATTTGAGAATCAGGAGATTCAAGTGCAAATCAATTACTGGGTTTTCTAGGAAGATTAGAAGATCTGGCAATGTTGGACCAAATTCCCACATTCATCTGAGGTTGAATCATTCATTGCTGTGCCCTTCACAGTCTCCTTCATCCCCAGTTCTCCAGACCCCCGTCTGTCTTGAAGAACCACACTCAGCTTATTTTACTCATTGGGTATCAAGTTCATTGTTTCTGTGGGTGTTTGAGTCATGACCTCTTGCTTTAGAAGAAAATAGCACACATGGATAAAGTCATTTTTCGCCAATAGCCAACTTCCTATATAAATTTAGATATGTGTGTGTGTGTGTGTGTGTGTGTGTGTGTGTGTGTGTGTATTTGTTTGTTGAGATAGAATGTTGCTAGGTTGCTGAGCCTGGCCCTGAACTCAAAATCTCCCTGCCTCCGCCTCACAAGTAGCTGAGACACTTTCAATCCACTTTCCAAAAAATAACTAGATAGACTTTATAGTACATGACACATAAATATGTATTAGTTGGTCTTTCTCAAAACTCCAGTAAAATACCAGAAAATAAATAAAGAAGTTATAAACCCACAAGATCAACCAACAACAGAATGTCAGAGAAGACGTCTGTGAATAAAGAGATGATAATTTGGATAATGGAAGGTAGACGGGTATTGATCATTAAAATCAGCACAAAGAAAATACAACTAAAATGTATCCAGTGGAACAAACTCAAAGACTCGTCTTCGAGGCAACAGATAGCAAGGAAGAGAGGTTGAAAGCAGGTTGAAAGGTGAGGAATTGGCTAAAAGCTGATAAATGTATTTGTTGGAGTTCCAGAAACCTTTCCCTGCTTAGCAGCCAGATGACCACCCACCCCTGGGCAAGGCAGGAGTGTGGAGGTTTTCCATTATACTCTAGAAACATGGAACCATGCAAGTTAAAGCCTTGGGGACAATGGGCATGATTATAGGCGAGGATGGAACACAGGGCTGAAAATGGGGATTAGGTGCAAATCTACTTACCAAGGTGCAGTTCCCCTAAGACTAGCAGGGACCAAGGGAGTAGTGAGGGAATTGAAAGTTGACCTGATTGGCCATTTAGAAAAGAATACTGATGAGTATCTGGCAGATTTAGGAATGTGTTGCAAGAAAAAAATAAAAACGAATACTTAGAAAATCTTTCTCTTCAAAATGAAGATCCCAGTTCAAAAACGAGCAATGCTACAAGATATTGTTCATCAAAATTTTATGGAGTCTAATTGTGAGAAAAGTCTCCATTGCCTGACCTAATAGCACATATACATGTAATTGAAATCTTCAATACTTTGCTGACATCTATGATGAAAAATTAATGAACATGTCTCATATTTCCAAAACAATAACAGTTGTCCAAATTAATCCAGTGTTCGAGAATAATCTCCTTTTCTGTTCTAATCATGATGTTCTTTTCCCACTTGTATTAATAACCTAGAGGACCGCTGCAATTACCTCTGTGGCCAAGTCAGGATAAGTGTGGTTTCAAACAGACTCAAACTCTCTTTGCCAAGCCAAGTATCTCGGAGTGAGGTTCTTTGCTGAAGGTTTGGTATGAGCCAGCACATCCAGAAAGTCGGCAGTGGTCACTGTTTCCAACTGGATCCCAGGAAAATGGGTACTCTCTAGATGAAGACAATAGCAACAGCACAACCATCGACGTCATGGCACTGAGGCTCTTGAAAGGCTAGTAGACCTTCTTTCAAGACCATGCATACTGCAGCATTCTTTTTAAATTTTTTTTTATATTTATTATTTTTTAGTTTTAGGTGGACACAACATCTTTATTTTATTTTTATGTGGTGCTGAGGATCAAACCCAGCGCCCTGCACGTGCCAGGTGAGCGCGCTACCACTTGAGCCACATCCCCAGCCCACTGCAGCATTCTTAATGGTTAATGCAGTACAGCAAGACTAAAGAGGACAGTGGAAGAAAGTCTCTACTGTGCAATTACCTTAGCTCCTAAAGTCCAGACCATCCCCCCCAAACAGTGACTTAAATGTATTGCTATCAAAGTATTATTTAATATTTATACAGTGCCTCGAGTGGCTCCATTCCAACATCAGTGTGTGCCAGAGAAGTAATAGCCCAAAGCCTAAGAAGTTTATCATCAGTGGGCAAAGCAGACCCCACACTAGGCACCCAAGGAGATGTTGAGTGCAGGGGGATGATTTCACCAGAGCCTGCTACAAGTGGAGAAGGCCACCAAAAATAGGCACCTGGCTCCATCTGCTGGTGAGAGTTGGAATTTTAAACAGACATTTCTCTGACAGATCACCTTCACTGGTTTCCCAGTCATACCTGAATGGTGATTTTCAAGTATACTGAAGATCTTCCTCACAGGCCTCATGGCTGCTTCCCTGCAGACCAGCTTAATGTCTGAGCCAGAGTAACCCTCAGTCTCCTGAAACAATGGCAAAGCCAGCCATTTGTCAGTAGGCAAAATGCGGGTGGCAGTTATGGTTTGACAGGCAGGACCCACCATCCCTGGTTTAGATTCTGTGTTGGCCTCAAACACTGTACACAGAGTCCTGGGTGATAATGCTCGAGCAAAAGATGCTTCTACGATGTCTGGATAACCTCAACAGCTGGGCAACAGCTTCCTAACTCCATCCAAATACACTGTAAGAGCTGGCAGAGGACTGGGCCACCAAGCTAGTCTAACGGGGCCCTTGGGCCCAAATCCAAGGATAGTCAAATTTGGTAGGCATTTTTGCTCTTGTAAATTTTACAATTCCTGCCTTTGAGGAACCTCAGAGAACATAATATTCAAATATCCACCCAAAGCAGGTAACATGGTTACAAAACTCTGAGAATGGTTAACAATGCGGGGAAAACAACCTGTACCCAGAAATTGTCTGTTTGGAAAGACTCATTTAATCATCACCTCTGTGGCTTGTCTGCTAACCATTTTACAGACAAAGACATTGAAGTTCCAGAGTAAGTGACTTCCCTGAGGTCACAGCTAATAAGTAGC
Organism: Spermophilus citellus; assembly: GCF_964194105.1. NCBI lineage: Eukaryota > Metazoa > Chordata > Mammalia > Rodentia > Sciuridae > Spermophilus > Spermophilus citellus. Next base: position 104,307,337 of record NC_138198.1, on the reverse strand, counting down.
AGGGCCTGGATTTGACCATAGATTACCTCTGTCCAAATGTCATGCTATTTCCACCAGCTTGAATTGCTTCTGTTTTGAATGTTCCCAGGTAACAAGGAGCTGATTTTTTCCATGAAGAAGAGGCCCACTGCATTGTGGGGCAGTTTGGATCTTTTCTAAGTGTCTCAAGAAAGCAGCTCCTTATGTGACCCTGTCTTAAGACTGTCATATACGTGTTGGACCCTCGACCAACACAAGGGCTGCCCACCTGGCTCAGCTTGCTGTACTCCAGCTCTGTGCGCAGCTCCAGGGCTCTGCTCTTGCTCACGGGGGGCAGCCAGTGATGGATCATGGCCTGCCTGGCCTCTCGGCTGGGGAGATCAACCAAAATCCTCTTCTCCAGACGACGTAACATGGCACAGTCCAGCTCCCTGAAATTGCCACAGAAACAGAGGAAGTAGGCAGGGCGGCAAATACACTTCTTAAGCAACAACTATAATTTCTACTTTTTGCTGTTATTATTTATTGATTTTTAAATTTTTTCCCTTTTTTGGTACTGGGGATTGAGCCTGGGGTGCTTAATCATCGAGCCACACCCCTGGCCTTTTTTATTTTTTATTTGAGTCAGGGTCTTGCTAAGTTGTTTAGGGTTTCACTAAGTTGCTCAGGGTATCACTAAGTTACTGAGGCTGGCTTTGAACTTACCGTCCTCCTGCCTCAGCCTCCCAAGCCACTGGGATTATAGGCATGCTTCACTGGGCCCTGCTGTGACAACCGTATTTTCTCAGAACAATTTAGCACTGCAGGAAGCAATTTTGCATTTTAACTGTCACTTTACATCTGTGCCTGAGTGGATAGGACAATTACATCGTGTTTGGAGAAAGAATGGTGAAAGGAAGAAAAAAAGAGAAGGAAAAAAAAGAGAAAGGAGATAAATAAAGGAAGTAGTAAGAAAGAAAGAAGAGGGAAATGGGGAAAGGAGTGAAGGAGGAACAAAGGAAGAAATTTTAAAACTGTCCATGTAAAGGAGGTAATTTTAGGTGACAGTGTAGGTAACAACTAAATTGCAGTTGGAACAAGAATTATTAAACCTGATCTTGCCAGTGAGCACATTATTTCTGACAATAATTTGGGCACTCTGGGAAGTACAGTAACTCTTCCCCAAGCCTCACCCATTCTGGAGTGAACAGCCATCTCACCTCAGTGCTCTGGTGAACTCAGCACCAATATACTCCTTCCTGGGTGCCCAATGCCGACATGGCCCTTTGAGATTATCTGGGACCAGGTTTATGTAATTTTGCATTTGCAAACCATTTCCCTAACTTCTTAATATGAGATTTACAAGAAAATAAAAAAGTAAAGTAAAACAAGGAATATCTATATACCTACCATCTTGATTCAACAACAGTTAACATTTTGGCATATCTGCTTCATATTTTATCTGTGTATTCTTGCTAAATTATTTCAAAGTAAATTACATCAAGAAATACCATCCCAAAATTATTTCGGATGCATTTCTCAGAAAAAGGACATTTCCTCACATAGGTACATAGTTGTGACATCTGGCAAAATTGACCCTGATTCCATAATGTGTCTATCACTCAGTCCATATTCAAATTTCTTCAGTCATTCCAGAAATATCTTTTATAGTTTCTCCAACCTAAATCCAAAGAACACGTACTGCTTATGGTTATGTCTTTTAAATCTCTTTAACTCTAAACCAGTCTCTTTGCCCTGGTCTCTTTTTAAAAAGATCAGGCTGATTGTAGTAGGTCTCACATTCTGGTTTTGTCTGGTATTTTACTCATGGTGTCCTGTTAATGGTTCCTCTGAAACTGTCCTCTAAGAGGGAAGTCAGATATAAAAGCTTAGTTAGATTCAGGGTAAACATTTTTGGCAAGCATATTTTTTAGTGATGCGTTTATTCACGAGTGCGTGTCACTCTGTTAGTGACGGAGGTTTTAGTAACCGACGTCATCTGGTGACGGTGAGGCTCTCCCTGATGAAGGAGACATCTTCTCCTGGCAAGACTTAAGGATTCTACATACGAGACTTTGGGTCCATGTGAATACCCATTTCCCATCCTCTTTTAACCAGTCGTTTGAGCACCCGTTAATGAGCTGTATTTGAAGCAATTATCTCATGAGAGGTTACAAGTAGTAATTTAATTTTTTATCATCCAAATATATTATTTGGAATCATTATGGAATTGTATGGCACTATTATGTAAATTAAAACTTCTTGTTAAATGGAACTATCTGGACACTGTGGATTAGCATTTCTATTATTAATAATTAATTCTGAGGTTGAGTCTGTGAACTCCCCTGGCCCATCCCTGGTTGTGAGGATTGAACCCAGGGGGTGCTCTATCACTGAACTTTTTATTTTTTATTTTGAGACAGGTTTTATTAAGTTTCCAAGGCTGTCCTCTAACTTGAGATCCTCCTACTTCAGCCTACAGAGTTGCTGGGATTACAGTCCTGTGCCACCACACCCGGCTCCTATGAACTCTTTATATATTAAAATGTCAAGCTCCTAAAAGGGCAGGTTTTCTGATTTACACACTAGGGAATGCCTGTGTGTTGATCCTTTGATAAGGAGTAACAATGGAAACATCATCACCAGATATTTGTCATTCACAAAAACACTGAGCATGTCCATTCCCATCTATTTTTCTTACTCTCATTCTGAATCTATGTCATGATATTTTCCTTTAAACTGGAAGAGTGAAACATACTTTCAGGGAGCATATCTGAACCCTAAATCACAGTGAGCAGATTCCTTAGAGATTGTGTCTGTTCTTCACCTGTTAGCCCTCTCACCCTGACTTGAGAATCTACAGCCCAGCAGTAACATGACCTATGTCTTCTTTTTTGCATTTGTTTTTTTTTTTTTTTTTATAAGCTTTACCCTGTTGGAACTCATCCCACATCAGGATCCAGGCATCTCTTCCCCTCACCATTTTCCCTCTCCCAAGGCCAACATTTATGCTCAAGAAGAAGAAAAAACTATCCTTCACAGCAGAACATTCATGACCTTGTGCTCTAATTCACAACGTGTATGTCTTTGCTTCAAATGGCTCCTCCTTGTTCACACACAGACACCAAGAGAGATGCTATTACTTTGGATCGGTCAGTACCCCTACCACACTGGCTTTTCAATATACTGAACATCACCCCTGCACATAATCAAAATAGATCCATTGTCCTTCAACTGAAGGTTGTTCCAACAGAAGGCCATCTGTGACATAAAGGTTGGAATGGAAACACTTCATTGTTGATGAATTTTAAGATTGCACTTAAACTTGAGGGACAGTGAGCACAGACACCTCTACTTGCTCCTGAAACACCCAAAACAATACTGAAGGGTTTTGGAAGTAGCATAACCTACAAAAGCAAAGAAAAAAGCTATCGGGGATCCAAAGTTCAGAGGGTCTGACACAAAAAGAAAAATTAAATCTTCAGGATGGTGAGGTGAGAGCCCAGGATCTCTACACATGAAACACAGCGAAGGCTCACAGACCTCAGAGCCTGGCCTGCTGGGCCTCTGCCCACAGCTGGATAAAGTGTAGCATCCCCAGCCACATCAACAATTTACATGTACCCCAAAGCCTTACACCTGAGCATCTGTGTCAAAAACTCCAGGTACCTGCCTCAGCCCTTGGCCAGTCTGCCCTGCTCTCCCATGGGGTTCCTGGAACAAGCATCACTCCAAATTTCAAATTTCGAAAGCAAATACAGTTCAAGTTCGTTTCTTCAATAACAGGAACAGTAAGTGCGGAGGACAATTTGAAGTTCAATTTGAAGCTGGTAAGAAGGCCCGGGAAGACCTGTTTTGCAAGGAGATGAAATTGACAGAATGACGTACCTGAAGGTACGAGCAGCAGCACGGACAGCGCTCACTTCTGGTCTCCACCTGCTGCAGAGCGACTTCTTCACAGGAAGACCAGAACGCCCTAGGAGCATCAAGTTGTGCAGGGGGAGGTGGGAAAACAATCCCTCACCATAGATGCCTGTATTGATCAACTAATGCCCTAAAGCAAGAGATTCACCTCAAAACGGCTTGTGGGCACAAAATAAGTGCAACTCTCTGACAGCCAGGCCTGATGAATGCACTTTTAATGACATCAATAATAATACAATCATAAAAGGGAGGAAATAAAGGACAAATGGAATGTACCCAGGAATCATTCTTTATGCCAATATATTTATATAAAAAATGTAACTTGTGGCAACCAGAAGATACTCCCCTTGGCTCCAGCACTTTGATTTTTATACTAGTTATTCTGTTCTCGTGACTCCCTTCTTCTTGGCCCTTCCATCACTGAGAGGTCAGGACCACTGGCGAGCAGGAGAGAGAGAACATGCGTGGCACAGTGAGGCCCCCACACCTCAGAGCCTGACCACTGGGCCCCTGCCCACTGCTGGGTAAAAGGTGCAACATTTCTGGCCACATCAACAGCCTACATGGACCATTTGAGCACCTGCACCAAACTTTCAGGTACCTTCCTCAGCCCTTAGCCTGTTTTCCCTGCTGGACCATGCAGTTCCTGGAATTTAGAAACCAAATATAACTGAAGTTACTTCCTTCAATCGTCTACCCCAATTGGAATCATTTTTATTAAGGTCCAGAGAAAGTGCTTTGTACCCAGTAAAGGTTTTTGGTTTATTTTAATGTCTGTCATCAAAAATTGCTCTTTCTGTATAATTTTATATTACGTATTATCTGTATTGATATAGGTGTTGGCTATATTGGTAGCTCATAGTTATTTGTGTTCACATCTCAGGCATTGTCTCATCTGATCAGTTTCCAAAGGCCGAGGATAGAGGACCATACGTCTTGGACTCCCCATCTCTCCACCAGGCAGCACACTCAATGGTGGCTCAAGATGATGGATGATGAACTTTAGGTGCAGGGCTGCTGGCATTTTATAGAATGGCCTGCTTCCTTCAAGTCCTGGAGTTTTTTAAGAGGGTGAATATCCTTGGTTGGAGATTGGCAGCACTTCCTAATCATCCTCAGTTCCAATGAATGAAGAAAAGCCGCATCAGCTTGGGCAATGAGAATAGAACACTGTATTTTCATCTTTAGTGAAAATCACAGAAACAATGAGACTCTGAGATGATCCATCCAACGCAGCTGGCTGGGCAGTGCTTCTGAAGACGATTTGAAAGACACAAGCTCCGGAGCCTCCCTTCCCACTCTGAGCAGTGAGCTCACAGCACAGGACAAGGGAATCCAACAGAAGAGTCTGGAGCAATCAGCACAGGTGTGGCCAGTGATGCATGGGTTAAAAGTATCGTTTTTGTGTGATGAAGAATGCAAATGATTTCCCATTACTACAATATCAATTATAAAGATAGCTTCCCTAGTTACTGTTGCCATAAAATTTATTCCCAATAATTGAGGGAAAAACATTTGAAGGCTTTGTTTCCAGTAAAAAAGGTGAACCAGATACCCATAAATCCCCCATTAGGCCTATCATCCCAGCAGCTAGGGAGGCTGAGGCAGGAGAATCTCAAGTTCAAAGTCAGCAACTTAGCAAGGCCCTAAGCAACTCGGCAAGATCCTGTCTCTAAACAAAATATAAAAAGGGGATTAGGATGTGTCTCAGTGGTTAAATGCCCCTGGGTTCAATCCCTGGTACTAAAAATAAAAATAAAAAATAAATCCCTCATTATAAAGTCCCCTGCAAAGCTCAGTTAACTACAGGAAACATTTTTTTTTCAATGCACAACTGAGCCCACAGGAGGCAGGGCCCAAATTCTCAAGGGCCAAAAATGAAGAAGCAGAAAATCAGAATTGAGCAGTTGATGTTGAAGCTATGGCTGATTTGGAGATGTTTGCCTCGTGATTACAAAAAAAAAAAAAAAAAAAAAAAATGGGTTTAGTTTCAAAGGCTTAGAAGGCCTTGGGGCAGTTTAAGTTGGGAAGTGGAGTCAAAGCCACCACACAAAGCAAAAGCCCAGGAAGGCACAGGCCTGCCATGGAAGGACATCTCCCCATTAGCAATGGAAGGCATCAGGGAAACTGGCCTTGGACTGGGAAGACTTCTCGGAAGGTCAAGCATCTTTGGTCCAAAAGGTCTAAGCTGAGAAATTAGCTTAAAGTGGTTCTAACACTGACACAGTCCAAAAAAATTGACCTCCATAAGGGACAGGCGGAGAGTCCACTTCATTAAAGTGAGTTCACCATCCAAAATGACAACACACAACCACCACCACAAATCAGAGTCAACAGAAAAAAAAACCAACAAGGGAAATGCACTCCACCAATGCAGAGTATAAAATAAGCTATATTTAAAATGCATGAAGAGGTAAAAGAGGGAATCCAAAATATGAAAAAAAAAGACTTTCACTTCTGGACATGACAGAGGGGTCCCTTCCGGAAGCTCTAGTCCATCCTCAGACAACTAAAATCCCTGGATATTGCACACAAATAACAGAGGGAGACAACAGAAGGTGAACAGAGGTCAAGGACCTTGGCACTTAAGAAACGACTTGGCAGTGAGGGCCCTGGTCTTTTTGTTGTTGTTGTTGTTTGTTTTGTTTTTTAAAATATCCCTAATATGTGCTGGAGAAACATATAACTTGGAACTCAGATAAAAATATCCCAAGAAAAGAACTGTTCTCCCTTGCCATAAGACCAGGAAAAGGAGATCTGGCAGATAGAAAACCTTTCTATAATACCTGCTCTAATCCATTCCAACACCAAAGGCAACCCTCCTCCACTTTGGAGCATCATGGGACCAAGCTGAGGGTTGACACATGGGAACAGGGAGGAATAGGTTTATCAGATGGAAACCATATTAAAACCTTCCAGAAAAAGTAAATTCAAATCATACAGTGAAATTCTATGTGGGATTAAGTAGGTTTTCAGAGTTGTCCACAATATCTCAAGCCTAGGAAAAAAAAAACCAGCCAGAGAGCAACATTCTATCCACACACAGCACAATCACATTTCTGTTAGTGGGTGTGTACTCTACACACATCCATGCACACACCAAAAAGAGTATGGAAGGATTTATATTATTCTCAGGGTGTCGTTACAGGACTATTCACTTTCAAAAAAAATACTAACATACATAATGAATATGTTTTACTTTAATAAATAGTTGGAACAATAAAACATTTTCCCTCTTGGGAAAATGAAGTTACTACAGAAGGATACACAGGCAATAAAAACAACTAACCAAACCATTTTCACCAGGAGTATAGAACACAAACATAATAAGGCTTGTCATGGTGAAATTATGAGTATTTTTTTACTAGTTCTCAAATTTTCTATCAAAGACTTGAGAAATTTTATAATTTTTAAAGTTTTTTTTTTAATTTATGGTTCACACATAAGTCTGCATCCTATTAAGAAGAAAAAGCGATGTCAGAGTGGGCCAATTAGGAAGCTATTTGGATCTGATGGAATCAAACAAACTGAGCAAGGAGTGAATGGGGCCAGGCAAAGCCACCGATTAGAAACTTCTTTCTGGTCGGTCACCTGCTGCCCCACTGGACCTCCCAAATCCTGCCACTCCTTTGTCCTGGTTGTATCAGTAACACCTGGAGCCATACATAGAAGATCATGGACTTGATGCGATGGTGGGACAATTTCCAGAAAAACAATCTGACCACTGTAAGCACAAAAATGCTGCAAAAGATGAAACCTTGGTCAAGGACTGAAAGCAATTGTAGCAACAGATGCTTCCATCAGGCCAGGGAACATTAATATAAATCCATGACCCCCAAAGGGTTGTAAAGGAGCACTGGCCTTGTGAGTTGGTCCATAATGAAGGATTTGGGGTCAAATAAGTGTGAGGTGTGAAAAGTACTGCTTTGTCCTTTCTCATTTTGGGAGAGTCACAATGCACAGTGGCATCTTGAAGACACACAGCCATGAGTTGAGGGAAGCCAGCTGAACTTTTGAGGTTGGCATCTCTGGAAGTTTCAAACAGATGGGTAGACCCTGTTTCGGCACGGTGCTTACCAACCACATTTGGAGACTGTTGATCCAGTCAAGGCTCAAGGCTAACAGGTAGGACCTAAGAAGGCACAGCTTCTCCTGGAGCCCAGAAAAGCCTGGTGATTGTGGAAAGGACCAGGGTTCTGTCTACTGACGACTCCAATTGCAGGCATGTCTTAGTATGGAAATATGTTAGCAACGAGGGAGTCCCTAGACCAGTTTACACAGGTGAGAGAAAGGCAGCCAGGTTGGCAATATTCCTTGGGGTGCTTCAAATCTGACTGAATAGTCAGTAAGTAGAAGTCAGGCAGTAATGCATGGGGTCGGGAGGCCACTGCTCCCCAACGTTCCCCCAAACACACCAAGACAATTCCACTCCCAGTGCAGTTATCTCTTGGCTCTCATACTTTCTCCTAAAAGTTAGAAGAAAGTTCTTTTTTGGTTTTTTGATCCAGTGCTTGGTCATACCAAGTATCTGATTTTTAAGAGTGTTCCTGAAGTTTGTAGCTCTTTTCCAGTGCTACCATGCTTCCACCTTATTTGTACAAACTACCCGAGAGTTAAGTAGACATCTAAAGATGGCATTTGCCTTAATGGGCTATTCAGTACTTGGTTTCCCTGTGGACTCCCAGGCCTGAGTTTGTGAATATTCAACAATCAAGGCTGGTCAAATTAACCCTAATTGTGCTCGCTAAATCCCTTAACGTGGCTATTACTTTAAGTGGTAATATTAAAGATGCAACATTTGTTATGTCTCTTATTGCTTATTTACACATCAGATGACACAGATGAGCTGTTATTTCTTGCCTCCTTGCCCTCTCTGAAATGCTGCAGACGTGGGAGGACTCTCTACTCGGAAGAGAAAAAGGGCATGCACCACCTCACTACAGAGAACAGGAGAAACAACTGCCCCTTTGAGACAGAATGGAAGTCTCCAGGGACAACGGCAAGTAAGCAAGCAGGGAAGGAGAGCCTAGTGTCCTCCAAGGGGCTACAGATGAGAACCAGTACGGACAGGAAGTACTTCCTTTGGGATTTTAAGGCTGAGTCTTTTCATACTCTGATATGGTTTGGTTATTTTCCTGCAGGACAGGCTACTTGAATCAGGTAAGTCTCTCCCCCCATCTAAGACCCTGAAGCCAAGAAATAGTCTGTTTCTATATTCTTGATAAAGCATATCTGTTCTTCATAAAATCTTTCCTTAGAGAAGGACTTTGGCAATATGTCACAAGGGATATTTTAAAAATAATCTAGACCCTTTGATGGGTAATCTAACTTCCCCATGTCTATCCTAAGAAAACAGCCAGGACTTTATTCAAAGGTTTTTATGCAAGGAAGTTCATTTCAGTGTTATTTATAATAAAGTTTGGGAGTATCATATATGTTCAACAGGAAAGGAATGATTAACTAAATTATGGTATATTCACTTGTGGGAATTTTGGGCAGCCATTACAAAATCCAATTTTCAAGGATTATTTAATGACATCGGAAATGTTCTTACTATAAAGTTAAGTAATGAAAGAAGGACACTAGTGGGAATGCAAAACTGTACAACCTCTATGGAGAGAAATTTGGCAGCCTCTACCATAATTTCATACACGTTAACCCTTTGGCCCCAGAAATTCTACTTTCAGAAACCTACCCCAAAGACAAACTGGCAAATACACAAAGTGATATGCACACTTATTCATTGAAGAATTTTCTTTAAGAGCAAAAGGGTAGGAATAAGCCAGATGCCCATTATTAGGTAACTAATGAGATAAATTATCATATACACAAAATGGAGCACGATGCAGCCATCAAGGGAGTTAAGGAAGAACTTGTGCACTTATCTGGAACCATCTCCAAAATATTTTGATATTGTATTAAGAGAAAAAAATCAAGATAGAACAATTTGTATAACATGTTGCCTTTTGCTTAAGAAAACCAAGTTCAGTTATTTTATGGGATTCTTTAAAAAACTTGAAAGTTTAGCTGTGAGACATGTAACAACTTTCCTCTATGTATTTCCTGGCAATTCTTTCCACGAGTTCAATGATTACCAACTGGGGTGATTTTGCCCCTCAGGGACCTGGTAATGTCTGGTGATGTATCTTGGTTGTCACAACCTAGGGAGCTTCTAGTGGGTAGAATCCAGGGACACTTCTACACATTCTACAACTCACAGGACAGCCTCTATGACAAAGAGTTATCTGTCTCAATTGTCAGCCATGCGGAGGTTGAGAAAGCCCACCTTAGCTCTTCCTCTCAATTAGGCCAGATTTGTACCATTTTCCTCATCAGAATGTTACTGTCAGCTGGAGATGGTGGCCCATGCCTGAAATCCCAGTGGCGTGGGAGCCTGAGGCAGGAGGATCATAAGGTCAAAGGCAGCCTCAGCGACTTAGTAAGACCCTAAGCAACTTAGCAAAACTCTGTCTCTAAATAAAAAATTTAAAAAGGGCTTGGGATGTGGCTCGGTTGGTTATGTGCCCCTGGGTTCAATCCCCAGTACCAAAAAAAAAAAAAAAAAAAAGAAAAGAAAAGAAAAGAAAAGAAAATTACTTTCATGATAGCATTTAAATTAGACCGAGGAACTCAAGATACATACACAAAACTTATTTTATATATATATATATATACACACACACACACACACACAGTGATCATTAATTTTAGTAATACTGTTCAGAACTAAACTTTTCACAATTAGAAAAAAGTTACACATATAAAGAAAATAATTTAAATTAAAACCCTATAATCTTACATCTGAATGGGAAATACCCCAAATTGGGGTTCTATTATTAAATTAAAAGGGTATAATAAATATTGGGAGGTATTAATTTCTGCCCCAGCAGCATGGGGGCAAACAAGTTAGTCTCTAGAGCCCCACTCTTTGCTGGGCTCATCACCAGCCACATGTGGCTATTTGGTACTTGAAGAGTGGCTAGGCCAAACTCAAACATGTTCAAAGTATAAAATATACACCAGATATCAAAGATCTAGTATGGAAAAAAAAGTAAACTATGGCAACGATGTCTATATTTATTATATAATTAAAATGATATTTTGGATATACTGAGCTAAGTAAAATGTTTTCAAGGTCAATTTTACCTGCTTATTTTTACTTTTCTATTCGTGTGGCCACTATAAAATGTGAAGTGTACATGCGCCTTGAATCCCATTTCTATTAGACAATGCTGCCTTGGAACAACCCAGGACAGGTCCTCTTAAAAGCCCCAGCTGGGGGAGTGAGGCAGACACTGGAAGTTCAGCAAAGGCAGAAAGAAAAACAGGAACAAAAAAGTTCAGGAACTAAGGGAAAGGGAGGGAAGAGGAAGGGGAAGAGGGAGAACAGGAAAAAAGGGTAGGTGGGGAGACTTATCACTGTGAAAATGAAGTCACTCATGTCAAGTCCTAACAAAGAAGAAATAAATAAAGCCAGGACGTTTTGGAGGAAGCGATCTCGTGCCTGTATGCCTGACACCAAGAAATATTCACAAAAGACTGTCAGAACAAGAACTTTGCCCAAAGGCCACCCAACCTTACACAAAGAACACTTCTGCAAGGACATCTGCCAGCAACTGACTGTTCAATCTTGAGCTGACATCACCCTTGTTATTGATCCTTGAGCACTCTTTTTTTTTAAAAAATATTTTTTATTTATTTATTTTTATGCAGCTCTAAGGATAGAACTCAGTTCCTCACATATGTTAGGCAAGCACTCTACCACTGAACTACAGTTCCAGCCCCTTTGAGCAGTCTTATAAATCGTGTGGCCAAGGATTCTTGTATCCTAATATGGTGTAACCCTCCCCCTTGTGCCTTTATAAACTTCCCTTTGCCTCAACTCCTTAGGATTTCACATAGCACATAGTTGACTATGTGTTCCTACTGCAGAGTGCTACTGCTCCCAAATAAACTTACTAATCTTTGCTGAATTTTTCTTTGTTTGTTATTTAGGTTGACAGAGGGAAAGAACTCATGGCCATGGCTGGGAGAAAATACTTACAAATCATATATCTGGTAGAGGACTTGTATCCAGAGTATACTTACTCAAAAAAAGAAAGAAATTTTTACATAAACAAAAAAATTTGAAAAAAAACATTTCTCCAAAGAAGATGTGCAATTGGCCAATAACTACATGAAAAGATGCTCAATGTCATTAGTCATCATGGAAATAATGCAATCAAAAGCACAAGATACCACTTTTCATCCACTTGGATGACTGTACTATACTCAAAAAGAAAATAACATGCATTCATGAGGATGGGGAGAAATTGGAATCCTCATCCATTGCAACGGGGAATGTGAAATAGTGCAGCCACTTTGGAAACAGTCTGCAGTTCCTCAAATGATTAAACATAGTTACCACATGACCCAATAATTCCATGCATAGGTATAAAATAGGCAAATCTATAGAGACAGAAAATAGATCGGTGGTTGCTTAGTTCTGGGGGTCGAGGAAGAATGGGGCAATGGCTAATGGGTAGAGTTCCTTTGGGGGGCAAAGAAAACTTGGTTTAAAATTGATTGTGGTAATGGTTTTAAAAATCCTATAAATTCACCATAGCCAAGCACCACATAATGATGTTTCAGACAATGGTGGGATGCATGTATGACAGTGGCCCCAGGAGAGTGTAACTGAGCTGAAAATTCCCGCTGCCTCGTGATGTCATCATATTATCGTGTGATTCAATACTCATGTGCTTATGGTGATGCCGGTGTAGACAAACCTACTCCATTGCCAGTCATATAAAATAGAGCACGTAATATTACAAACAATACTCAATACTTGCTAATGATAATAAATTTACTGATTTACATATTTAACATTCTATACTTTTTTTGTACTGGGGATTGAACCCAGGGGCACTTAACCACTGAGTCACATCCTCAGCCCTTTTTGTATTTTATTTAGAGGCAAGGTCTCACTGAGTTGCTTAAGGCCTCGCCAAGTTGCTGAGGCAGGAGAATCACAGCTTTGAACTTGTGCGCCATTGTGCATGGCTCTATTCTATACTTGTTATTATTACTTTCGAGTGTATTCCTTCTACTTTTTTATTAACTTGGCTGTAAACAGTGTGCTGTTTCACAGACTGCTGCCATATACAAAACAAAATTCATACAAAAACAAAAATCACCTAATTTTGCATTTCTCACAACATATGACGTGGTTGTACTTAACACCATTAGACTGTTCCCTTTAAATGGGTGAATTGTGCAATGTGTGAGTTATAGGTCAATAAAGTTTTTTTAAAACTCACAAAACTAATGGAATTATACAACGCAAGCCATGAAATCATAGTGATAACAGAAGGAGGGAAAGAGAGGCTTATGCTGATTCATTGGTCACTGGGGAGGCGGCTAAGATATCACCTTGAAGCTCTAAAAATCAAAGAGGAATAAAGCTGCTTTTCTAGTATGAACTATACTGCAAGATAATCTAGTAACCCTGCTGATGAGGGGGAAGTTCTTGTTGTAGAGAATAATCCCATAATTCCACCTATCCAGCAGAAGGGATAACAGAATCACATCCAGAGTGAAATAATGGATTCTGACAAAGACCATCAGTGAATACTGAATCATCAATAGGAATGTATAGCAGAGGAGCCAGATGGACACACCTGTGCCCCCAGGCCAGTCTCAGAAAGCCAAAAGTGGAGGAACCAGCCATTGCAAACCTCTGGACAGACGCAGTGTGATGTACACTGTGTTGCCTATGAAGTAGGTTTGCCCCCAAAAGCCTATTAATGCTGAATCTAATCAATCTAGTTTTTAGTCTAGAGTAATTACAGGGATAAGAAGAACAGCTAACTACTACCATGAGGACTCAATGAGACAAATCTAGGAAGTGTGGACATTCTGCAGGACAATCTCCCTAGCATTCAACAAGCCAATGGCAAATGGCACATGGGGAGTGAAGTCTGTTTTAGATTAAAAGAGATGGAAGAGTATAACCAATTACAAAGTGCAAATGTGTTTGGTACCAGTTGAGTAACTCAACTGCAAAAAGACATTTTCGAAACATACCCATCCCAGTGGACTCTCAGGTCACCCTGAGGCTTAGTAAAGTAGTTATGTTCAGTCCCATCTCAAATGGATGAAGGAGATTCCTTCCCTAAAGGATTCCATTCATCAAATCTCATTTATCAATTATAACAAATTAGGGTTAAAGACTTTTATTGGCTTTGAGATTCCAGGATCAGGTAACATATCATAAAATATAGTAAGTGTTCCAGTGAGCTCAGCAGAAGGGGCTGATTTTTAATATTTATTTTTTAGTTCTCGGCGGACACAACATCTTTGTTTGTATGTGGTGCTGAGGATCGAACCCGGGCCGCATGCATGCCAAACGAGCGAGCTACCGCTTGAGCCACATCCCCAGCCCAGAAGGGGCTGATTTTTATAGATAAAGGTTGAAGAAAGAAGAAACAAAGAATGAAAAGTGGATTGATCATTTCAAAATCACATTTTTTTTTTGTAAAGCAGAGATGGGGAGCAGAACAACAGGAAAGCAAATGGTTAATATCATGTTACTTCAATTATTTTTTAAATTGTTTCTGTTCTTTTTTTAATATTTATTTTTTAGTTGTATACAATACCTTTGTTTATTTATTTTTATGTGGTGCTGAGGATCAAACCCGGCCTCGAACGTGCTAGGGGAGCGCTCTACTGCTGAGCCACAACCCCAGCCCTTACTTCATATTTTTAATTATTAAAGCAAATTAATTTCATCCTTTTACCAATCAAAACTGTCTAGTTTGGGAATTTGGGTTAGTATCTCTATCTCTTGATTTCTCAAAAGGGCAGATTACAGCTCAGTTCCAGTTTGGTGACTTGGAATTACCATGGGTGACTCTATTTTGATTTTTAGTCTGGTCTGTTTAGATCCATGCAGGAGTTTAGTCCAAAATAATAGCTTACAATAATTTTTACTTAAACTGATATTTAAATGACAGTTCTCTGTTTAACTTCACCTTAATATTGTGTGTAAATATCGATACATCTTCAAAATGTAACATTCAAAATTTTCTATTGCTTTCTATGTGAACATAATACCACACTGCTTATTTTCTTTAACTGACATGAGTGGCTTTGGTTGCTATCAGAACAGAACCTGTTTTACAGCCACTGGGTCACTGCTGAGTACCACTCTTGTCATGAGAGCAAAGCTCCTAACACTTGAGAGAATAATGTTTGTTTTTTGTTCTGTTTTTTTTTTTTTTTTTTTTTTTACATTTTGAAAATAATTGCTCAACACCTGAGCACGATAGAGAAAGTCTTATAAATGCATAGGGAGGTGGAGCCAATTTTAAATTATGAATACATTTTAAACAACATATTGCATGTGAATGCCATGATTTCTTCTCAGTGAATTCTTGTTTGGTATCCCAGATGATCAGCATATACTATGAAAGAGTTTTCTCTTTTTATCTTTGAATGTGGAAAAAGAGATGGAGAGGGAGGGCAGGTGGGCAGGTAGAGGCAGAGTCACAAATCCCAGCTCAATACAACATTGCTGTTGACTTTGAGTAGATTGACCTCTCTTGACTTTGGTCCCCCTCTGAGAATGGGAAAAGCAACATTTCCTTTATCTATCTCCTGCCTCACCTGTGGCTCTTAAAAAAAATTATGTGAAAATATTCTTAAAACTATAAAGGGACTATAATTATTTTTAAAAATATATTTTCCAAGTAGATATTATTTTTCCCTAGTCAACATCTCTTATTTCCCAATTCCACCTCTGGAATTGTTCTTAAACCTCTCTGAGATGCAGTTTGAATAAAAGACACTGAGAGTAGATTATATTTTCAATTAGAGATTATTTAGCTTTCTGTTTACTGTACAAAATGAAAAAAAAAAAAAAGATTTTCCTCCTAACTTAAAAGTTAGCAGCAAAATAACTGGGGGATGACGAAAAACTTGTGTAGATTGATACAGCAGGAGTGAGAGCCGTTTATTGTAGGACAGGAGGGGTGTATATACATTCCACACAGCTTATCTTAATTAACATAAAATAGATACAACAGTCAACCAATAAGGAATCTCCACACTTAATGGCTCGCTGGCGTTACTTCACAAACCACTCCCTCTGGCAAAATGCCAGGCGCCATTCAGACTTGTTTACAGACTCTAACAAATTTTCATGCTGATAAAATCCAAACATTATTTCTGGAATATTCTTTGAGACCTGGAGATTTGAAGCCTTTGAAAGTACCATGCCAAAACCCTGCTTAATTTAAACATAGTATAATCATCCCTCTGATTCCAAGAAGGATTGGTTCCACACCTCCACGCCCTGTGGATACCAAAATTTGAGGATGCTCAAGCCCCTTATAAAAAATGGCACAGCATTCACACATAGCTCATGCATATTCACCTACATACCTTAAATCCTCTCAAGATTATCTGTAATACTTAATGCTATGGAAATGCTAGGTGAGTCACTGTTAGATAATATTGTCTAGGAAATGATGACAAGAGAAAAAAATCTGTACATGTTCAATCCAAACATAATTTTCCCCCAACATTTTCAATCTGCAGTTGGTTGAATCTGTGGCTGCAGTACCAGTGAGTACAGAGACTGACTATATATAATTTAGCTTTAAACTCAAAATGTCCATTTTAAATATTGCCAGCGGTAGCCCAGGCCTGTGTTCTATTAAGGCAGGTTCCTTCCTGGTACGGATAGCAAGGACTGGGGCCATGAGCAGTAAGCCTTCCAATTAATCTTACAGGGCTGGAACCAAACAACTAGGCTTTGCCTAAAGCAATCACTATAAAATCTTCACCTGTACTTAGTGGCTCATGAAAATGTATTCAACATGTACTCTCTTGATTTCTTACCATGGCAGGTTAGAAGCTGCTAAGACAAACACGAGATCTTCTGAGCGTGCCAGCCCATCCATCTGCACCAGTAACTCTGTCTTCATCCGAAGGCTTCCTTCATGTTCTCCCCTATAGAGGGACAAAAAAGACATGATTCTCTCAAGTGGCAGAGGTTTTGACCTCATGACAAGAGTGGTACTCACAGCAGTGACCCAGTGACTGTTCTGATAGCAAACGATGCCACTCAAGTCAGTTAAAGAAAATAAGCAGGGTGGTGTTATGTTCACATAGAAAGAAATAGGAAAAAAAAAGTAAACAAATAGAATGATGGTATTTAAAAGAAATCCAAAGATTAGCAGTGAATTGGAAAATAACTGAAGGGTGAACAGTGCCAATGTGTAGATTAAATATAGCCCGGCTATGTCTACCTGCAGCATCGTTTACTGCTTTGAAAACTGGAATAATTAAGAATAATCTCTTTTATTTATATGGTAAGCATAAAAGCACTTTCACACAGTATTACTTTTAGTATAATTTATAGATCTAAATTTTTCAAGAGAGGTGAATTACTATACTGAATCTGCTTTGTTCTCTTCTAATAAGAGGCAAGATATTGACATAGAACCTGTGTTTTCTTTGCACAGCAGAGTGGAGGCACTTTTCTGTGCAAATTTGCCCTCTAAGCCCTCTATTGCCTGAGATGTTATCACTAAGAAAGAACAAGTTATAAGAACCCAACCAATTCAAACTGGATGGAAACACTGACCACATTCAGCAGACTCTCTTTCCTCTTCACTTGCATAGATTTAGTTAAAAGTATAAAAAAGTACCTTTCTTGGGCAAAACGGCATTCAACTTTCTGTGCATGTACGGGGTGGCAACCCAAACTAAGTACAGTGTGAGTATTCTTTATTTAAAATGTTTTGATCAGAAGTATTTCGAATTTCAGATTTTTTTTGAATTTTGGAATATTTGCATATACATAACGAGATATCCTGGGAAAAGGACCTGAGTTTAAACATAAAGTTAATTTGTCTTTCATGTATACCTCGCACACATAGCCTGAAGGAAATGTACTCAATATTTTTAATAATTCCATGCGCGAAACAAACCTTCATGGTGTAGAATTTTCCACTTGTGGCATCATGTTATAGCTCAGAAGTTTCAGGTTCTGGAGCACTTCAGATATTACATTTTCAACTTGGGGATGCTCAACCTATCTAAGGCTTCTTAGGATCTATGCCTCTTAGTACACAACTATCATTTCCTAAGAGAGAAGGCTCTTTTATGGTACAGTTATATGTTTATTTAGCATTTGCCCATATTTTGATTCTTTCACTTCAGAGTACCTGACATTACTTCCTGACTCTCTGAAGACTCTAGCTTTAGAATCTTCAAGCTTCAGACAAGGAAACTGAAACTCAGGGCAAAACTTGGAGCCATCAATGCTGTGGCGACCCTGGGGGAGAAAAACCTATACGGCAAACATAAGAGCTAGTGCACAGGTTACCACTGCAGGGCAGGCCACATAGGGCTTGTTTTTGCAGGGGGGAATAATTATGGGATGGTCAGGGGCTCTCTGCTCCTGGCAGGTTCCATTTAGAGAAGCAGAGTGCCGCAGCCTGCGGCTGACAAGCAATGGTTAAACCATGGAAAGTGTCCCACTTCAATCAATTGCATGAATCTCAACTGACTTAGGTGCATCCTCATGCTTGATTTTCCCTGCTGGAAAGATGACTTACAGTGCATAAATGTCATAAATTATATTCTAGTTATATTTTCAACAAGTACAACTATTATGCTTTTCATTACTATTCTGCGTTAATGGTAGACTATTAGAGGTCATTAATAAATGCAGCTGTGTTGAGATTTTCCAGACCTGTTTTTGCAAGTCAGGAATGCCAAAAATAATGAAAAGTTTCAGAGAAAAATACCTCTGATCAAAGACAGAAAGACTTAAAATCAAGCAAACAAACAAACAAAAAGAAAACCCTACTTGGCCTTTTGAAAGCATAAACAGAGGCTTATTACAGTCTGAGAAGTGTTCCTTCCTGCTGGGGACATTAGCTGACACTTAATCTTTACAAATAACATATGTGACATATTTAAAATCAGACATGCTGAGCCGCAACCTGATGTCAGAGAAACAGGGGCTTCCTGGCCTCTCACACTGACAAGGACCGCCTCCAGGGAGTGAGATACAGACTTGGCCCGTTGCAGGAGCTGAGTGGGCAAGCCCCATTCCCCACGGGCAGCCCTCCGGCTCCAGAGGAGGGGGTCACAGGCAGCTATTTTGAGCCAGTGGGACCACTGTGGCAGCCTGGGATCCTGGGACTGGATGATCTTCAGGCCTCCGAACCACTCTGTGGGGTGGGGGGAAGGGAGAATGACATATCCTCCGGTTATAAAAACTACTTAAATCAGCTATTCAGTTAACAGGATCTAATTTAAAGACCTTTCCATGTGTCTGCAGAAAATTTGTGGGCTTATTAATAGGCTCATTCTGCTGGTAAATGTCGATGGGCTTCCGACCATCAAACACACTTACAAGAGGGGAGAAATGATGACCAAAAAAAACCCCGTCTGTTACCCAGGAGCCATGCCTCTCTGACTCATCACCGACTCCAGTTCGTCCAGGAAGATCGTGGAGGGGGCGTGATAACGGGCAAGTTCAAATAAAACCTGGGTGGGGGAAAAGCAAGCCAAGTTCAAATTCATATACTTAAAGTCCTCATCATGTACATAAGTCAAAGTCCTCAGACGCTCCCAGAGACTAAAAGCTTAGAATGACTATAATAATACGCATTCATTCTGCACTCTGTTATTTCACAGTAACTTTATAATCATTACCGTTATTTCCCCCTACTACCACCCCAGGGGGTTGGATGGTCCAATTATTTCCATTTATCACCTGATAAAATTAGAGCCAAAGAGAGTGTGTGGTTAGTTCAAGTTTACTAATCATAAATGGGAGAATTGAAGAGAAAACTCAAATTTCCCTTGGTTGGTTAACGTGGAGGACACCCTGCCAATAGCATGTTCCATATAGACACAGAGCCTTAGGATTTGTAAAATCATTTCATGGTTTTTCACTTAATCTGTGGGGACAATAGGAAGGTCTTTCTTAGAAGGAAAGGGAAAGGATAGGGTTCCAGTCATGTTGACAGGGCTGAAAAATTTTGCCCCTTTCTGTTTCCTAAATTCCTCCACACTGCTGCTTGGTACAATCAGGTACATAAAGGCAATTCTTGGTTGAGTAAGATGTGCTATTCCAAGATGAAATATTATAAACTGAACAAGAACAGGAAAGCAACCAGCAAAAGAACAGACATATAAAAACAAAATAAAGAGCTCTAAAGGGAGACATGGCGGTGATGAAAACAGTATAAAAATCTAAACCTTTTTTTTTTTTAAACCCTGAAACTGATCTCTTGAGCACCATATACAATTCTTCACTGGTTGATCGGAGAAAGCAGAAGAGATTTAGAAAAGAATAGAGATTCTTTAATAGCCACGGGGGATTTATTCTCTATGTCACTTAGCACTAGCAAAGCATCACAGAACAAATAAGAGAGGAGGGGCTCAGAAAAAGCTGGATTGTGGCTTTCCAACAGCAGCAGGTTATCCCTCACAGGCCTTCTTTCCTGGAGTGGGGCATTCCTCACCTTTGTCATTGCTGGGGAAACGGGTACAGGCAAGGCCATGTGTCACCTTTTTCCTTTCAGAGAATCTCAGCCTAATGACATGAGAGAATCAGGGCAATGATTGGACACTTGTCTCGAATGCTTTTTAAATACACTGGAGCCTACCTAACTGGAAGAAAGTAAGTTTTCTTCCTTGTCTCACAAAGGAAAGCCCCAGTACATCTGACATTGAGGGTGATTACTACAGCATTGATCTTCCCAGTGGAAAACAGAACATTAGAACCATGTGATTTTTAAAGAACTCACTCAGGAGCAAGAGAACAATCGCCTCAACTAGATCAACTGCCACCCAGTTGCAAGGAGAGCCACATCGAGAGCCTAGGTCACCGTACTGCTCATGTCACTGTTCTTCCCACTCCCAGAGAATAAATAGAATCCTGGGTAAGTGCTTCTGGAAGCATTAGTCTAAAATTTTCAGAGGTACTTGGAGGAAGTTAAGTCATACAATTGGTGGGGGGCAGTGAAAGATGTAAGCACCAACAGGTATATGCATTTGCTAAAGAGATCACTCAACTATTCGATAGTGCTCAACTCCTGAGAGGCATGAACATTAGAACAGGAGGGAGGAACACAGCCCAAAGGTTCCCTATAAATAACTCTTAATTGGAATAGAAAGAGAAACAAATGTCAGGAAAAGCTTCTCTTGACTTAGGGGAAGGTCCTAAAGGGCTTTCTTTATCTGAATGCTTCACAGGAAAGGGCTTGACAGCATGACCAAGGTTTTCTAGGTGAGGATCTCTCCAAGATTTCCAAAAATAAGGATAAAGTTTCCTTTGTGTTATGTTTTTTTTTTCTTTTTGGGGAGTGGGGGTACTGAGGATTGAACACAGGAGTGCTTTACCACTTAGCTACATCCCAGCCCTTTATTTTTGTATTTTGAGACAGGGTCTCACTAAATTGCTAAGGCTGGACTTAAACATGAGATCCTTCTGTCTCATCCTCTCAAATCGATGAAATTACAGGTGTGTAACACCACACCCAGCAGGAGAAAACAAAGTAATTTATAAAAGCAAAAGAGTTTAGATCCTTCAAGGTTGGCAGAAGTTACCTATTTGTCCTTGGATTATTTTTTCGAATATTCAAGTAAAAATGCACTTCATTAAAAAATATATTCTAAACCTATAAAAGATGCTCAAACCCATTTCAAATCAAAGAGGAACATACAAGTACTAAAATATTGAAATGCATAAACACTGAAACATTATTTTTCACTCAGATTGACAAAGATTTTTTAATTTTTGATACTATACAGTATTGGTCAGAGCGTGGGGAAGCAACTCACACACAAAAACTATCAATGGGCCTGTAAGTTACTAAAATCTTGTGGGTGAGTAATTTAGCAATCAGTGATGTTCATCCCCTCTACTTTGTAGCAATTGCCCTCTGTACTAACATGCACAGACATGTGTATAGGAGACTGTCCTCCTAGGTCTGTTCATAATCACAGACGACTGGAAGCAACCTAAATGTCCATCAGTAAAAAATAGGTTAAAGACACTTGGTACATCCATGCAATGAAGTACCAGGTAGACATATGAAAGAATGTTTTTAAATATAATAGTCTAGAACCATATCTAAGTTATTTTGTAAAGTGTTGAGAAAGCAAGGTCCAGAAGGCAATGTATAGTGTATTCTTACTTGTATTTAAGAAGAAAGAGAAATACACAATAATGTTAATAAAAGTATATATGCGTGTTCTGGAAGGCTATGCAAGCATCAGCGTTCACTCTCAGAGTTCTAACAAAATAATACTGAAGCAAAAGCAAACTTTAGCTAAATAAAATGCTCCCAGAGAGAGTTCTAGTTAATTGACTTTTTTTATCAGTTCATCATTAAATAATAAAATCCATTTAGCTTCAAACTCTGTTAAAAGTATTCATTTTATAAGAATATTCATAAAATATCAGAATATAGTCTTCTGCCTAGGTAAGTCTTATCTGGGAAGTACAATGAATCTTTCTTTGAGAATTTGGCAATGTCTTGTGTCTGTGGCTCTAAACACCACTCTTTATGACAGGAGATGAATCTAAGTAGATTCTGGGGTACATCTTTCAAGGGTTTTGTTGTTACTCAGCATACAAAAATGAAATGCCTCCCCAAAGGCCTCAGACTACATGGATTGCAGTTAGTTGAATTTCAGCTAATTGAAATCCAGTGAACCATAATCCCGTGGAAATAGCAAATGTAGGAACAGACAAATACCAGCTCCATTTTTTAACCTGGCACTAAGTTAGACTCAAGGTAAAGATCAAAGTAAATGTCAATGAATGTCTCCACAAATTATAGCCCTGAAGGGGTGATAAGAATATACAATGGTGGCTTTGGTGTGGCTCAGTGGTAAGGCACTTGCCTCCCACATGTGAGGCACTGGGTTCGATCCTCAGCACCACATAAAAGTAAATGAACAAAATAAAGTTAAAAAAAAAAAGAATTACAAAAACATACACAAGTGAAACAACTTGAAAATAAAATCAAAACAATAAATAATAGGTTATGTTAGGTAAATCAATTCTTTTAAAATATTCCATTATGACTTTCAAGTAGACCATAATCTTTTGGAAATGAGTCATTCAAGGGAACGTAATTTCAGAGCAATATTTTAGGGTAATTTCTTTTCAGAAAATACATAATACTTTATATTCACTTAGTATTGATTACTTATCAGTCTTCTACAAAAAGCAATAGTTTAACAGGATTTCTGGAAAGGATCCACCTTACATTGAGGCATAAATCACAGACACAAATTCTCTTAAGGTGACTGACTGGAAGATATAGTAAATTTTTATAATGTAAAATGTGTCCAAGACTAAGAATGAAACATTGTAAAGATTGATACAACCCTTTAAGGAAGGTTAAAACCCTCAGGCTGTGAGCACAGTGCAAGAGATTTGCTCAAAGCATCTGAAAGAATAATTAAGTTTTAAGCCTCCTGATTTTTCTATAGAGTACTTGGCATAGGAATGAGCATATAGTGGTACCCTCTGAATAAATGTTGACTGAAACTACTGCACATACTTAATGAATATTTCCACAATAGGCCACTTCAGAGATCATTCCCCCACCCCCAGGTTCCATTCCTAAGTTGCATCAATCAAAAAAAAAAAGAAAAGACTGTTGGTAAAATTCCAAAAGAAAGGAGATCGTGTTCTGCTGATGAAGCAAGATTAACATCCACATAAAATAGTCAACCCATTTCCCCAGCTTTTGGTAATCAAGACCCAGGACAAAATCTGGCACAGGTATCATCTAAAAACAAGTAAGCTTGAACATTATTTTTTTTTCGGGGAGAGGTGTGCTGGGAATTGAACCCAGGACCTTAGTGCATGTGAGGAAAGCACTCTATCAACTGAGCTATATCCCCACCCTCCTAACACCATTTTATTTCCACTGTATTCTACAAGAACTTGTGTTTTAAAAAGATACAAAATTAAGGATTCCTACCCGAACAAGTTTTTCGGAATCCCCTCTCCATTTGCTGACAATGGTAGATGCAGAAATGTTAAAGAAGGTTGTTTTACATTCGGTGGCCACAGCTTTGGCCAGTAAGGTCTTTCCTGTACCTAGAGACACATGGGGATAAACATGAGCCGATGCTTAAACTCCAGTTTCCCTGACAGGCCTAAGTCAGGCTCACACAGGGAAGAGGCAGTGGTCAACAGCTCTCAACTGCCCCAGTCCTCAGGAGGACACAGTAGCAACTCATCCTCTGCACACACACTCCCTACCAACCCAGAAATGGGAAGCTGTGTTACCTGGAGGGCCGTAAAGCAGTAGTCCTTTCCAGGGGGAAAGAATTCCTGTAAATAGCTGTGGATACTGTGGGGGAAAAGAAACAGGGGACAATGAGGAGGTTTGGTATCAATGCACCAGCCGGTGCCCCCTTAGCACAGAGAGTTGGTACTGCTAGAGCAAAACACAGCCCAACTCTACAATTCAGGGATTCCTTTTGTTTGTTTAAGATCTGCTTTTCTGTATATATTATTTATCCCAATTTTATTTCCATGCTGGATAAGAATGATTGAACCTGTTTGTGAATTCTAAAAGAGCAATCTTTTTTAAAAGAAAAAGAAAGGCCTATATTCCCCTCCAATATAATAGTTTTTTTTAAAAAAAAATTATTCTTGAATCATAATTATACATAATAGTGGGATTTTTTTGTTACAAATTCATACAGGAGGCATTTTTAAATCAATACTTATTTCTTACATGCACAATGTCATTTCTCCTATAGTTCTATGTGTAGAATATTTGGCTATCTTTTTTTTATTTTTATTAATTTGTTCTTTTTAGATATACATGACAGTAGAGTGTATTTTAACATATTATACAAATACATGGAATATAACTTATTCTAATTAGGATCCCATCCTTATGGTTGAACATGACGTGGAGTTACAATGGTTGTGTATTCATATATAGTACTTGGCAATCTTTTGAATGTTGTAAAACAAGTAAGATCTAGAAGATAAACAATAGAACAGGGGTGGGGGACACACAGTGGTGCAATCCTGTAATCTCAGCAGCTCAGGAGGCTGAGGCAGGAGGATCACAAATTCAAGGCCAGCCTCAGGAATTTAGTAAGGCCCTAAGCAACTTAGGGAGATTCTGTCTCAAAAAGAAAAAAAAAAAAAACTTGAGATGTGGCTCTGTGGTTAAGTGCCCCTGGGTTCAAGCCCTGGTACATAAAACAAAAACCAAAACAAACAAACAAAAACCCACAAAAGAACCCATAATAAAGGTGTAAGTGAGTGAAATACAAAGCTCTGGTGAAGCCTGAGTTAGAAGTGAGAAGCAGTCAGGTGTGGAGGCAGTCAGGTGTGGAGGCAGCCAGGTGTGGAGGCAGTCTCCTGGAATCCCAACTATCCAGGAGGCTGAAGCAGGAGGATCACAAGTTTAAGTCCAATCTGAACAACTTGGTGAGACTCATCTCAAAATAATTAAAAACAAAAACAAAAAACTTTGGGGGTGTCACTCATTAGTGGAGTGCTTGCCTAGAATGTGTGAGGTCCTGGGTTTGATCCTCAGCAGCAAATAAATAAATAAATAAATAGGGATCATTCAGTGACAAATAGTTGAGGAGAAACTGACTACAGAAGGGCATGCATGGACCTCAGTGAGCCTCTTCTTTAGTTCAAATTCAAATAATCTGGGCAGTGGGTGGGATCTGCAGAGAACAAGGGGAAGGAAAAAGAATAGTAAAATTGCAGCTGGCTCTTAATTTCTTGCTAATCCTGATGTCAAATCTGAATATCATCCCATGCCAAGTTTAAAATGCTGTCACACATCCAGAGAATTTCAATGAGATGTTCTATCCTTTCTAAACGTTTTGTACTATGCTTCTACTTGGAGGAAAAGATGAGTAAATTTCTATTAACTTCAAACACCAAGGTATTTCTTACTCCATATCTGAAGTCAGGAAGAATGAGGGGGAAAGACAATCAATTTATTGATTTTTGTCTTCTTAGAATAAAAGCACCCAAAAAACAAAGGCTTCATGGGCTCCCGGGTAAGAATAAGTAGGTTATTCAATAAAATGATTCTGGCTGCAGGAGATTATAGGACATGGCCACAGACTCTTTGCAACTCTTGCCATGAAGAGGTAGAATCTATTTCTCCACCACTGGATCCTGGGCCTGGCCTTGTGACTTTGGCCAATGGGACATTGGCAAATATAATAAGAAACTAAATAAGTATAAGAATAGCAAATTTAAGCAGTGTAAGAAGAGATATGAAAAATGCTAAGCACATAGGCCTTGCCCTTTCTTACCTCTTTCTGGGAGCCTTCTGTGAACAGGACTGGACTCCTTTGCTAAGGGAGAGAGGCCCCAACTGACCCACTTATCCCAATCTTTCCAGTGTCTCTGGCTGATGCCCTGAACATATGGTTGAGCTGGGTCAGCAACACCATATGGAAAAGAGAAGAGCTGGCCCAGCTGCCAGCCCAAACTGCCAACCTTCAGAATTATAAGACAATAAATGGTTATGGGGCTAAGGCCCTAAGTTGTGCCTTATACACTCTTTGGGTCTGTGATACAGCAAATACCATGTGATTCCCTGACCTCCTCCTCATCCTGTTTGGAGAGAATTGTTTTTCTATTCTTCTACCTATTTTGTGAGCCATGCAGAAATATGTCAGGAATATGTAATGAGCACAGCTTTCTGGCTCTGTTGGCTCCTGTCCGGGAAGGTACTGTTTGCCCTTCACAATCAGCCCAAGCAATACTGGTAAGGGAGCACCTATAGAAACCAAGTGAGAGGTCCTCTCCTACCAGAGCTATTTCTTTTTTTATTTTTCTTTTCTTTTCTTTTTTTATAGGAAATCAAGTTACTTTTTTATTTGTTTGCAGTACTGGAGCTATTTTTACCATACTAAGTTTATTTTTAGAGAGGGAGGCTCATTGGAGCCAATGTGTAGTGGCTAACAAATCAAATATACAAGACAGAGTTCTAGATCTTCAATGATCACATCAAGCAGACATCTGCCTGGAACCAATATGAGACATGAGTTTAAAGTGTCCAGAATGGGCTAGGCCTGATGCCCTAGTGTTGACAAAGTGCTGTGACAGGCACCAAGTTAACTTGTGGACAGAAAATCATTCTGGCCTGCCCTTCCTGAAAGGTGTGTGACACACAGCTTGTCCAATGGATAATGAGCAGAAATACCCCCACCCCCACCCCTGCCATTCTTACCCTTATAGGATACACAACAGCTTCTTTCACTAGCTGCTTGGCTGCATCCAGTCCAATAATGTCATCCCACTTTATGTTTGGATTATGGAGATAAATGTCCTGCAATGCACATTTGATCATTTTGTTAAAGCTAATTTTTTTCCTCCATAGCTGTAATAAACATGGGAGCAGAGAACTTGACTTATAATAGAATATAAAGGGCTGGTGATCAAAATTTTTCATATTAGATATATGTATATGTATACATTGTAATTTGGGGTTAGCTCACCAAAGGGATATAATGAAAATATTCAACGATTTTCCCTGAAAAAGATATTGATGATATGATTCTTTTAAAAAGGAAAAAAAATATCTCCTAACAATGGACTCTGTCTTCAGTCAATAACACACCATGCTGATTTATGACCATAATCAATGAAGCTACAGAATCTGCCTTAAAATTACACTAATTTTCACTGCAAAACAGTTCCTTATAGTTGCCTGACTTCTCTCTTGCTCTTTGATCTGGCAAACACTTTGTTAATTTGTTGCATAAAAGAGATGATGCTCCTCTGAAACCAATTTCTCTTTTTTCCCTAGTGATAGCTCCCTACTTTCAGCAGGAGCAATTGCTTCTGCAAAATTCAAGGAAGCCGACAACCGAGCCAAAGCCGTTTCCCCTCTTACAGGAGAGCCCTGTAGCAACCATCGAGGGTAATCAATTAAGGTAGCTTTTACTGATAACTAATTTACAGTTTTCAAACTCCAATTTCACAAGATGCCTCAGAACAGCCACTCAGGGGCCTTTCTGTGTAGGAGCTATTTCAGGCAAACAATGTCTAGAGTGTTACATTTAAAAAAAAAAAAAAATCCTCCTTTCCAAAAGTCATTCAGAGTGACTATAGCATGAATCTGGAAACTGCCCTTTTATTTATCTAACATGAGCCTTTTTTAAAGTACATTTTTTAAATGTCAGTGACACGTCAGGGCCCTACCCTGCTCCCCTTCATTGAGTTTCCCCCAACACAGCAGTGCCACTTCTAAGAGGGAAACTATGTATAGAAAGTGGTTTGGCTCATGTGTAATGTGCGTAATCCATTTCTGGATGGGATGACAGAGAAAGGACTCAGTCTTCCAAAATCTTGGGAGGCCCACCCTGTCTTTCAAGTCTGTATCTGCAGGAAGCCCACAAATCACTCTCATTCTTATTTCTGCCCTTTCTGCAGGACATCTTTGCATTTGCTGAGGCTTCATCTACCTTGGTATTCAAGGCATCCATTGAGAATAGTATGTATTTCTTGCCCTTTTCTAGAGTTGACACTGTGTTCCACAAAGTAGTGTTTAATTTCCCAGCCCCAGTTTCTCCTCTATTATTCTGAAGTTATCAGTCAGATAACTGGTATCAACAGGCCTCATCAGGTGGTCATCTCTCCATGCCTGGAAGTATTCAAGCAGGGGCTGAATGGCCATGTCCATTGGTTCCATGGAGAGGATTCCACACAGAATCCTCACAGGTCACTTCCTATCTGTAGCTCTATCTTCAGTCAGGTTATTCTTTTGCAAAAATGGTAATGAGTCTATTGAGTTTTTGTGAGTCTAAAAAATATTTTTCTCTACTCTCTTGTGCATACCAGTCACCACAATATGGCCCAAACCCCCATCTCCCCTCATTGGTAAAAAATCTTGTAGCTGACCTTCCCTCTCAATTGCTTTGTCATCCATCCACCTCACTGCCACTAGAACAAATTATCTGCAGGCACATTTGATGACCCCATCCCCTGAGAACATCAGTCAAAAGATCCTCGTCTCTAGAGGCCAGTTCCTAGCCCTAGTACTGCTTGGGTGCCCCGCCTCAGGAACCCTGGATCTCCAATCCCATTTCCTTCTATTCTCTGCTTCTTACTTGGATTCCCAGAAACATGCATAAGTGGTACCATTTCACATAGTTGTGCTTTTACCCTATCTTCCTCTCTTTTTCATTGAGCTTTTTCCTAGTGTCTTCTTTCCCCACAATACCCATTCTTCATGCTCAAAGTGCACTTGCCCACATGACCAGAAACTCTTACAGGCAAGGACTGTGTCTGACCTATCCACCTTTGTGTTTCCAGATCTAGAACATGCCTAATACATTTCAAGCCTCTCCCTGAACGAGCCTTGATTTCAGTCTTCAATTAAAAACAAGATCAGTGGAAACTGAAAAAGAACCTGGACTAGGAATCCATTCTAATCCCAGGAAACTCATTCAAAGTCACCCAGCTAGAAAGAAAAGGATTTTGAAATCAAATGCTGGTCAACTTACTCCAAAGCTTATGTCATTAACCATCAAGCTTCACTGCCTTTATTTAGATTCTGAGGCATGAGCTTGAGAAGTCTCTAGTCTGGGTGGTAAAATCTTTCGTTACTAATCTGTTTTTCATGGAAATTTCCAGTTATGAGATCATCAGACTCTCAATCTCCCTATGTGTTTGATTTTTGAAACAAAATGCAAATATGTTCTTTCCTTCTCTAAGAGGCTTCTTTCCTTGACTCTGGGCCCTGCTATAAAAACCTTTCACCTGTCCCTTCTTTCTAAGTCTTTTTGTCTTTTGGTTTTCTTGGCCTCTACACTGAGATAGTGGGCTTTTTATATTGTAATTTTATGATTCTATAATTTATTTATCATGCATTATTGTGCCTCTAAACAATATGAGTGCCTTCGCAAGTGGGGGCACTTTATAAATAAATGATCATATTTATTGTTATTAATAAAAGAAGCAGCCCACAATGCTCTAGGAGCCCCAGTTTGCCTCGGTAAATTTGTGAATTGAACAGCGGAGCTTACCCGGCTCACCACGGCTGCCAATTCTCGCATCTCACTGTTCATGCCAATAAATGCACTCAGAGGTTTCAGCAATCGTTCCTGATGAGAGGAACAGAAAGGCTCACATTACAATAGTGCTTCATAATTTAGGAAGAAAAACAGGATCTTGGCGAAACAAATGGTGACAGGCTGCTATGACCTCTGACTTGATCACAAGCTTTCAGTGTACTCAAAGTGCTGAGGATACTTCCAGGGTTCACCTGGATTTGGGCAGTTTGAGAGCTGGATGGCACATCTTGGCCACTTACTGAGGGGTCTGGGTTACAGTCGAAGGTGTTCAAGGCAAGTTCACCAGTTGCTCCTCTGATGGCGTCTGTGAGAAGCCCTCGGAAGTCGATGATTGGGCCCTGAAAGGGAGCTATGGTTATTTCTGCCATGAAGATGTGCAAGATTATCCGTTGTGGCCCAGTCTCAGCAAAACAAACCACATCTATATCTCCTGGTACCTGGGGCAAACTTAATGGCAGGCTTTAGAAAAACCTGCACTAATACTGAAAACAATGATGACCTGAAGTTGGGGCACTATGAGGAAACGGTCAATAATTCTTGAGAATGAAGTTGATTTGAATAAAAATTCACCAATGCTTTTCCATTCCTAGCACATGCCATCTGCTTTCCCTGTCTAGTCTCATTCTTTTAAAATGTGACAGGCAGAGGAAGAACTCACTGGTACAAGAGAAGAGCCATGTCCTGTCTGCATGCCTCTCTCAGTAGTGCCTGGTACAAAACGGGTGTACAGGACACTCTGGGAGGATTGTTTCTAATTCTTGCAACCTCTCTGCTAGTGAAGAGTGACATCCTGGTTTTGCATTTGTGGAGGCAGGCAGAGGATTCAAGTGATTCGCCCAGGGTGGTAGAGCTAAGTGACTCAAGGCCAGGATTCAAAACCATATACCTTCCAAATCCACACTGTCTCTCCTAGAGTCAGGAGGGCAAAGCAAAGATGCAAGTATTTCCAGTAGCCAACATTCACTATTTATCATGTGACAGACAGGCCCTGTACTAAGGCTGTCCTTTCATTATGGTGGGCATGACAATTATTTCTATTTTACGGAAGAGAAAAGTCAAGTTTGGAGAAATTATAGGCAACTTGCCCAAAGTCACACAGCAGGGAAATGTTGTGGCAGAGTGTACCCCGCAGGCTGACTCTGAAGCCTCTGCCCTTAAGAATAGCACACTTGTGAAATTCAGTGTGCTGGGGAGATCCTGAAGCCAGGGTCCCTACCGTGGCAAGGACAGACCCTCTGAGGCTCACCCCTTGGTATACACCCTCATTCAGCCTGTGTGCACTTAAAACACTGGGGAGAAAACCATTCACATTTCACCCCAGGACATTTCTGCTGGAAAGAGAATTACAGCCAGACTGTTTCCAAGGTTAAGTGCTGGGTTAAATCGCCCCTTCCTTGTGACCCAATCACAAATGTCCGTTTATAGTAATGTAAGCATTCACAAAAGAAACCAAAGCCACAAAAAACTGCCAGGCACAAAAGGGACTGAAAACATGACAAAAGCAGAGAGGGTGAAGAAGGAGACCTTGCTTTCTGGGGGGACATTGACTCGAGTGGCATCGTCTCCAGCAATTGCCCAGTTCATAGGGCCCTTAAAGGAAGTCAGCTCAGGCCAAGGAGGAAGCACCCCTTGATTTCCAGGGAGAGGCTCCCTGCCACCCCTTCCCTCCCTCTCTCTCTCTCTCTCTCTCTCTCTCTCTCTCTCTCTCTCTCTCTCACACACACACACACACACACACACACACACACAGTAGTTTGCCAGAAGAGCTGGCCAGAGCTAAGTCAGCAGTCCACAGTTTCAGATCTGACTTAAGATTGAGGAGACTCCTGAAGAACCCCCTCCCTGGAGGGAGCAGTCAAGAGGAACGTGGTGCTTTCCACTCCCAAAGGACATGGCAGAGCTGCCTTTTGACTGCATTCACCCAGCCTGGGTCTTCTCTCTTTGAGAAACTATCATTTACAAATCCAGACATGGCATTCATCATGACAAGGGCAGATGTATCTATCAAGGGAAGGATCCCAGCCCTGGATCAACTGAGGTTTCCTGGTCCACATGGAATTCCACGTAAACCTGGAGCCACATCCCCAAGGAGAAGGGTGACTGCTATTCAACTACCTTGTCAGAGTCTAAAGGAATGAGCAGGAGGCCACAGCTCAGGCAGCACCGCCAGGCCAGTGTTTATCGTGATACTCCACCCCTTCCAAACCCTAAGTGTATTACAAATAAGGAACAAAGGAGCTCCTTGGAGATGGGGCAGTTGGCTCCAGACCATTTCTCCACAAAGGCAGGAACCCATTTTCTCATTCCCATGCAGTACTCTTACCAGTGTACCTCACATCCAACATTTGATCATGAGGTTTTAACTTCCCTGTTTGACAAAAACACTGCATTGTGTTCATTAAAAGAACCCCCCCCCCCCCGCCTCAGTGTCCTGAGTTCCACTTACTCTTCGTGGGTAGGCACTTTCCTCTCCACTGTCTTTGTGGATTCTTGATATGTTTAAGCCAAAGTCAGGGGTCTCCATGTGAGTGTTATTGATGCCCTGAGGACAAAGGGACATGGTGAGCAGCCAGCTGTGGGAGCTGCTTAGAGGTGCTGCTTAGAGTTGCCAGTGCCCCTGACAGCCAGACCTGTGTGTTATTTAGCCACATTTGTGACCCAGTGAGAGGAAGTAACTCTCTACCTGTGTCCTGAGGGAAGACTTGAGATCCCACAGGCCATGAGCTCCGAGCAGCTTTTCCAATGGAGGAAATAGCTGTGCCTCAACCCGTCCCCACTTGCTGACTGGTCCTTTCTCCTGTGCCAGAACGTCTGTGGCAGGTCTGGCCAAGTCTGGAGACACAGCAAGATCAGCCAGCCTCCTGTGTGACTGGCCTGTCCCAGGTCACCTCTCCTCCTCCTGAGTCAGACCCAGGAGGCCACAGCATAGACCCTCCTTGAGGGTAAGGGATTCCTTTCACCAACTGAATCTTATGATTATTCCTTTCTATTCAAGGAATTTTCTAGCCAAGAATCTTGGACATTAATTATTTCCCATTCCTTTTCTGGGTTTCTATTGCTCTTCTTTCTTTTAAAGCTTGGAAAGTTTTGTCCTAGTTAAGGAGGTTCTAGATATGGATCTCCTGAGTCAGAAGGCATTGATTTCCCACCTATCAGGTTCTTTCCTTTTACTGTCTTTTCCTCCTCTAGAAATTTCAGTATGGAGGTCTGGGATAAGCCCAACAGGAGATTCTGAGATCCAGTCACACTGGAGATATCCCTGGTCTCTACTTAAGAACCCAAGGATATGCTTAGATACACTGAAGTCCTGTCACCTGCAGTTACCTCAGCTGGGAAGCTGGAGCTCTGCAATTTCCAGGCCCTACCCTCAAGCCCCTCTTTCCTGCACTCAATCTAGGGGAAATATGGGGGGTGGGGGGAGACAGGAAGGAGTCCTCCTGCTCAAATTAAGAAACACTGGAGAATCTGCAGATTTGTCTATGGTTTTCATCCAGCATAGTAAAAGTCTACAACTTTCAGAGAATTCCACAATTCAATTAAATCATATAGCAATTTTAAAAAGATAGGGCCTCAAAATTTTATAAAAATTATATTTTTTTCTTGGGGTTGTTTCTCAGCTAAGTGTAAAACTACCAACATCCAGCAAAGCCACCTCACCTGTTTTGGTTGCTCCTTGTTGAGAGATTTGTTGTCCCCCATCTTCCCTGCCATGGTTTTGGATCGTGGCCTCTGTTGATTGATCTTGGGAAGATTTTGACAACTGTCACTCATCATCCTAAGGAAGGGAACAAAAACCTTGGAGGAGATTATTCTAAACACTTAACCTGAGGTAAATAAACATTTTTTAGTAATCTAGAGCACACAGAGAAATTACAGATCCTATTTAGATAGGTTTAAAAAAATGGGGCTGGGTGGCACACAGCTGTAATCCCAGCAACTCAGTAGACTGAGGCAGGAGGATCACAAGCTCCAGGCCAGCCTCAGAAAATTAGTGAGAGCCTATCTCAAAATAAAAATAGAAAAAGATCAGGGATGTTTCTCAATTATAAAGTGGCCTTGGGTGTAATCCCCAGGACCAAAAAAAATAAGTAAAAATAAAAATGGAAAATAGAATTCCTTGGGTGCTCTGTGTGCCAGGCACTCAGTATGGGACAGAAATTTGCTCCATTCTTATAAATAGCAAAGCCAGGAACTGGGCCTGGGCCTTTTACCCTACAAGGCCCACACTCCACATGCTACATGGCCTAGAAAGACAGCATCACTCTATGCAATTATTTGCAGTAAAACCAGAAAAACTAACAAACATTGGTCCATGTTCTGGATAGATGTAACTTGAGGGTATTCCATGGCTGAGCCCACTATGGTCACATGACCATAGTTTGGTATTGCTGGTAGTTGGCCATGGAGAGGCACTAGAGATTCTTCTAGAAAGATCCCACATACTCCAGGAGTTGAGTTGATCAAGACAAATTATTATTCACTCTACCTTCTGGTCTTCCCTCCACTTCTTGGTGGTAAATTATTTTCTCCTGTGGCAAAACAAATATTGGGAGAAAAGGAAAGAATTTAATCTTAGGAGACAAAGTAGTTTTGGGTACGTTTCTCCTTTTACATTGTTCTAAAAGTTTGTTTTACAGTCTTTTGGACAAGATACTCAGGCTGATCTAGTGAGAAGTGAAATTGCCACGGAGGAGGAAAAAAGTCAAGCTCCCAGGCATCTCCACACAAAGACCTCAAGTCCTCAGACAGGAAATGTGGTGGACAGTGCATGCCATAAAGGCAACTCCAATTCAGGTTGGCTTGACAGCTGCCATTTCATTGAGTTTTCATGAACCTGACATCATGATGTGATAAAAAAAAATTATATCTATTTGCTAGGGTGCAGAGGAACCCCACAAAAATTATGTGAGTCTGGTAATACTCCCCTAGTTTACCTTAAAATCAAAACATGGTGTGCAAGATCACAGGAGAATGTGGGGACCAGAATGACAGCCAGCCATCTAGAAATCAGATCATGTGTCTAAGAGTCCTAGCAGCCCTGTGCTTAGGAGGCAAGGCTAACTCAAGGTCCATACCTAACAAATGGCCAAGAAAGCCAAGCTCTGAACCCTGCAATGGAAGGAAGCTCAGACAAAATACCTCTCAGACCCCTTCCAGCTCTGAGATTCAGGCTTGGCTATTTTTAAATGACGTTCCTCTCGGTTTCCTGGTCCCTACATGAAATGTTAAAGTCTGTGGCTTAACAAGTGCCTTGTAAACAGGACAATGATCTCCCTTGGTTTATAATTACTTCCCCCCACTTACAGACTTCTAAGTCAATGTTACTACAAAACCTAGAGCCCTGGCTTTAGATCTCCCCTCCAGCCAACCTCCTTGAATGCTAACCTATATCAGGTCTTTGCATTATATTGATCATTATCTGGATTGATGGCTTTCAAAAGCATTTCATTATCTATACATGAGCTATTAGCTTCACCAATACTCATTTTCATGTTATTTTCAAGATAGATAATAGGTCTTCCTAACAAGAAAAAGTCTTTGTCATTCATCCTCTTCCAAAAGCCCACTCTGTCTCTGCAGAAATTAATGCTGGTCTTACAAAGAGCACCTGCAGTACTCTTGGGTTTTGCTTTCATTGTCCTAAGACATACATTCCTCAAACAAATGCCGACATGACTAAAGGGACGTGAATATCCAGATGGTCGTGTACAGGTTGTCTGCTCTGGATCAAGAGGCTGCATGATCTTTCTGGTCTCCTCTTACAGTGCAGGGTGCAGAGTGCCATCTATCTGACAACGATGCAATAAAAAACTTATATCTAGAAAATAGTCATGTACCTGTATCTGATGCCTTTTTAACAATTTTGGGGTATTTCTGGAATTTTACAAAATAATAACTCTCATATTCCATCAAAATAGTTTCAAGATCAATGTTGTCACAAACTTCAAAGCGTCGTAACCCCAGTTTGGTTTCTTGCTCCAAAGCATTGGCTGCATCAATATATCTGGTAGTTTTATAGAAGAAAAAATAATTAACTTTGGGTACAAAAAAAAGGAAAATCGGCGTTACAAGTCCAAAGAGATTCAATACAGGGAGTTAGCCTTAAATAGAACAGCAGATGAAAACTAGAATATGTGAGGTTTTTCTAGAGAGTAAGGACCTTAGACATGTTAAGTTCATCCAAATATGTCTTTCAAAACAGTTGCCTCTGGAAGCTTCATACTTACACAAACAATGTCATCATTGCTCAAAAAATTTTAATTTGCTTTAAAGTCAAATAAGTGAGTCAACTAAATGTCTTATAAATTACTTTTATTCATCTTCAGCCAAAAATGGGTTTGCCTAAATTTCTTACCTGTTTATTTACCAGTATTCATTTTAGGTAATATTTGGAAATTGTTAAAATCCAAATTCAATCCCCAAAGGAAGATTTGTCTCCATTAGGACAATTCAAAGCAATGTGTCGTGAGCCCTGAAGGAAATCCCAAGCATAAGTCAATGAGCATCACTGAAGAAATTTAGTGTGAGAAGATGTCATCTGCTTGGACGGGTTATTTCCAATAATTTGAGTTAGTCAAACATTACACTAAAGGTGCTTCCACGTGTAAGTAGCTTCATCACCACTGTTCTGAACTGTCATTTTTGACTTGTTTTGTGGTAAGACTGTCCAATGTAAGTGGATACCATGAGAAGCAAGGACTCAAAAACCTCTGAAAGTAGAATGACTCTCCAGGTCTCAATTCTTAGTTATTAATTTCTTTTTAAAACTAATGATTTTCTCTTAAAAAGTTTTCACATGTACAAATACACATAAATTACTATACATTTTCAAGGTCTTATCCAAGGACCTCAGGTTAAGAATTCCTGCTGCAGGGAGGGGCTGGGGTTGTGGCTCAGTGGTAGAGTGCTCACCTTGGACATGCAGGGCCCTGGATTCCATCCTCAGCACCACATAAAAATAAATAAATAAAATATTTATGGTAAATAGTATGGTGTCCAACTAAACCTAAAACATAAATATTTAAAAAAAAAAAAAAGAATCCCTGCTGCAGGTTAGAGTTCTTTCTCTTTGATTCAAACCTGGGAAGGCAAACTTTCTTTTTTATTATGTCCTCTTCTCTCCAC
The DNA here is from genome assembly GCF_964194105.1 of Spermophilus citellus. NCBI lineage: Eukaryota > Metazoa > Chordata > Mammalia > Rodentia > Sciuridae > Spermophilus > Spermophilus citellus. The sequence goes on along the minus strand of NC_138198.1, from coordinate 104,270,224 downwards.
AAGATTCAGGTCAATTAGAAAATTTATTCTTTAAAGAGGTTGCCATGATTATTGCCAATGACTTTTAAATGTATTTATCTCTCTCAAGCTATTTTTTTTTTTGTATTAGGAATTGAACCCAGAGGTGTTTTACCACTGAGCCACATCCCTGGCTCTTTTAATTTTTTATTTTGAGACAGCATCTCAATGAGTTGCTGTGGGTCTCATTAAATTGTTGAAGCTGGCCTTCTGTTTCAACCTTCCAAGTTGCTAGAATTATGGGTGTGCACCGCTGTGCCTGGCTCTCAAGCTAATTTTAAAGAATTCACAAACCACAGTCAGTCAGTTGACTGGGGAGTTAGTCAGCCTGTATACTATGCTGTGTCTTAATTCCCATTTTACAGGGATTGAAAACAAAATATGTTTTTAAAATAAATAATTTTTGTTTAGTATAAAGTAATACATGTCCATTTAGGAAACAACTAGAACATACAGATAAGTCAAAAGATGCTCAGAGATGATTCAACATCTTTCTGTCTTTTAAAATGACTAAGTTCATGTATGCACCTATAAAACAATAAATAAACAAAGAAGGAAGCTAAGGACATGCACTTTAGGTTGCTTGTAGTCCTTACTAAATCACATTGCATTCTGAACTATTTCCAGGATTGTGGAATTTTGACTTAAAATTTTCTAGAAAAGATGACTGCAGGCCCCATGCTTCCTAGGCTAATGATCAGAGGAACAAATTTGCTTCTGCGGGTTTCTAATATATTCTTTGAGCTGGAATGAGTTCTGTCATGGCACCACTTGGGTTCTTAGTCAACAGACTGACAGGACAGAATATCGGAAAGAGCAGTAGGCTACGAGTGGACCGTAGCATGTAAGACTGAACCAGATGCACGAGGAAGGCTGTCACATCATTCAGGCCCCAGAGGCTGGATGTGTGGGACTGAAGACCAGCATCCATGACCTCCAGAGTCTGCCTTCACTAATTCCCACTTGCAGATTCAAATGCTGGTCTTTAAGGGTTCCACTTGTGCCATGTCCCTTCTTCCTCTGCACCTCTGCCTGTCACACTTTTTTATGTATATTCTACATATCTATCAAATCCTGATCACATCACCTCTGCAAGACTTTTCCCGGTTGGTCATTCCAATCTACAATAATCTGTTCTCTTTGCTGAATTCCCAGAACTTCACTTAGGAAATATACATATTTTTTTCTTTACATTGACATGTCCTTTAAAATACCTATTGTTCACTTTTCATCTTGATAACCCACTCTTTCACCCACTTCCCTGCAGGTCTCAGGAAAATTATCAGCTCAGGTAGAATTTTCATTGATTTGATATTCAAAACGCCATCTAGTGGCCAATTGGGGAAATGCATATGTTTTAAGCGGTATACAGTAAATTCTGGCCATAATAAAAACTGAAAAAGAGTTAGTTGTACTGACTTACTAGTCTTTTTGTTTCTACAGTTCTTATTTATGAGACAATTTCTTGAATGCAAAATACATTGCAATAAAAATCAGGGATTGTCTGTATAAATATATTTGTCTTGCTTTCTATTCTACCCATCTACATTCTAGTAAGTTCCTCAGTGGTTACTCAGATGACATTTATTGAACAACTGTTAATATTATGCTCATAGTTCTGAGTCCTAGCATGATGAGTCTAAGTTTCATATGAGCCAATTAATCTGCAAAGACAGCATTCTCAAAGTGTTCCATAGAAAAATAGTCTCTAAAATAGTCTCAGAAAAAAAAAAAAAAGTGTTCCTTGGCTAAGTTGGTTTGCAGAACCCTAAATACCTAGTATGTTAGCACAGATACTCCCACTGCACATAGCAAATTAGATGGTTTGAGAAGTCCTGAAATAAGGGGGCTTGTTTACCTTAGTTTAACCTAAGTTCACCTGAGTACAATATTAATTTAAGTAACACTTTTTCTCAAAATTATTGTTTCCAATGTTCTACACACTTCTGGGTTCTTTAGAGAGAACTGATCGTCCATCAAAAGATGATGTAAAATGGACCAAATCCTCATTCTATATGTTTTAAACCATGTTGTATATAAAAATAATAAAATCCAAACCCATCTCCTCTATAGTAAAAATAGCAAATGCTCATAGGAGATTACTTTGTGTCAGGTACTATTCTATTCTAAGCATGGCACATATTTAATTTTCATTAAACATGTGATCTTGGACTAGGTAACTAGATTAACAAAGAATAGCAATGATAGATTAGCAAAGAATAGAGCAGGCATTTAACATAAAAATGGACTGGCTTCTGCTGGCCATGGTGCCACATGCCTATAATCACAGCTGCTCAGGAGGCAGAGGCAGGAGGATCACAAGTTCCAGGCCAGCCTCGACAACTTAGTGAGAACCTGTCTCAGCAATCTGTATACGGGGTAAAAATGGGAGTTCATAACCCACTTGAATCAAACTGTGAAATATGATATATTAAGAACTATGTAATGTTTTGAACGACCAACAATAAAAAAAATAAAATTAAAAAAAAATAGTTGAAAGGGCAGGGGATGTAGCTTGGTGGTAGAGTGCTTGCCTCACATGTGTGATGACTTGAGTTCAATCACCAGCACCACACACAAAACCCAAAGTCTAGCTCCAAAGTCTGTGCACTTACCTAGGAAGCTTTCCCTACCTTAATGAGCCACATACTCATGCCTTAGAGTAGACACCTGGCACTTTCTCCTATACTGCCCTTAGATTTGCTTTCCTTAGGGACTGGAGAATAACTCAGAACAACCCATGGACCATCTCATACTGCTTGGCTCATCAATTTCAAGAATATCCTCACATTGCAAATGGCGATATAGAAAGGACTGAAATCCAGGCCTGTTCTTCTCAGCTTATTGCTTTCTCCCTAATGCTATGAGTGTATACAGAAATTCAGCTGTTGAGCATCAGTTGATGGCCGTCCCACTCATTTCTCTGGTTTAAGACTGTTGGTGATGGGGAAAGAATTGTTATGATTTGGATGTGAAAGTTCACATGCAAGAAGGTTCCGAGGAGAAAAGACTGGGTTATGAGAGTCTTAACCCAATCAGTGAATTAATCCCCTGATAGCGATTAACTGAGTGGTAATTGCAGTGGTAGGGTGTGGCTGGAGGAGGTGGGAATTGGCAAGTGGCTTTGGGGTATATACTGGTATCTGGCAAGTGGGGACCTCTCTCTCTCTCTGCTTTCTGATCATCATGTGAGCTGGTTCCCTTTGCCTTGTTCTACCACCATGATGTTTAGCCTCACTGGGGTCCCTGGGGAATGAAAATGGCTGTCTATGGACTGAGACCTCTGAAACTGTGAGCCCTTAAATAAACTTTCCCTCCTCTACAGTTGTTCTGGTTGGGTTTTTTAGTCAGAGCAGTGAAAATGCTGACTAAAACAGAATGAACCATTTTCTCAATAAAATTTAGATTCTAAACATCAAAAAGCGACGTCTGATGAAACTGTGTTTCAAAGTAAGTGAGGGTGGTGGATGTTTTTGCGTTAAAGACATTGTAGTAATTTCATCACCTTTACTAGGGGAGAAAAGTCATTATCAAAATTTTGATATTAAGTCACATTTTGCAGTTAAACAGCATACACAATTAAACAGCTTACAACATTGTCAATTAAGAGAAAAAAAGTAAGTCAACAACAAAGTTTGTTCAAGGTGTAGAGTTAAAATTAGTGACCAACATGCATGCATCTTAAATTTAAACAAAACCAAAAATGAAACCTTGAGTTTTTCAGTGACTTAAATAATAAAAGAATGCTTAAATACACTTAACAGAAATTTCATTTTTTATTTTAAAAGACTACCTTTTTAAAAAAATCTCAAAAAACATGGCCCACACATATTTTGATTTTTCAGAGGTGACCCTGAATCAAAAACAAATCTCCAATATTTTAAGGAAAAAAATAATTAAGAAGAGAGTCATTGCATTTCTATGCTATCTTTAAACCTGAAGAGGAAAGGAGAAGTATTTTGTGTACTAAGTAGATCTGTCAATAAAGTTTTCAATGCATAATGTGAAAAATATGTAGGTAAATGAGACAATGTAAGTATGTCTTATTTGTCCAGTAGAACAACAAGAAGGAAGAACAGGTGAAACATAGAGGATTTTTAGGGCAGCAAAATAATTCTGTATGATAATGTCATCATGGATGCATGTCACTCCGTATCTGTTGAAATGAAGAACTAAGTGAGGCACACTGGCGCAAGCCTGTAATCATAGCAGCTTGGGAGGCTAAGGAAGGAGGATTTCGAGTCCAAAGTCAGACTTAGCAAAAGTGATACTAAACAACTCAGTGAAACCTTGTATCTAAATAGGGCTGGGATGTGGCTCAGTGGTCTACTGCCCCTGAGTTCAATCCCTGGTACTACCTCACAAAAAAAAAAAAAAAAATCTCAGAACTGTACAACAGAGAGTAAACCTGATATGAACTATGGACTTTAGCTAATAACAATGTATCAAAATTGGTTCATTAACAAATGTACCCTGTCAATTCAAGATATTAATAGGAGGGTTGGGAATGTAGCTCAGTGGTAGCGCCCCTTCTTATAGGCCCTGGGTTTGATCCTCAGCACAGCAATAATAATAATAAGCTTGCCTGGCATGCACAAACCCCAAAGCCACACAAAAAAAATAATAACAATAATGATCAAGGAAGCCAGGGGAAGGAGTGGGTGTGTGGGGACTCTACCTTCTACTCAATTTTTCTATAAATATGAACCTGCTCTTTTAATTATGGCTGGAAAAGCAGAGGTCAGAGAAAGAGAGGGTCATCTCTGTAATGTTCGTAATGTGACATACCCTTCTTGTGTTAAGTAATGCAAAATCAAAATGAGAAGATTTTTTCGGCGTGCTTCCATCCTCATCTCGCACTGTGAACAAAGAAGAAAATTTAGATGGAATGACAAGACCTAACCCGGCTTTTATAGCAATAAACCCTTGAAGGTTACAGCAACCTGTCAAACCAAGCGGCATGACATAAAGGCTAGGAGCACACTGAAGTCTCTAAGGATATATAAAGTTGTTTTCCACCATCTTTTTCTTCTCAAAGCTGCTTTCTGAATTGTAAACTTCAGGGACAATGATTTGAATTAGGATAGCACTTTACCAGTTGAACTTCCTGTCAAGCTAATTGGCCTTTTATTGCTTACAACTAGGAAGAGACAAATATACTCCTGCTATTTGGACCAGGTTAAGGAAAGTGATTATAAAAATAAACCCATGAGCCAGAAATCAGCTGTGACAACCTGCACTTACCTGCCACTATATCTTTAATTTGCTCAGAGTCCCACCCAGTCCCTGCACAAGTGCAGAGAAGAACTCCAATAAACCATCTAGGGGTGACTGCATGGCTAGACTGCATGCTGAGGACATCAGAGGCCATACAACGGAAATTCCAGCATAACAAAGTCCTTATTCAAACCAGATGCATTTGTACCTTTATTCCCAGTGTTAATGTGCTGTGTTTAGTAATCTGGTATCACAAATTCTCCTGAAATGCATCACAAAATACTTCATTTGATACTTCCTTTAATTGAAAATAACTGTATCTAAAGAGAACACAGATGAGAACTGGAAAAAAATTAAAGTCCCAAAATTTGTCATGAAATATATATACAAACACTTATGTGTGTTTGTGTGTGTGTGTATGTACACACACACACACACACACACACACACACACACTTGAGAACTTCCTAAAAAATAATTTTGTGGGCTGGGGATGTGGCTCAAGCGGTAGCGCGCTCGCCTGGTGTGCGTGCGGCCCGGGTTCAATCCTCAGCACCACATACCAACAAAGATGTTGTGTCCGCCGAGAACTAAAAAATAAATATTAAAAATTCTCTCTCTCTCTCTCTCTCTCTCTCTCTCTCTCTCTCTCTCTCTCTCCTCTCTCACTCTCTCTTTTAAAAAAATTTTGTAATAAACATGCATCTAATTATTTAAAAAATTAAATAGTAATAATTTTTATGGTAGTCTTTTTTTAGCAATACAAAAGATAAATATTTATTTAGAATAAAACTTTTTAACAATTGATTTTACATTCTAAGCCACAAGGAAATAGCAAAACATATAGCAAAAGAAGACAAAAACTAAAAAGCAGTGTACTGTCTTTTCTACTTCAACTTGATAATACTTAGTTGGCCCATGCCCTCTTGCTTGGCCTATCTCCCAAGTACGTTTTACAGTTAACAGCTCACTCATAACTGGTGAACGGCCTTTCTCCTGAGGGTCATGAGGTTTCTGATGAGCTCCAGCTAGCTCCTTCTGTAGGGTTTCTAGCTACTGAGGCTAAGGTGCAAATGTAAACCTTTGGTAGGTGTCTTTACTCAGGGGCACCCCCGTTTCTCACTGGTGTCAATGAATGAGGAAGGAGGAGGCTTCCAAAGGACCTGGCACATTTAATTCAGATATGACCCTCCAGGGAGCAATGAATGCACCATGGAGTTTGTGCCTTGGTCCCTTCCCTATCTCCCAAATATTCCAAAAACCCTGCCAAACCTTCTCTTTCTGTTCCCTCCCCCAGATTGCTCAGCTTTGCTCTGGGTTTGTCACTGTGGAGAGATCAGACTTTCTGGGCCTTCAAGTGTTGAGGAAATTGTTGTGAAGTGTGAGAGGTAGTGGGATGAGCACTGGGCTTGGGGTCTGGGGACTCTACTATGGGCTGGCTCTGGCACCAGACAGCTATGCAACTTTGACCCAGTCATTTAATCTCCAGATGAAGCTGAATGAGATCTCCAATCTCATTCAGCTTCATCTGCTGAAAAACCAAGGAACTGGTCTAAACCAACTCTGAGGTCCTTTCCAAGCAGGAAAAATTCTAGATTCCATGATTTTATGAAAAATGGTTTCTGAGCCACCAGAAGAGCTGCCACAAAGTCCATGCATTTTTATGCCATAAGAAAGGCCCTCAGCCACCATTCAGAGCTTATTGGTTCAGATTATATACACTTCTAACAACACTGGTTCCACAAATTCTCAGACCTCAGAGATTAGAAGCAGCAAATTAAAAAGGGGATGAGGGAGAGCTGCAGAAGGTAGACACTCTGACAGAAGCCACGGTCAACAATGTTTTCAATTCAACAAACACTGATGGAGCGCCTACTGGTGTTGGGCCCCGCACCTGAAGCTGGGGCATAAAGATGGGCAAAGGCAGCCCAAAGGGTAAAAATCTGGGAAGAAAAAAAGGTATGGGGAGGGGCCAGTCAAAAGTACAAGAAAAAACAAAACAAAACCCCAAAAACAAATGGAAAAAAAGGAATTAAAAAAACCTTCAAATACAAAAATGAAAATAAATTTTAAAAAGGGTGGGGGGGCGACATATCTGCACACTACATTTCTGGTAAGAGCCACCAATTCAGAACAGCCTGAAATGGAGTAAACTCAGTTTAAGAAGGCATAAAGATGTCTCTGGTAGGTTTTAAAAAGATCTCCTTCAAAAAAGATAAAAAATGGTTTAAAAAAAGTTTTGGCAAGAGGGGTAAGCTGGCTGTGTGTTCACCCTGGCAGGCGGGTGGGCATTCAGTGCCCCACCACGCGGGTTAACTGAGCCTCCACAGCATTGTGAACTGCTTTGGGTCACTGGGCAAAGGCGTGTCCCCGCTTGCCACAAAGGTTGCACATGATGCTCTTCCCGCAGTAAGGGCTCGGGTGTTCCTCTTCCCCACACCTGAAACACCTGTCCTGTGTGCAGCTGCCGCTCATATGGGTGCAGGAACCACACTTGAAGCACGTCTTGGGCTGCCCCTTGTACCAGCTGTTCCCCCTCTCGGCTTATGGTAGTCTTTATTGTGGTAAAATGTATGTAACATAAGGTTTACCATCTTAGCAATTGTAAGTGTACAATTCAGTGGAATTAATTGTATTCATGCAGTTGTACAACTATCGCCACCATCCACCTCCAGAACCTTTCCATCTTTCCCAACTGACACTCTGCCCCTAAACGTGAATTCTACATTCCCCACCCCCCATCCCCTGGCAACCACCCTTCCACTTTCTGCTTCTGTGGATGTGCTTATTCTGAGTCCCTCAAGTAAATAGACTCATACGGTGTTTGCCTTTTTGTGTTTGGCTTATTTCACTTAATGTCCTCAAGGTCTATCCATGTTGTGCCATGTGCCAAAATTTCCTTCCTTTTAAGGCTGAAAATAATATACTACTATAAAACTTGAAAGAAAAGCAAATCTTCCCCATTCCATTACCTCACCACTCACTCTTAATCCCTAGAGAGAATGATCTTAATTATTTTAGCCATTTCTGCTGATATTTAATCCCATACATCTAAATAATGTCACAATTTTATGACATAGGATTTAGGTATAAACTATTCACTTCCTGTGTGGGTAGAAGAGAATTAAGCTGTTTTATACCCTTCTTCTCCTATCCTTCCCTTATAGTTAAATCAATTGTATTATTGTATTATTAGGATCAGGTAAATATCATTCACTGTTGAGCCAAATATTTCTATGATTATTTTCCTTTTCCATACAATAATATTTTGGGGAGCAGGGAACACTGGGGATTGAACCCAGGGGCACTTAGCCACTGAGCCATATCCCCAGCCCTTATTTGTATTTTATTTAGAGACAGGGTCTTGCTGAGTTGCTTAGGGCCTTGCTAAACTGCTGAGGCTGGTTTTGAACTCTCTATCCTCCTGCCTCAGCTTTCTGAGCCACTGGGACTATAGGTGTGTGCCACCACAGCCAGCTGCAACAATTCTTTTTGAATGAATAATTACTTCATTTTTATTGGGTTACTTTCCACATACCTATTACTAGTTACCAAACACCAACAAGTTATGTCCCTTTTCCCGCCATTGATGACATCAGATAATGTGTTCATTGCACCCCCAGCCCCTCCACGGCCTCCCTCCTGGAGCCTCTGCCTTCCATCTGTGCTCCTGGATGAGCTTGTTGTAGGGACTGATGCTACAATTTCCTTTGTAACTTTCCTTAGTCAGATTCCCTAAAAACTCAGGTTTCCCTTTTCTGGTCACTCCATTGTTTTAATAGCACACATTCTTTTGAGTAAAGATGGATGGAAAGTAAATATTGTTAAATATTTGCATGCCTGAAAGTGTTTTATCCTTTAAATTTGATCATTTGAAAGGGCATGACAAGGAGCCAGGCACAGTGGCACAGGCCTGTACTCCCAGTGACTTGGGAGGCTGAGGCAGGAGCATAACAAGTTCAAGACCAGCCTTGCTGGCTCGGATCTCCCCTGGCCCCCGGGGCTTGGTGCCGGCCCTGGTTTCTTGTTGTGCACGTCAAAGAGGCCAGCTCCCAAGGCCTTGAAAGATTTGTGGTTTCTGTTTTCATATTCAGCCTATAATGGTCATGTGGGAACGTCCTGACCTGCTTGGGTCTGATAAGGTTCCTGGTTGAAGGCTTAGTATGAGTCGACAAGGACCACCTGCCCCCCTCCGTCCTTGCTTCTGCCTACCAGTAACTTTCCATTCTGTCTGAAAGAAATATATAAGTATGAGCTGAGATAATAAAGTCAGACTCTCCCTGGATGAAGGACCTCGGACTCCTGTGTTTTTGTTAATCCCGACGTCTCCCGCCGGACTCGGTCCCATTCGCCGGACGCGGCATTTGGAGGTCCACACCGAGACCGGAAAGCGGAGGTAAGCGGACGGGACTACGGGACTCACCTTCCATAAGAGAAGGGGGAGAATTGGAGACCTTCCATAAGAGAAGGGGAAAAGAGACCTTCCATAAGAGAAGGGGAAAAGAAGTGCGCACCATGGGTAATTCAGCAGCTAAAGTTCGTCTGGCCAACGAACTCAGAGAGCTGTTGAACACACAAGGAACAGGAACAAAAACAAAAATTGCAACAGAATTCGTTGAAGTTATTGCCCAGGCATGTCCTTGGTTTCTGACAGGGGGATTTCTTAATAACAGTGATTGGGATCAAGTCAGATGTGATTTACAAAGATTGTTGAGGGATCAAGGTCCGGAAAGTATTCAAATCGCCACTTTCTCTTTATGGAGACTGGTTAAGGATGCTTTTTTAACTGATAAAGTGAAGATTAAGGAGCAGCTTGCTGAATGCGAACAGGCCCTTAATCAGGTCCAGGAAGAGCAAATGGCAGAGTCCTTATCCCTTTCCCATTATTCTTTCACATCTCCTTCTTCATTCTTAGATCCACCCTAGCTGCTCTCAACCCTGCCTTCTCATCTTCCCCCTCCCTAATAGGCCCACAGAAAAGTCTTAACTGACCTTCTCCAAAATATTCACCATGGCTTATTTTAGGATTTTCAGCAAAAGAATCTCTACAAAAAAGTTCAATGTGGATAAATTTCCTATTTTCTTATTACCCTGTTTTATCTGGCTACTGTCTAAAAAAATTAGCACTCCAGGCGCTAGACACTCCCTTACTAGTTTTTCACAAAAATATGTAAACAAGGCCTCTGGCCTTGAGCTGGGCTTCACAGTGCTGAGTACATTTCTAAGATAAGGGAGTTACTAACTGGGCTCCATGGTAACAGCTGGCAGGAGGAGAAACTAGAAAGGGAGATAGAGGAACTGGAGGGTCGAATGAAGAAGCCAAGATTTAAAGCACCTATGGCCCCAATCCCTGTTGCGCTCCCTCCTTACAACCCCAATTGAGACAAGGACAACCCCAGAAGGCGGGGGGGGGGCAAGGGTATTCAGTGGCAGCCTAAGACGGCCCAAACTTTTCCAGTAATTGAAAACCTGGATGCCTATGGACAGCCGGCCAGAGTGTATGTTTCTTTAGCCTTTAAGGATATTAAACAACTAAAGGAGGCAGTTACTAATTACAGACCCCATGCCCCCTTCACATTGACTCTCTTCAAGTCTTTCTCTGCCAATCAGCTGACACCTAGTGACTGGCTACATCTTTGTAGGGCTGTATTGTTCGGAGGGGATTTTTTTTGTTGTGGGAAAGTGAAAATCAAGAGAGGTGTCACGAGCTAGCCCGAGTCAATCAGGACGCCGGCTTCCCACGGCGTAACTTTGAAATGTTAACAGGCTCGGGACAATATGCTATCATAAATCAACAAATTAATTATGATCCTGGGGTCTATGCTCAGATAGCTACAGCAGCCGTTCAGGCTTGGAAGGCTCTACCTATTTCAAATGCTGAAACAAAAATTTCAAAAATTGTTCAAAGACCCTCTGAGCCTTATTCTGACTTCATAGCCCGATTGATGCAGATAGAAAGAAATGAAATTGTCCCGAGGGGGATAGGCGGGGTCGGGAAGGCATGCCTGGCCCCTGTCCCCAATGTGGCAAGGGGAATCATTGGAGCAGCGAGTGTCCTTCCAAGTTTGTTGCTCAGGGACGCCCATTGCAGCCGGGAAACGGGAACAGGGGCCCACCCCGGGCCCCGAAAGCCAGAGTGTACGGGGCGATACAGAGACAAGACAAGCTGCTACCGCAGTAAGATCTTGGCCAGGCAGGGAAAAATGCAAACAAAATCAAACAAAATGCAATCGGCTAAGAAAACTTGGGGAACTTTTGCCCTGAAAATGGGCAGCGAACTCCATGCTGTTTACATCACCATGGTAACCATGGGCTGCCTGGCCGGAAGAGCGGCTTCCTGGTCCCACCTCCCACACTTTTGGGGCTACCGATTGGTTCTTCCACAGTCACTCAGACAGGACTTCTAGTCCCACCTTCCAGCCACTAACCTGTACTGCTGTGTTTCAGATTTCTACCGGAGCTGCTCAGAGCCTGTATTTTTAAAAGATGCCTACCTGTAAATGCTAACGAAAGATATCTTTTTCAGACAAAATTTAATTCTACAAGTTTCTATGTTACAGTCCTAAATTTAAGCTAGTTCTAAGTTAAATAACCTGACTTTTTCTTTATAGTTGTGTTACTAAATAATGTTCTATTGATGAGAGATATCAAATATGCTTCTTTATATTTTACTTTTAATTTTGGAAGTTATGAGGATGCATTTGCTTGCCACAGGAACAAGCCGGCAAAGTTCCTGTGATGACCAAAAAATCCTTATTCTAATTGCTAACTATAAAAATAAAAATGTATACTCAAGGATCTTATTTCAGTACATCAAGTGACGTCACATAGAAGAGTGCACTCCTAGTTAAAAATAAATTAAAATGGATCCAAATATTTTAAGACCACGTGGTTACATAAAGTTAATACAATTATAAGTTAAGTTCTTATTCTTAAATATATATTTTTTAGATATTTAAATAACCTATATTTGTTAATCTATAAATTAATTAGCACATGCCTAATTGATTAGTTAATATATATCTGCCTAATTGTTTTTCTTCAACAGGAAACTCATAATTTATGTTTTATATTTACATTTATCAGATACTCTGCCTTTCCAGTTACAGATATTTGAGATAAATGTGTTTACTATAAATTTGCTTTTAAGTGAAAATACAATCAAGTAGTTTCTAATTCTCAAAGTTACTGTTTAAACTCATAAGATGATAAATTATTATAATTATTTCTACAGAATATCTAAGGGTTTTAACTATATTTTCATTGATATTTCTTATCAAAGTATAATAATTTGTTTATAGATTCTAAGGTTTTCAGAAATTGTTCCAAAGTATATTTTCTTTTTAAAAGAAAAAGATGCTTCAACAAAGAAAAAGCACACATGGATCCTAAAAAGAAGAAAGAAATCATCTTTGGGTAAAACAAGGTCTTTATATTCATTCTTCTAAGTTTAAAAAAAAAAAAAAAAAAAAATGGGGGATTTTTATATTGGTATCTAAACAGATGATGTAAAAAGTTAGAACAATTAAAAAAGAGATTTATATATACTAAACTGACTATAATTAATTTAAGGGTATTTCAGGTTATTTTCCTAATTTAACTATACTAATGTGAGCAAAAATTTTGTCCATATTTTGACATGATAAACACCTATTAAAATGTAAGTTTATTTCTTTAAAGAAAGATCCTTATTGCCTAATAATTCTTACTGTTTAAGATAAAGATTAAGTTTGGTAAATAAATTCACATTGTTGATTAAACATTAAGTATATTGAACTACTAACTTAAACCCCTGTATGACCTTTTGAGAGGAGGCCCCTCACCCACCTCCCTGCGAAAACCTACTCCAGAAGCCTTGAAGGCACTTAGATTGACAGAGACAGCCTTACAAGAGATACAGGTAACGCAGGTGGACTACTCCCAGTCCTTGTTATTCATTGTTCTGTCGTCAAAACTCACCCCGACTGGAGTCTTTTGGCAAACAGGTCCCATCTATTGGGTCCATTTACCCGCTTCTAACTCTCGGGTAATAACTCCCTTTTATGAACTAGTGGTAAATCTGATCTGGAAAGCCAAATATTTGGGTGATGCACTGTTTGGAAAAACTTTTGACATTCTCATTCAACCTTATACCCAGGATATGATTTTAAAATTACAACAAGAACATGATCTTTGGTGTCTCTTCCTTTGTAATTTCAAAGGTCAAATTGATAATCACTCTCCCCGACATAAACTTCTAGAAGACCTTAAAAAATGTCCTATTATTTTTCCTAAAATTATTAAAGGGGAACCTATCCCGGGAGCTCAGACTGTTTATACAGACGGAGCAAAAGGGGGGTTTGCTGTTGTTTTTGATGGATCTCAAGTAATTCGACACCCTGTTCCTAAACTGTCTGCCCAAAGATCAGAAGTTGAGGCTCTAATTATAGCCCTTAAACTATACAATTCCATCCCACTTAATGTGTATACTGATAGTCTCTATGTTGCTAATTTAGCCTCAGTTATTGAAACAGCCCCTTATATTGGCAGGCAATCTACTATCATGGAACAATTACAAACGGTTCAGCTCCTTGTTTGGGCTAGACGAGATCCTTTATTCATTGGACATATCCGAGGACACTCAGAGCTCCCTGGGCCTCTGGCGGAGGGTAATGCTAAAGCAGATGCCGCCACTCATAATATGGGCCTAGTATACACCATAACCAAGTATGATGAGGCCTCACAACTCCATGCTAAATTCCATCTAAATGCACAATCTTTACGCTTCCGCACAGGATGCTCGCGTGATCAAGCTTTACAAATTGTTTCCCTATGCCCAGTATGTGCTCCATTTCTTCATTTTCCCAGTTTGGGTGTTAACCCTAAAGGCTTACACCCCAATGATATCTGGCAAACTGATGTTACCCACTTCCCTAGTTTTGGTAAGCTGTCTTTTGTACATGTTTCTATTGATACATACTTTGGCTATATCTTTGTTACATTACACACTGGGGAAAAGGCCAAAGATGTTATTGGACATCTCTTAAAAGCTTTCTCTTGCATGGGCAGTCCACGTTGTCTCAAAACAGACAATGGACCCGCATATATAAGCCAAACAGTTCAACGGTTCTGCACCCAATGGGAGATTGAACACAAAACAGGTATTCCTTATAACCCCCAGGGACAAGCAATTGTGGAACGAGCCCATCAACATTTAAAAATTTATCTACAAAAAATAAAGGAGGGGGAAATATATAGATGCTGCCAGGGACCTAAGGCCTATTATTGTGCCTCGTGGGGATGTGAAACCTTTAGTAATGGGTATTGTCTTAAGAATTCACCCAGGAATGACTATGCCCACTTCTGGCAAACAATAGAGGGAGAATCAAATATTACTATTCAGTTTACTTCCAATGGAAAACAACAACCAGATTGGACTCAAGGATATCTCTGGGGGCTGCGTATTTACACCCCCGGACAGTACAATCCTGGCCTGCTTTTTTGGCTCAAATTGACCATAGAACAGCCTACTGGAAGTCTAATAGGACCTAATCAGGTGCTCGGAGACCAAAAGGCCCCATCTGGACCCAAGCAGCCCACAGCCCCAACAGTAAAACCTTCCCCCAGCGGTCAAACAATAACTATGGGCTATCAAACCTTTGATTATACCCCTGAGCCCATACACCCTGGAACTGGAGATCGTCTTCTTAATTTGGTCCGAGGAGCCTTTTTCGCTCTCAATGCCACTAATCCTAACAGGACCCAAGATTGCTGGCTGTGCTTGACCTCCAGGCCGCCCTATTATGAAGGGGTAGCAATACTGTCTAAATTATCCTCTAATACCACTGCAGATCCCAAATGTTATTCTCTGCCCAGCTATAAGTTAACTATCACGGAGGTCATGGGACAAGAGGTTTGCTTGGGAAAGGTGCCATCTCTGCAACATCACCCGACTAATAAATCAATCCCAATCTGATTATTTGTGGGGTCCCAAAGGGTCCTAATTTGCTTGCATTACTGGGTTAACTCCCTGTGTTTCCATGGCAGTCCTAAATACAACTACTGATTTCTGTGTGCTGATACAATTATGGCCGAGGATATCTTATCATGGATCAGACTATGTCCTGGGACACCTTGAGGGACATACTCGGCTCCCCAGAGAACCAATAACTATGACTATTGCCCTCCTATTGGGCATAGGCGGAATAGCAACTGGAATAGGAACCGGGACAGCCGCCTATGTCCAGGGAGGTCAATTACTAAATTTACAAATGGCTATGAATGAGGATTTAACAGCCATGGCCAAGTCAATTACCGCCTTGGAAAAGTCCCTCACCTCCCTCTCAGAAGTTGTGTTACAAAATAGGAGGGGACTAGATTTATTGTTCCTAAGGGAAGGAGGACTATGTGTAGCTTTAAAGGAACAGTGTTGCTTTTATTTAGATCATACCGGGGTAGTCCGTGAAACTATGGAAAAGGTCAAGGAAAGATTGGCTAAAAGACAAAAAGAGTTTGAAGCACAACAAGGATGGTTTGAACAATGGTTTAAAAATACCCCATGGTTAACTCCTTTGATATCCACTGTAATGGGACCGCTTTTCGGTCTCCTCCTTATAGCTGCTGTAGGTCCCTGCCTAGTTAAGAGAGTGACACAATTTATTAAAGATCAAATTAACATTCTGACTTCTAAGCCAATACAGGTCCATTATCAACGCCTACAAACCAAGGATGATCTTGCTGAAGTTTGTCTCCGACCAATTCGAAGATGATTTTTCTACAATGATCCCTGCTTCATGCCTTTCTCCTTTTGCCCCTTTTTCTTCTTTATTTTTGTTATTCCTCTCCTCTGACTCTATGCCTTGTCGAACCAGAACCAATTAGAGACCCAATAATGACTGGCTGGATCGCTACCACTAAATGCCTTGGTAATAACGAGCTGATCTTGTAGTACCCAGAGACGGGCAACTTTCACGCTTGCACTGCAACCTAAGACAGGGGAATGGGGCCTCCCCAGAGACGGGTAAGCACTGTAAGGGCAGTGAACGACCTAAGACAGGGGCTACTTGATTCCCTTTGACGTGCAACAAACAAAAGAGGGGGAACTGCTGGCTCGGATCTCCCCTGGCCCCCGGGGCTTGGTGCCGGCCCTGGTTTCTTGTTGTGCACGTCAAAGAGGCCAGCTCCCAAGGCCTTGAAAGATTTGTGGTGTCTGTTTTCATATTCAGCCTATAATGGTCATGTGGGAATGTCCTGACCTGCTTGGGTCTGATAAGGTTCCTGGTTGAAGGCTTAGTATGAGTCGACAAGGACCACCTGCCCCCCTCCGTCCTTGCTTCTGCCTACCAGTAACTTTCCATTCTGTCTGAAAGAAATATATAAGTATGAGCTGAGATAATAAAGTCAGACTCTCCCTGGATGAAGGACCTCGGACTCCTGTGTTTTTGTTAATCCCGACGTCTCCCGCCGGACTCGGTCCCATTCGCCGGACGCGGCACAGCCTCAACAACTTAGTGAGGCCTGAGCAACTATGCAAGACCCTGTCTCAAAATAAAAAGGGCTTGGGGTGTGGCTCAGTGGTTAAGCACCCCTGGGTTCAATCCCCAGTGGCCCCCCCCCAAAAAAAATCCCCAAGGTCATGATATTATCATATTTTATCCTGATGCTTGCATGTAATGGGTCCCCTCCCCCCCATTTCTATTAAAAGGACAAAGCTACAACAAATCCAGTTTTGCAGATTTTTCTTAATGATTCTAGAATCTATCAGCAGTCTGGATCAAAAAATGGTTCAGAATGTCCCCCCACCTCACCATACGGGAGGTTATACTAGAGAAAAAGAAGTGATGTACAGAAAATGGAAGTGATTTACAGAGAAAGCCCATTGGTTGCAGCTTGCATGTGCCTTACGTGAACACAGTTGGAACTGGCTGCTTGTGATTCATTGAACTTCAGTGCTTGGTTCAAGACTCAACTACTCATGCAGTACTTACTTGCTTGTTCACACATCAGCTTAGGGTATGGTTCCTTGTGTACCAAGAAACCTTTAAAACAAACTTAAAATGCATAAAGTCAGATTTCAACCAAACTTCACATTTCCCTGGAAGCTTTTAGGATCTCATTTTTAACTCTAATATCACGAAATTACTTTCTTTAGTTTGAGTCTTTTTTCAATAACTATATCAGCCATAGTTAGAAATTCCCACATTCTCATTCTTGGGAAGGTTTTGTTTTATTATTATTAAAAACCCCAGACTCTACAGGAGCTATGCCTTTTTTCCTGAGAGCTGGTCCATTTGGTGCCTGTACTGGGTATCTATACTCTCACTCTTTCTGATAAACTCCTGTTTGTACTCTGTGTGACTTGATGAAACCCCTCCTGTGGGATCACAAGCATCAGTGCATGAGAACCCCTGAGATGACTTCGGTCCAGAGTTCAGGTCTCTAAAACACTGATACCTCAATAAAAGAAGATATATCAGATGGCAAATAAGCAAATGAAAAGATAATATCATATGTCATCAAGGAATGGCAAATTAAAATAACAATGAAAAACCCAAAACACCGACAACATCAAATGCTGACAAGAATATGCTGGTGGGGATGCAAAACAGTGCAACCACTTTGGAAGAGTTTGGCACTTTCTTCAAAGACCAAATGTGCTCTTAGCATCTGAGTCAGCAGTCACAGTCCTTAGCATCACCCAAATGAACCGAAAGCGTATGTTCACAAATCAATCTGCTTACAGATGTTTATAACAGCTTACTCATTAATGCCTCAAACTTGGAAGCAACCAAAATGTCCTTCAATAGGTAAATGAATAAGTAAACTATGGCACATCCAAACAAGGGAATATTTTTCAGTGCAAAGAAGAAAATGAGTTATCAAGCCATGAAAAGGCATGAAGGAAATATAGATGCATATTAGTAAGTGAAAGAAGCCAATTCAAAAAAAGGCTACATACTGTGTAATTCCAGCTCCAAGGCCTTCTAGAAAAGGCAAAATTACGAAGACAGTTGATGAATCAGGGATTTCCAAGGGCTTGAAGGAGGGAGCGATGAACAGGAGGAACTCAGGATTTTTAGGGCAGAAAAACTATTCTATTAGATGATACTATAATAATAGATATATATCATTTGTCCAAACCTACAGAATATGTATAACAAACACTAAGAGTAACCATAATGGAAAATGGACTTTGGACAATAATAATGTGTCAGGGTAAATTCATTGATAGATCAACAGGATGTTGACAGCGGAGAAAAGGCAGCGGCAGGAGGTATTGAGAACTCTGCTCAATTTTGCTCTGAACACAAAATTCTCTAAAAAGTGAAGTATTTTTTTAAAGTAATAAATTGTTTTTGAACAAATTTGTCAGACTTAATGAAGTTGACCCCAGGTATTGATAGAGGATTGACTCCAAGACTCCCTCCCCCAACACTCATCTACCTGCCATAGATGCCAAAATTTGAGGATGCTCAAGTCCCTTATATATAATGATGTAATATTTGCCTATAATCCACACGCATACTCCTATATGTTCCGACTCATCTTTAGACCATTTTTAATAACTACTACCATGTAATGCTATGTAAATTGTTTTATTGTACTGTTTAGGGGTTAATGACAAGATAAAGGTCTGTTCTCGTATAGTAAAGACAATTTTTGTCCTAAATATTTTTGGTCCTTGGTTGGTTGAATGCAAGGATTTGGAACTCTTGGATCAGTGAGGTTCACAGCACATTTAAAAGAATGTTTTCTCCTTCAAAGTAATCCCTTGGCAGGTCCTATCACATTGTTCAAAGCGTTTCTGAAAGTCCTACTTTAAAATTGTTTTCAATATAGATTTATGATGAGTCTTTCTCTAGTCCAAATTTGAATCCCAGTCTAAGATATTGTAAAGTAGGTCCTTTTCGAATTAGTATTGGCCATCAAAGGCTTCCTTTTTTTTTTTCCTAATTTGATTCTCTTCGCCAATAGTGCCATCTAGTGTAGTAGGAGAGGGGAAGCACTTGATGAAATTTAGAAAGTTCCAAAGTGATTTTGTTTGCATAATAAAGATGACCATCATTATAACATTCAGTCCAAATCAAGTTTTCAGAAGAAAAATATAATGCTCATAAACAGAAAGAATAAGATTGATATTCTATGTTTCTAAATGTATAAATTCTCATACCCGTATATATGTGTAATAAGAATTGTAATGCAAAAAAAAAAAAAAAAAGTATATGGGGCTGGGGTTATGGCTCAGTGGTGGAGCACTTGCCTAGCATGTGTGAGGCACTGGGTTCAATTCCCAGCGCCACATAAAAGTAAATAAAAGTCCACCAACAACTAATAAAATATTTTTTTAAAAAACATGTATAAATTGGAATAAATAAAAAAAACATGTATAAAGACATTAATTAGCATGAACATACTTTATACAAAGATATGAAAACTTGTGCTTTATATGTGTAATAAGAATTGTAATAGTCTCCACTGTCGTGTATTTTAAAAAATAAAATCAATTTAAAAGAAAAGAATTGAGAGGGAAACCTGCAAAAACAAACAAACAAACAAACAAACAAAAAACAACAACAACAAACCAACAGCAGTTTCAGGTAGAGGTGCATGCCTAATTTTAATCATTATAGATTCCATTTATTTCATTCTTTTTATTGCTGAAATAAAAGCTTCTACTCTGTGATTAAGAGGCAAAAAACCCAAAAACATAAAGAAATGAGTTATCCAAAAAAAATTCTCATACCCATGCTTGGAGTTTGGATTCAGGAATTTTAGAGCCTAAAATGTACATTGAGTGTCAGAAACTCCTGATTCAGAAGAGTTAAGAACATTAGGAAGAAGCAAGATTGGGAGCAGAACCCCAGATCCTGGGGCTGATTTCTTTCCCCCTTTATGAATTTCTCTTCACTCTCTGCTCTACCTCTTTATGTTCTCTTTAGATCAAAAGAGCTATTTTAACTTGCCAAAACCTGACTGCCAAATTAGCCAAAACCAAACAGCTGTGGTTTGCTATATGGTCTTCCTTAATTGCCATGATAACAAATGAATCATGTATCTCACAATTCTTCAAGTCTAGTCTCACACAATGTTAGTGACTATTTTGAGCAATGACTGGCTAGACTTCCTTCAAAAAATGAGTCACCTGGGGCTGGGGTTGTGGCTCAGTGGTAGAGTGCTTGCCTAGCAGGTGTGAGGAACTGGGTTTGATCTTCAGTACCACATAAAAAAAATAAATAAAATGAACATTAAAAAAAAGAATGCTTAAAAAAAAGAGTCACTTGCTGCAACAGGAGTAGTGTATTCCATAGATTATACCTTGTAATTTCTGAATAGCCATAGGCCTGCTATAAATAAAGCTAATCTAGCCCATATCTGTCTGTCTGTCTGTCTATCTATAGAAAGATCTATGTAGTATACTGACTTGCCCATGTCTTATGATCTTCACATCCATCCACAGTTAGAGGGTCTGGTTTGGTGCTCTGTACCTCACATGGGGCAAAGCCTGGGAAGCACTTTGCAAGCAATGGGGTGCTATGCCAACTTAGGGACAGTGACTGGTGGATGCACAACAGCTGTGAGTTGCTTTGTTCATGTATTTCCACATCTCTCCAGCCTCCACTCTGGACGAAGTTGCTTTTTCCTAATGTCAATAAGTACTTATGCAAGTGTTCTCTAAGACTGGGTTGCTGAGAAAAAAACAGGCAAAGAGTACTTGAGTTGAGCTCCCCCACAATGTACATGCTGCACCAGATTTGGCTGAATTTCCTAAAAATGAGGAGGGTCTGGAGAAGGCCAGAAAACTCATTAGAGGGACAAAAGATAGATTCTGGGACAGATGTCTAAAAGGGGCTTGGGGCTGGGGTTGTAGCTCAGTGGCAGAGCACTCACCTAGAAGGGACAAGGCCCTGGGTTCAATCCCCAGCACTACAAAAAAAAAAAAATAAGTTAAGGGGTACAGAGTGTTTTTGAGGGGCTGATGAAATTTGTTCTAAAGTTGATGGTGGCCAAGGATGTTAACTATGCATAATACTAACAGCTGTTGAACTGTATACTTCAAATGGGTGAGTTGTATGGTATGGGAATTATAGCTCAATAAAGCTGTTTTAAAATGCAAAAAAGAGGAGGGAGGGGCAAAGAAAAGAAGGTAATAAACTTGTTAATAGATAATAAAATGAGCATGGGCATTTTTTTAAAAAAAATAAGCTTAATCTAATTTTAAAATAAATTCTCATTTACCCCAAAATATAGTCAGACTGAAAATGGAAATCATTCTATTCAATATTTTGAAGTTGTTCAATGTAGAAACGGTCGAGGTGAAAAGAACTGCTTACCAGTCACACCACCCTCAGAGTCTGCTGCTCATCCCCAAGGTAGCCTGGCTCTATTTTGGCTTGTGACAATGACCTCCTTTCCTTACTCTGCTTGCCGTACTACTTACTCTGAGTTTTACCAAGCTTGCTATACCGAGGTGACCATAGGAGTGGACTCACCAGAGAGAAAACAAAACACAAGTTCATCTAGATCATTTCTCTTTAGTTTTTATAATAATTTGTAACCCACATAAAAACTGAAGATACCATCTTAAGTATTGTTAGTACTTCTTTGGTTCATTAGTACGAAAAAAAAAGCTTTCTCCAATAAGAACCTCAAATTTTTATGATGTGCCTGTTTCCAGCACTTGGAAGACTGAGGCCCAAAGGTTCAAGACCAGCTAAGGCAACTCTTTAAATGAACCCATGGATTCTAAAAAGAAGTAGGAAGGATATAATTCTATTATTCTCCAGCTCAAGATCCCATCTCAAAAATAATAATAACCATAATAAAAATCTCAAATTTTCAAAAATTCAGAAATTTTTGCATTTTTAACATCATAAATCGACAAGAATATGTAGTCAGATACCATTGTTGAAAATATAAATTATACAACTTTTCATAGAGCAAACAGTTGATTTCACAGCTTCCATACCAAAACTTGAGCTGGAGCATTAGAGAATCATGTCCTTCACACTTCTTTTACATCTGCAGTGCCAGCGCCCTGGGGAACACACTTGATCAGGACCAGTAGGAAGGCATAAGCTCTAACTCTTGGGGTGTTGTAGTAGCCAACTTTATATCCCTGTGAACAAAACACCTGACAAGACCAACAAATAGGAGGAAAAGTTGATTATGGGCTCACAATTTCAGAAGTGCAGTCCATTGTTAGACAGCTACATCACTTTGAGCCCGAGGAGAGGCTCAACTCATGGTGGCCAGGAAGCAGAGAGAGAGGGGAAGGGGCCACAGGGAAGAGGCACCCTTCCAGGTGTGGCCCTAATAATCCACCTTCTCCAGCCATGCCCCACCCATCCACCACCCAATCAATCCACTCAAACCAGGATGAATGGATTAGATTACTGCTCTGGTAATCTAATCATCTGCATTAACATTCCTGCATTAACACAGGACTTTGGGAGGGTATGCCTCAGATCCAAACCAAAAATATTTCCACAGTTTTGTTGGGTTTTCTTTTTCACTAAAATCATAAAGTTTACCAGAATCTTTACTTCTATGTCAGATGATAGGGAATGAAAAACACCTTTTGGTTCAGTCATGTTGAATCCTGTTTGGTAATGAGGCCACTCAGAAATGGCTTTTACATTTTGAAGACTGTGAAGCAGCTTGTTCCTAGGGTGGCCAGGCCTTGAAATGATAATGTGACTTATTTTCAGACAACTTGGATAGAAATTCACCATTTATTAAGAGCAGAAAAAAGGTAGAAATGAGAAGACACTCAAATACCTAGCACTAAATATTTAAGACAAGCTTCTAGTACTTCATACACAGAACACGGTCTTACAGATTTGTTAATTAAAAGTGTAAAATTTTCCAGATTTACATCTTTCCACCCATGCCATTCAAATTAGCATAGAAAATCATCTTCTGAATTAAAAAACTAAGAATGAGCCACCATCAAATGGTTGATTTAAACTGTTAAGAGATGGTGAGCCCCTGAAATGGACACAATTAGATGCTCAATTAATTTCTGTCTACTAAAGAAAGGAGGCCCAGAAGTGAACATCTAATCTAGGGGTCTCATTCGCCTGTTTCAATAATCTGACTGTTTACTTCTTCCTTTATTTCCTTTGTGGGCTCTTGTACCACAAAAATGCCTCCATTATCAGATTCAAAATTGAATCCTATGATACTGTAGCCTGAGGAAAAGGAAGCATTGAATATCATTCCCAGTTTTAGAATCAGAAGATATTTAGGAAATGTTACTGTATATACACCACATGCAACATTAGTGCTTTTAATTTCCTTTTTACGGGTGCAATGGAGATTAATTTGCATGAGCTTATTTCAATTTCTATAATGAGATCCAAATTTTGCACTGAGCTTTCTATCTCAAAAACAAACAGTTAAAAAGGGCACATCTCCTCTTTTAAATGTTTTTATTGTAGTTCTATTCTATAGCCCCTGCATCTAATATTCACTTAAAAGCTTGAATATATATACCCATAGCTTCTAATTTGCTTGTTGCTTCCTGACTACCTCCCGATTCTACCAGGAAACTTCCTAAATTTCGAAGGCTGCACAACCTCACAAAATGCTAGAACAATCTAAAAGAGTGCTTGAAGACCCAGGAGAGAGATTTACTGCATTTAATACAAAGCCGGGATTGATCAAGCATGCTCAGGAACAAAAGTACAAGTGCTCCATGAAAAGGACATTTGCTTTTAATCATGACTCTGAATTGGTCATAGAATTTGGTACTTCAGAGAGGAAGTGAAGAGTCTATTGAAACACAGGGGACTTTCCATACTATATTATTGATATTAAAGATGGAACAAGCCAGATGCATGCCTATAATCCCAGCAGCTAAGGAGGCTGTGGCAGGAGGATCTGGGTTCAAAAGCCAGCCTCAGCAAAATCGAGGTACTAAGCAACTCAATGAGACCCTGTCTCTAAATAAAACACAAAATAGGGCTGGGGACGTGGCTCAGTGGCTGAGTGCCCCTGAGTTTAATCCCCAGTAACCCTCCCCACCCAAAAAAAAAAAAAAGAGATGGAACAAGATTTGTGTTATGACATTTATGTTGTTTGCAAAAACTCACCTTTACAAAGGTAATTTTCTAGTTCTAACAGAACTGAAGACTAAAGAATGCAAACTGCTCATATAGTAAGACTATGACAGTCCCTTGATGTGCTGCTCTTACTGTGGGAAAACCTAAATAAACCCTTTAGATTCACTTGATTTTTTTTTTTTTGGGGGGGGGGTTGCTGGGGATGGAACCGAGGGCCTTGTGCATGCTGGGAAAGCACTCTACCAACTGAGCTATAATCCCCAGCCATCACTTGTTCTTTAAACACACACACACACACACACACACACACACACATTTATTTTTCAGTTGTAGGTGGACATTATAACTTTATTTTATTTTGATGTGGTGCTGAGGATCTAACCAAGTGTCTCACTGATGCTAGGCAAGCATTCTACCTCTGAGCTACAAAACCGGCCCCTTTTTCTTAATTAGCTAAAGATCATTAATTTTCAAGGCCACACAGTTGGGCAATACATTATTAGTTGTCACTAGATTTGTAGATGGGTTATGATAACAGTCACCTAGGTTACTCTTCGGGGACCTGAAGCCGGCTTTTACTAAAAACACTATCTCCATTCTTGGGCATACAGAGGGGTGTAAGCATGGGTGGTTGAATGGGAAGAAATGGCTTGGCACCTCTGTGTTCACATTGTTTGTGTCTCCAAAGTAGCTTTGATTTTGGGTCAGATTCTAGTCAGAAGACACTGTGAAATATTAGGGAAAATTTTCATTCAAAAACTACAATACAAAGTTAACTTGACCTACACTTGCCTCAGTGCTCTTCCTCTCTGCCCTCTTTAAGATTAAAGGTATGTATCAAATAGCAAAACTGAAAACACCAAATCATGAAAGAAGTGAGGAGAGGTGGTACTTGCAAGATCTCTGCCCATTCCTGAAAAAGATAGGAATATTCCTTTCATTTATACTCTTCTAAATCTCCCTCATTATTTCTGTTTATATCATAAACACCCAACTACTCCTGCAGTTAAGATTACAAATTGTTAACAAAGCACATTCTATTCTATTTTTGGGCACAGAATAAAGCCTTTAATTCCTTCCAAACTTCTTCTCTAAGACATTGGTTTTCCTATTGGTTTTGAGGGTTCCTGTAAGATGGAGAACCTCATTTCAGTAACAATGCAAAGTGAAATTTAGGAGGAAAAAGAAAAGGTATAAAATACAGGAAGAAAACGCACAATTCACAGAAGATGGAGCAGGAAATGAAACCATGAGGAAGTGATCAGACAGATCTACAAGGGTAAATGTGGAAATAAACAAATAACATGGTTTCACAGACAAGTCACTAACCATGGAAAAAAAGACACAGAGGCTAGCTCAGAGAACACCTATAAAAATAGTGCATGTGAGAATGATTCAGAATATTTAGGAGTTCAAGTAAACTTCAGCAAATTAATTATGAAGAACCTAAGCAACTCAGTCAGACCGTGTCACTAAATAAAAAACAAAACAACAACAACAACAAACAGAGCTAAAAATGTGCCTCAAAGTTCAAGGACCATGCTCTCAAAAGTCAAGGCCCACTGAATTAAAAACCCATTATTAATAAGGTAAATAAATAAACGAAAAAGAAAATATCACCTCTCAACCCCATGAAAAGTAACCAAGGGTACCGCCATAAGAACCAGAGAAACAGACCAAGAGAATATATCTGAAAACACAGAAAAACTCCCCCTGATCCATGAACAAAAAATGTAAAAATTAATCTAACAAGTGACTTTAAGTAAACCATGTGACCCTAACAAATAATAACAAACATCTTTCATATGCATATAAAGATTCTAAGTGAGCCTGCTGCCACACAAACACATACACATAAACAAAAATAAAATTACACCCTCTGATCAGATTAACATAGACTGCAAAACATAAATCAATCAAAAAAGAAGACGTTTCAGAGAGACTAGGAGAGACTATCTCTGTGTCTGGAAATCAGAAGGATGGAGGCTGTGAAAACTACTCAGTTGTCAAGCGAGAGATCATCCATATAGTGACCCATAACACCACCCTTGAAATGAAGAATTCTGAGAAAGGTACAGTGGGGCACACCCAGAGTTCCAACTACTGGGGAGGCTGAGGAGGGAAGTCGGCCTGAACCCACAAACTGCAGACAAGCATGGTTTCTAGAGGGAAGCACCATCTCAGAAATCAGAACAGCCAGGCAACAAGGCTCACAAGCCTTCTCCGAACAGCTAACACACTCCCAGCAGCTGACTCCTATAATACCACCAGCACACACCTATACTCCCATCAGCTCTGGAGGCTGAAGCAGGAGCAAGGCAAGATCAAGGACAGCCTCTGGCAAAGCCAGGCTCTCATCCGCTCACTGAGACACGGATTGAATTTTAGACTAATAAAGGCCCCTAAAAGCTCTCAGTTGTCTATTCGGGAAGGACGGCAGGCTTTCTTAGACATGGCCCCAGGAGCCACTAGTTCAAGGACTGGTGAATCTGACTAACTGTAAAAACAAACACACGAACAACAACAACAACAACAACAACAAAACAAAACAAATAAAGAGCAAGTTTGGGGAGGGGAGGGTGGTAAGGCACCCTTCTGTTCAACACCCAGTACAAGGTGAAACAGCAGCAACAACCAAAGGCAAACGAGAGACCGAAATTAAAAGAACAAATGAGGACGAGCCAACGGCGGTGATGCGCGCCAGTGACGCCAACGGTTCAGGAGGCTCACAAAGGCGCGCAGAGAGTTCAGAGCCAGCCTCAGCCACTTAGCGAGGACAGAGCAACTCAGTGAGACCCTGTCTCAAAATAAAGTAGAAAAAAAAAAAAAAGACGTGGCAATATACCTCAGGGATTGAAAGCCCCCGAGTACGATGTCCCTTATCTAATAAAGAAACAAAGAAAACCACACCCACAACCCAACTCCCTCAAGAATAACCACTGGCATTGGCATCAGAAACAGAGAAACAGACCAAGAGAACAGATCTGACAACCCAGAAACACCCCCCCAAGCCCATGGAAAAACGTCGGGAACACGGATCTAATAAGGGTCTTGGGATAAACCACAGGACCCTGACAAATAAGAATGCATGCTTTCCTTGTGTGTGTGTGTGTGTGTGTGTGTGTGTGTGTCCGCACGCGTGCAGGAGCCCCCCCCCACACACACACACACAGGGCCACACACCCAAACACACTCTCCCCCACCAGTCTCAAATGGATTGCAAAACATAAGGCAATCAAGAAAGAAGATGTTTCAGAGAGACTGGGAGAGATATCTCTGTGTCTGGAAAGGAGAAGGATGGAGGCTGTGAAAAGTACTGAGTTGTCAAAGGAAAGATCCATCAGCTCCCGCCTATAATCCCATCAGCTCGGGAGGCTGAAGCAGGAGCAGGGCGAGATCAAGGCCAGCCTCTGGCAAAGCCAGGCTCTCATCCGCTCACTGAGACCCTGCCTCTCAATAGAAGCCAAAAGGGGCCTTGAGGTGGGGGGCGGGAGTGGGCGGGGGTCGCTCGCCGGTCCAGTACCCCTTGGTTCGATCCCCCCAAAGGAACCAACCCAACCACCAGAAGCGCTGAATACCATTCCGAAATGGGTTTTTGTATCCCACGGGCCGCCCGGCACCTTGGGCTCTTCCAACTCGCCCCCTCGGGCTGATAGTCAGGCCATTGGAGCCCATGGCCACAAGTGCATTCCACGGATTCCCCGCCAGACTTCCTTTGGAGGTTCCTTCCAAGGAATCACCCTTGCCCTGTGGAGCTAAGCTTCCCCAATCCTCTTGGCTCTCCGGGCCTCCATTCCTGGGCTCCCACAGGACCTAGACTCCTCAGAGTCAGTTCCGGTTTCCCTGGCAAATCGCTGTCCCGGGACCCAGGGCCACAGAAGGGCGTGTCCCTGAAATTCAGTTTCCCCATGTGCCCAAGAGGGAGAAGACTAGTCCCCGAGTCGGGTGGTACCGGTGGCCACTCCTGATTCGACCCAGGTTCTGCCCACCCAATCCAGTGCATCGGTGGCGGGCGCAGAAGTCGGTGGGGGCCGAGCTAGCGGGTGCTCCAGGAAAGAGACAGGTGGGTGGGGTCCTTGAGGGCGGGGCGTGGCGCACACTCTGGCAGGGGGGCGGAGCCAGGGGCTCTATAAGGCCCGGGTCGGCCTGCCTCTGCAGCCTCATTCCTTCTGGGACAGCGCCAGGCACAGGTGCTTCCAGCTGAGGCCCGGCGCCCTGAGGACCAGAAGCAGACCTGCCCAGCGGCGCTCGGGGGCACCAGCGCGCCCGGAACAAGCGGCCAGCCGTTGCCAGGGCCCGGATACCCCGGCAGAGCGACAGCGAACCGAGTCCAGGGCCGAGGCCCAGCCGGCCACCGAGATGGCGTCCGAGGAGGTGCTGCTGCGAGCCGTTCGCAAGCTGCAGGGGCGCCTGGCCACCAGGACCCGCCCTGACAAGCTCCAGAAATACTTGCAGCAGCTCTCCGCCTTGCCCCTCACCCCACACATCCTGCAGGAGACAGGTGTCAGAAAGACGGTCAAGAGCTTGCGCCACCACGAGCTCCTTGGCGGCCTGGCCAGGGACTTGGCGGCCCGGTGGAAGAAGCTGGCTCTTCTGGAGGCCGACCCCGGGCGTGGTCCGCACGACTCCCAACTTGCAAAGGAAATCACGGACACGGGCTCCCGAGAAAACTCGAGGGCCCCCGGCAGTCCATCCCGCCGGACCGGGCATGGACCCGAAAACCACAGAGACCTGGAGGAGTCTCGGAGACCTCACGAGAGGTCTCCCAGCCTCCAGAGGAGAGAAGACGGGAGCAAGAAGCGCCCCCGGCCGGCAGCCTTGCCTGCACCCTGGCGCTCTTGGGATGGCTGCCCGGCTCAGGCCTGCTGGGGGCCTACCGGTCCTCATCCGATGTCCGGGGACCACCCCGCTTCCCCGGAGGACACTGAACCCTCCGCTCGTGGCCGCGTGCCTGTCGAAGGCCAGGATGGTCATTTTCAGGCCACCACGGGACTCCCGCGAGCAAGTGCCCTGCATGGACCCCGGGGGAAACACGACCTGCCGCCCAAAGCAAGAGAGACCGAGGACGAACTCGAGGATCCCAACGGTAAGATAGAATCCATCTTCTCATTTGGACAGGAAAGGAGATGGAGCTCATGGAGCCCCAAGACAGCGTGGGACCTGGCAGGAGGGAGGGAGGGACGGAGGGAGGGAGGGGGGGGGAGGTAGAGAGGAGCCAAAATGTGGATCCTTCCAGTCAATTCTCTCTCCCAGTGACAGAAGGAGCCCTAGAAGGGAGAGAACCCTGCATCCAAGACAGCAGTCCGGGTGGTTGGGTGGTTGGGTGGTTGGGTGGTTGGGTGCGGGGAGGGGAGGGGCAGGGGAGGCATCCCTTCCCCGGTGAATCCAGTACCATCCTCTACCCAGAAAGTGAGCCCCCCAAGCCCGGCTCCGCTGCTGAAGAACAGGCAGAGCGCCTGGGGGCTCCGGTCTGCTGATTTTTGCTTTCACTGTGGTTGGTGCTGATACCCTTTCCGTTTTTTGGGTTTTTTTTTTGTTGTTGTTGTTGTTGTTGTTGCTGTTCGTTTGTTTTTTTAATTTTTGTTTCTGTTTTGTTTCCTCACCCCCCACCCCCCACAGACGGAAAGCCAGAGGAGGAGTGCTTGGAGGCGCCCACTATGTCTTTCGAGGCGTACCTCACGTATGATGAGCAGCCTGGGAAGAAGAAGAGAAAGGTGAAGACTTCGGCCAAGGCACGGAAAGCAAAAGCTGCGAAGAGGTGGAGCCAACACCTGGACTCGGCGGAGAACTTTCCTCCTCTGGTGATTGCAAAGCAGTCGGCGGGGCCGCAGCCTGCCCAAGGCCAAGGCGGTTGGGCCAGGATGGAAGGGGTCTCCCGAGAAGCCGCTGCGGTGCTGCCTGGCACGCCATCCCCCAGCCTGTGGGGCCCACCCAGTGCCCCTCCTGATGATGATGATGCGCTGATGAGCTTCTTTGCACCCAATGCAACAGCGCTCTCTTCACCTCAGAAAGAGGAAGAAGCTGGCTTCACTGGAATCAGAACTAATTCCAGGACACCCGTGTACTCTGGTGGCAAACGTGACCATCTCGCCCAAACGACCTGGCTCCCACGGGGCAGCCAGGGAGTTGCAGACCAGGATTCCCTGTGGGAAGAGAGGGCGCGCCCGCATTCTCTTTTCGGGTCTGCTTTGGAGAATTGCACACCCGAGCAGCTGTACCCCGCGGAGAGATGCCACCAAGGGACCGCCGAAGAGACAGATGGGCTCTGGAGACTGCACTGTGGCCAAGAATTTAAGGGAGAAACGCCTAAGGAGAACGAGTCCTGGAGGGAGATGTACCTGCGGCTTCAGGACGCCCGAGAGCAGCGACTGCGAGCACTCACCTCCCAAATACGATCCAGACATCCTCAAGAGCCCCGAGGCCGACAAACCAAGATGGTCTATTTCAAGTCACCTGGTGAGGTTCCAAGGAGGCACGGCCAGTTTGGGACACTAGCAGCGGCTGCCTCAGGAAGACCCAACTTCCAACCAGCCCAGGACCCCAGGGGAGGCAGTGACACGCCCTCCAGCACCAGCAGCAGCAGCAGCAGCAGCAGCAGCAGCAGCAGCAGCAGCAGAGGCAGCAGCAGAGGCAGCAGCTTTGATGCTACAAGTGAGACTGCAGCAGAGGCCTCTTGGAACCCTGTCAGAGCTCACCGCGGGGCACCAGTGGCCAACACCAGAAAACCCAAGGCTAAGGAAATCCCCCCACTCTTGGCCAAGACCCTTAAGGACTACAGGAGAGTCATCTCCCGAAGATGAACTCAGCCCTCGCCTTGGACATGCAATTTCCAAAGGAGGCTTCAATCTCTGCCAAACGTGGACTCTCTGCCCTGTGCTCTGCGCGTGTCCCTCGCGGGAGAGCTCAATGCGAGTTCACTGCCTTTGTTTCCTTTCTTGTCACCTGAGCCCCTCCTAAGCCATGATGTTGTTTTCATGTATAAATCCCCCGGATTGAATTTTAGACTAATAAAGGCCCGTAAAAGCTCTCAGTTGTCTATTCGGGAAGGACGGCAGGCTTTCTTAGACATGGCCCCAGGAGCCACTAGTTCAAGGACTGGTGAATCTGACTAACTGTAAAAACAAACACACGAACAACAACAACAACAACAACAACAACACAAAACAAATAAAGAGCAAGGTTTGGGGAGGGGAGGGTGGTAAGGCACCCTTCTGTTCAACACCCAGTACAAGGTGAAACAGCAGCAACAACCAAAGGCAAACGAGAGACCGAAATTAAAAGAACAAATGAGGACTAGCCAACGGCGGTGATGCGCGCCAGTGACGCCAACGGTTCAGGAGGTTCACAAAGGCGCGCAGAGAGTTCAGAGCC
Source organism: Spermophilus citellus (assembly GCF_964194105.1). Taxonomy (NCBI): domain Eukaryota; kingdom Metazoa; phylum Chordata; class Mammalia; order Rodentia; family Sciuridae; genus Spermophilus; species Spermophilus citellus. The sequence continues at coordinate 104,238,575 of NC_138198.1, read as the reverse complement.
AGCCTCAGCCACTTAGCGAGGACAGAGCAACTCAGTGAGACCCTGTCTCAAAATAAAGTCCAAAAAAAAAAAAAAAAAGACGTGGCAATATACCTCAGGGATTGAAAGCCCCCTAGTACGATGTCCCTTATCTAATAAAGAAACAAAGAAAACCACACCCACAACCCAACTCCCTCAAGAATAACCACTGGCATTGGCATCAGAAACAGAGAAACAGACCAAGAGAACAGATCTGACAACCCAGAAACACCCCCCCAAGCCCATGGAAAAACGTCCGGAACACGGATCTAATAAGGGTCTTGGGATAAACCACAGGACCCTGACAAATAAGAATGCATGCTTTCCTTGTGTGTGTGTGTGTGTGTGTGTGTGTGTCCGCACGCGTGCAGGAGCCCCCCCCCCACACACACACACACACAGGGCCACACACCCAAACACACTCTCCCCAACCAGTCTCAAATGGATTGCAAAACATAAGGCAATCAAGAAAGAAGATGTTTCAGAGAGACTGGGAGAGATATCTCTGTGTCTGGAAAGGAGAAGGACGGAGGCTGTGAAAAGTACTGAGTTGTCAAAGGAAAGATCCAGCAGCTCCCGCCTATAATCCCATCAGCTCGGGAGGCTGAAGCAGGAGCAGGGCGAGATCAAGGCCAGCCTCTGGCAAAGCCAGGCTCTCATCCGCTCACTGAGACCCTGCCTCTCAATAGAAGCCAAAAGGGGCCTTGAGGTGGGGGGCGGGAGTGGGCGGGGGTCGCTCGCCGGTCCAGTACCCCTTGGTTCGATCCCCCCAAAGGAACCAACCCAACCACCAGAAGCGCTGAATACCATTCCGAAATGGGTTTTTGTATCCCACGGGCCGCCCGGCACCTTGGGCTCTTCCAACTCGCCCCCTCGGGCTGATAGTCAGGCCATTGGAGCCCATGGCCACAAGTGCATTCCACGGATTCCCCGCCAGACTTCCTTTGGAGGTTCCTTCCAAGGAATCACCCTTGCCCTGTGGAGCTAAGCTTCCCCAATCCTCTTGGCTCTCCGGGCCTCCATTCCTGGGCTCCCACAGGACCTAGACTCCTCAGAGTCAGTTCCGGTTTCCCTGGCAAATCGCTGTCCCGGGACCCAGGGCCACAGAAGGGCGTGTCCCTGAAATTCAGTTTCCCCATGTGCCCAAGAGGGAGAAGACTAGTCCCCGAGTCGGGTGGTACCGGTGGCCACTCCTGATTCGACCCAGGTTCTGCCCACCCAATCCAGTGCATCGGTGGCGGGCGCAGAAGTCGGTGGGGGCCGAGCTAGCGGGTGCTCCAGGAAAGAGACAGGTGGGTGGGGTCCTTGAGGGCGGGGCGTGGCGCACACTCTGGCAGGGGGGCGGAGCCAGGGGCTCTATAAGGCCCGGGTCGGCCTGCCTCTGCAGCCTCATTCCTTCTGGGACAGCGCCAGGCACAGGTGCTTCCAGCTGAGGCCCGGCGCCCTGAGGACCAGAAGCAGACCTGCCCAGCGGCGCTCGGGGGCACCAGCGCGCCCGGAACAAGCGGCCAGCCGTTGCCAGGGCCCGGATACCCCGGCAGAGCGACAGCGAACCGAGTCCAGGGCCGAGGCCCAGCCGGCCACCGAGATGGCGTCCGAGGAGGTGCTGCTGCGAGCCGTTCGCAAGCTGCAGGGGCGCCTGGCCACCAGGACCCGCCCTGACAAGCTCCAGAAATACTTGCAGCAGCTCTCCGCCTTGCCCCTCACCCCACACATCCTGCAGGAGACAGGTGTCAGAAAGACGGTCAAGAGCTTGCGCCACCACGAGCTCCTTGGCGGCCTGGCCAGGGACTTGGCGGCCCGGTGGAAGAAGCTGGCTCTTCTGGAGGCCGACCCCGGGCGTGGTCCGCACGACTCCCAACTTGCAAAGGAAATCACGGACACGGGCTCCCGAGAAAACTCGAGGGCCCCCGGCAGTCCATCCCGCCGGACCGGGCATGGACCCGAAAACCACAGAGACCTGGAGGAGTCTCGGAGACCTCACGAGAGGTCTCCCAGCCTCCAGAGGAGAGAAGACGGGAGCAAGAAGCGCCCCCGGCCGGCAGCCTTGCCTGCACCCTGGCGCTCTTGGGATGGCTGCCCGGCTCAGGCCTGCTGGGGGCCTACCGGTCCTCATCCGATGTCCGGGGACCACCCCGCTTCCCCGGAGGACACTGAGCCCTCCGCTCGTGGCCGCGTGCCTGTCGAAGGCCAGGATGGTCATTTTCAGGCCACCACGGGACTCCCGCGAGCAAGTGCCCTGCATGGACCCCGGGGGAAACACGACCTGCCGCCCAAAGCAAGAGAGACCGAGGACGAACTCGAGGATCCCAACGGTAAGATAGAATCCATCTTCTCATTTGGACAGGAAAGGAGATGGAGCTCATGGAGCCCCAAGACAGCGTGGGACCTGGCAGGAGGGAGGGAGGGACGGAAGGAGGGAGGGGGGGGGGAGGTAGAGAGGAGCCAAAATGTGGATCCTTCCAGTCAATTCTCTCTCCCAGTGACAGAAGGAGCCCTAGAAGGGAGAGAACCCTGCATCCAAGACAGCAGTCCGGGTGGTTGGGTGGTTGGGTGGTTGGGTGGTTGGGTGCCGGGAGGGGAGGGGCAGGGGAGGCATCCCTTCCCCGGTGAATCCAGTACCATCCTCTACCCAGAAAGTGAGCCCCCCAAGCCCGGCTCCGCTGCTGAAGAACAGGCAGAGCGCCTGGGGGCTCCGGTCTGCTGATTTTTGCTTTCACTGTGGTTGGTGCTGATACCCTTTCCGTTTTTTGGGTTTTTTTTTTGTTGTTGTTGTTGTTGTTGTTGCTGTTCGTTTGTTTTTTTAATTTTTGTTTCTGTTTTGTTTCCTCACCCCCCACCCCCCACAGACGGAAAGCCAGAGGAGGAGTGCTTGGAGGCGCCCACTATGTCTTTCGAGGCGTACCTCACGTATGATGAGCAGCCTGGGAAGAAGAAGAGAAAGGTGAAGACTTCGGCCAAGGCACGGAAAGCAAAAGCTGCGAAGAGGTGGAGCCAACACCTGGACTCGGCGGAGAACTTTCCTCCTCTGGTGATTGCAAAGCAGTCGGCGGGGCCGCAGCCTGCCCAAGGCCAAGGCGGTTGGGCCAGGATGGAAGGGGTCTCCCGAGAAGCCGCTGCGGTGCTGCCTGGCACGCCATCCCCCAGCCTGTGGGGCCCACCCAGTGCCCCTCCTGATGATGATGATGCGCTGATGAGCTTCTTTGCACCCAATGCAACAGCGCTCTCTTCACCTCAGAAAGAGGAAGAAGCTGGCTTCACTGGAATCAGAACTAATTCCAGGACACCCGTGTACTCTGGTGGCAAACGTGACCATCTCGCCCAAACGACCTGGCTCCCACGGGGCAGCCAGGGAGTTGCAGACCAGGATTCCCTGTGGGAAGAGAGGGCGCGCCCGCATTCTCTTTTCGGGTCTGCTTTGGAGAATTGCACACCCGAGCAGCTGTACCCCGCGGAGAGATGCCACCAAGGGACCGCCGAAGAGACAGATGGGCTCTGGAGACTGCACTGTGGCCAAGAATTTAAGGGAGAAACGCCTAAGGAGAACGAGTCCTGGAGGGAGATGTACCTGCGGCTTCAGGACGCCCGAGAGCAGCGACTGCGAGCACTCACCTCCCAAATACGATCCAGACATCCTCAAGAGCCCCGAGGCCGACAAACCAAGATGGTCTATTTCAAGTCACCTGGTGAGGTTCCAAGGAGGCACGGCCAGTTTGGGACACTAGCAGCGGCTGCCTCAGGAAGACCCAACTTCCAACCAGCCCAGGACCCCAGGGGAGGCAGTGACACGCCCTCCAGCACCAGCAGCAGCAGCAGCAGCAGCAGCAGCAGCGGCGGCGGCAGCAGCAGCGGCAGCAGCAGAGGCAGCAGCAGAGGCAGCAGCTTTGATGCTACAAGTGAGACTGCAGCAGAGGCCTCTTGGAACCCTGTCAGAGCTCACCGCGGGGCACCAGTGGCCAACACCAGAAAACCCAAGGCTAAGGAAATCCCCCCACTCTTGGCCAAGACCCTTAAGGACTACAGGAGAGTCATCTCCCGAAGATGAACTCAGCCCTCGCCTTGGACATGCAATTTCCAAAGGAGGCTTCAATCTCTGCCAAACGTGGACTCTCTGCCCTGTGCTCTGCGCGTGTCCCTCGCGGGAGAGCTCAATGCGAGTTCACTGCCTTTGTTTCCTTTCTTGTCACCTGAGCCCCTCCTAAGCCATGATGTTGTTTTCATGTATAAATCCCCCGGATTGAATTTTAGACTAATAAAGGCCCGTAAAAGCTCTCAGTTGTCTATTCGGGAAGGACGGCAGGCTTTCTTAGACATGGCCCCAGGAGCCACTAGTTCAAGGACTGGTGAATCTGACTAACTGTAAAAACAAACACACGAACAACAACAACAACAACAACAACACAAAACAAATAAAGAGCAAGGTTTGGGGAGGGGAGGGTGGTAAGGCACCCTTCTGTTCAACACCCAGTACAAGGTGAAACAGCAGCAACAACCAAAGGCAAACGAGAGACCGAAATTAAAAGAACAAATGAGGACTAGCCAACGGCGGTGATGCGCGCCAGTGACGCCAACGGTTCAGGAGGTTCACAAAGGCGCGCAGAGAGTTCAGAGCCAGCCTCAGCCACTTAGCGAGGACAGAGCAACTCAGTGAGACCCTGTCTCAAAATAAAGTCCAAAAAAAAAAAAAAAAAGACGTGGCAATATACCTCAGGGATTGAAAGCCCCCTAGTACGATGTCCCTTATCTAATAAAGAAACAAAGAAAACCACACCCACAACCCAACTCCCTCAAGAATAACCACTGGCATTGGCATCAGAAACAGAGAAACAGACCAAGAGAACAGATCTGACAACCCAGAAACACCCCCCCAAGCCCATGGAAAAACGTCCGGAACACGGATCTAATAAGGGTCTTGGGATAAACCACAGGACCCTGACAAATAAGAATGCATGCTTTCCTTGTGTGTGTGTGTGTGTGTGTGTGTGTGTCCGCACGCGTGCAGGAGCCCCCCCCACACACACACACACACACAGGGCCACACACCCAAACACACTCTCCCCAACCAGTCTCAAATGGATTGCAAAACATAAGGCAATCAAGAAAGAAGATGTTTCAGAGAGACTGGGAGAGATATCTCTGTGTCTGGAAAGGAGAAGGACGGAGGCTGTGAAAAGTACTGAGTTGTCAAAGGAAAGATCCAGCAGCTCCCGCCTATAATCCCATCAGCTCGGGAGGCTGAAGCAGGAGCAGGGCGAGATCAAGGCCAGCCTCTGGCAAAGCCAGGCTCTCATCCGCTCACTGAGACCCTGCCTCTCAATAGAAGCCAAAAGGGGCCTTGAGGTGGGGGGCGGGAGTGGGCGGGGGTCGCTCGCCGGTCCAGTACCCCTTGGTTCGATCCCCCCAAAGGAACCAACCCAACCACCAGAAGCGCTGAATACCATTCCGAAATGGGTTTTTGTATCCCACGGGCCGCCCGGCACCTTGGGCTCTTCCAACTCGCCCCCTCGGGCTGATAGTCAGGCCATTGGAGCCCATGGCCACAAGTGCATTCCACGGATTCCCCGCCAGACTTCCTTTGGAGGTTCCTTCCAAGGAATCACCCTTGCCCTGTGGAGCTAAGCTTCCCCAATCCTCTTGGCTCTCCGGGCCTCCATTCCTGGGCTCCCACAGGACCTAGACTCCTCAGAGTCAGTTCCGGTTTCCCTGGCAAATCGCTGTCCCGGGACCCAGGGCCACAGAAGGGCGTGTCCCTGAAATTCAGTTTCCCCATGTGCCCAAGAGGGAGAAGACTAGTCCCCGAGTCGGGTGGTACCGGTGGCCACTCCTGATTCGACCCAGGTTCTGCCCACCCAATCCAGTGCATCGGTGGCGGGCGCAGAAGTCGGTGGGGGCCGAGCTAGCGGGTGCTCCAGGAAAGAGACAGGTGGGTGGGGTCCTTGAGGGCGGGGCGTGGCGCACACTCTGGCAGGGGGGCGGAGCCAGGGGCTCTATAAGGCCCGGGTCGGCCTGCCTCTGCAGCCTCATTCCTTCTGGGACAGCGCCAGGCACAGGTGCTTCCAGCTGAGGCCCGGCGCCCTGAGGACCAGAAGCAGACCTGCCCAGCGGCGCTCGGGGGCACCAGCGCGCCCGGAACAAGCGGCCAGCCGTTGCCAGGGCCCGGATACCCCGGCAGAGCGACAGCGAACCGAGTCCAGGGCCGAGGCCCAGCCGGCCACCGAGATGGCGTCCGAGGAGGTGCTGCTGCGAGCCGTTCGCAAGCTGCAGGGGCGCCTGGCCACCAGGACCCGCCCTGACAAGCTCCAGAAATACTTGCAGCAGCTCTCCGCCTTGCCCCTCACCCCACACATCCTGCAGGAGACAGGTGTCAGAAAGACGGTCAAGAGCTTGCGCCACCACGAGCTCCTTGGCGGCCTGGCCAGGGACTTGGCGGCCCGGTGGAAGAAGCTGGCTCTTCTGGAGGCCGACCCCGGGCGTGGTCCGCACGACTCCCAACTTGCAAAGGAAATCACGGACACGGGCTCCCGAGAAAACTCGAGGGCCCCCGGCAGTCCATCCCGCCGGACCGGGCATGGACCCGAAAACCACAGAGACCTGGAGGAGTCTCGGAGACCTCACGAGAGGTCTCCCAGCCTCCAGAGGAGAGAAGACGGGAGCAAGAAGCGCCCCCGGCCGGCAGCCTTGCCTGCACCCTGGCGCTCTTGGGATGGCTGCCCGGCTCAGGCCTGCTGGGGGCCTACCGGTCCTCATCCGATGTCCGGGGACCACCCCGCTTCCCCGGAGGACACTGAGCCCTCCGCTCGTGGCCGCGTGCCTGTCGAAGGCCAGGATGGTCATTTTCAGGCCACCACGGGACTCCCGCGAGCAAGTGCCCTGCATGGACCCCGGGGGAAACACGACCTGCCGCCCAAAGCAAGAGAGACCGAGGACGAACTCGAGGATCCCAACGGTAAGATAGAATCCATCTTCTCATTTGGACAGGAAAGGAGATGGAGCTCATGGAGCCCCAAGACAGCGTGGGACCTGGCAGGAGGGAGGGAGGGACGGAGGGAGGGAGGGGGGGGGGAGGTAGAGAGGAGCCAAAATGTGGATCCTTCCAGTCAATTCTCTCTCCCAGTGACAGAAGGAGCCCTAGAAGGGAGAGAACCCTGCATCCAAGACAGCAGTCCGGGTGGTTGGGTGGTTGGGTGGTTGGGTGGTTGGGTGCCGGGAGGGGAGGGGCAGGGGAGGCATCCCTTCCCCGGTGAATCCAGTACCATCCTCTACCCAGAAAGTGAGCCCCCCAAGCCCGGCTCCGCTGCTGAAGAACAGGCAGAGCGCCTGGGGGCTCCGGTCTGCTGATTTTTGCTTTCACTGTGGTTGGTGCTGATACCCTTTCCGTTTTTTGGGTTTTTTTTTTGTTGTTGTTGTTGTTGTTGTTGCTGTTCGTTTGTTTTTTTAATTTTTGTTTCTGTTTTGTTTCCTCACCCCCCACCCCCCACAGACGGAAAGCCAGAGGAGGAGTGCTTGGAGGCGCCCACTATGTCTTTCGAGGCGTACCTCACGTATGATGAGCAGCCTGGGAAGAAGAAGAGAAAGGTGAAGACTTCGGCCAAGGCACGGAAAGCAAAAGCTGCGAAGAGGTGGAGCCAACACCTGGACTCGGCGGAGAACTTTCCTCCTCTGGTGATTGCAAAGCAGTCGGCGGGGCCGCAGCCTGCCCAAGGCCAAGGCGGTTGGGCCAGGATGGAAGGGGTCTCCCGAGAAGCCGCTGCGGTGCTGCCTGGCACGCCATCCCCCAGCCTGTGGGGCCCACCCAGTGCCCCTCCTGATGATGATGATGCGCTGATGAGCTTCTTTGCACCCAATGCAACAGCGCTCTCTTCACCTCAGAAAGAGGAAGAAGCTGGCTTCACTGGAATCAGAACTAATTCCAGGACACCCGTGTACTCTGGTGGCAAACGTGACCATCTCGCCCAAACGACCTGGCTCCCACGGGGCAGCCAGGGAGTTGCAGACCAGGATTCCCTGTGGGAAGAGAGGGCGCGCCCGCATTCTCTTTTCGGGTCTGCTTTGGAGAATTGCACACCCGAGCAGCTGTACCCCGCGGAGAGATGCCACCAAGGGACCGCCGAAGAGACAGATGGGCTCTGGAGACTGCACTGTGGCCAAGAATTTAAGGGAGAAACGCCTAAGGAGAACGAGTCCTGGAGGGAGATGTACCTGCGGCTTCAGGACGCCCGAGAGCAGCGACTGCGAGCACTCACCTCCCAAATACGATCCAGACATCCTCAAGAGCCCCGAGGCCGACAAACCAAGATGGTCTATTTCAAGTCACCTGGTGAGGTTCCAAGGAGGCACGGCCAGTTTGGGACACTAGCAGCGGCTGCCTCAGGAAGACCCAACTTCCAACCAGCCCAGGACCCCAGGGGAGGCAGTGACACGCCCTCCAGCACCAGCAGCAGCAGCAGCAGCAGCAGCAGCAGCGGCGGCGGCAGCAGCAGCGGCAGCAGCAGAGGCAGCAGCAGAGGCAGCAGCTTTGATGCTACAAGTGAGACTGCAGCAGAGGCCTCTTGGAACCCTGTCAGAGCTCACCGCGGGGCACCAGTGGCCAACACCAGAAAACCCAAGGCTAAGGAAATCCCCCCACTCTTGGCCAAGACCCTTAAGGACTACAGGAGAGTCATCTCCCGAAGATGAACTCAGCCCTCGCCTTGGACATGCAATTTCCAAAGGAGGCTTCAATCTCTGCCAAACGTGGACTCTCTGCCCTGTGCTCTGCGCGTGTCCCTCGCGGGAGAGCTCAATGCGAGTTCACTGCCTTTGTTTCCTTTCTTGTCACCTGAGCCCCTCCTAAGCCATGATGTTGTTTTCATGTATAAATCCCCCGGATTGAATTTTAGACTAATAAAGGCCCGTAAAAGCTCTCAGTTGTCTATTCGGGAAGGACGGCAGGCTTTCTTAGACATGGCCCCAGGAGCCACTAGTTCAAGGACTGGTGAATCTGACTAACTGTAAAAACAAACACACGAACAACAACAACAACAACAACAACACAAAACAAATAAAGAGCAAGGTTTGGGGAGGGGAGGGTGGTAAGGCACCCTTCTGTTCAACACCCAGTACAAGGTGAAACAGCAGCAACAACCAAAGGCAAACGAGAGACCGAAATTAAAAGAACAAATGAGGACTAGCCAACGGCGGTGATGCGCGCCAGTGACGCCAACGGTTCAGGAGGTTCACAAAGGCGCGCAGAGAGTTCAGAGCCAGCCTCAGCCACTTAGCGAGGACAGAGCAACTCAGTGAGACCCTGTCTCAAAATAAAGTCCAAAAAAAAAAAAAAAAAGACGTGGCAATATACCTCAGGGATTGAAAGCCCCCTAGTACGATGTCCCTTATCTAATAAAGAAACAAAGAAAACCACACCCACAACCCAACTCCCTCAAGAATAACCACTGGCATTGGCATCAGAAACAGAGAAACAGACCAAGAGAACAGATCTGACAACCCAGAAACACCCCCCCAAGCCCATGGAAAAACGTCCGGAACACGGATCTAATAAGGGTCTTGGGATAAACCACAGGACCCTGACAAATAAGAATGCATGCTTTCCTTGTGTGTGTGTGTGTGTGTGTGTGTGTGTCCGCACGCGTGCAGGAGCCCCCCCCACACACACACACACACACAGGGCCACACACCCAAACACACTCTCCCCAACCAGTCTCAAATGGATTGCAAAACATAAGGCAATCAAGAAAGAAGATGTTTCAGAGAGACTGGGAGAGATATCTCTGTGTCTGGAAAGGAGAAGGACGGAGGCTGTGAAAAGTACTGAGTTGTCAAAGGAAAGATCCAGCAGCTCCCGCCTATAATCCCATCAGCTCGGGAGGCTGAAGCAGGAGCAGGGCGAGATCAAGGCCAGCCTCTGGCAAAGCCAGGCTCTCATCCGCTCACTGAGACCCTGCCTCTCAATAGAAGCCAAAAGGGGCCTTGAGGTGGGGGGCGGGAGTGGGCGGGGGTCGCTCGCCGGTCCAGTACCCCTTGGTTCGATCCCCCCAAAGGAACCAACCCAACCACCAGAAGCGCTGAATACCATTCCGAAATGGGTTTTTGTATCCCACGGGCCGCCCGGCACCTTGGGCTCTTCCAACTCGCCCCCTCGGGCTGATAGTCAGGCCATTGGAGCCCATGGCCACAAGTGCATTCCACGGATTCCCCGCCAGACTTCCTTTGGAGGTTCCTTCCAAGGAATCACCCTTGCCCTGTGGAGCTAAGCTTCCCCAATCCTCTTGGCTCTCCGGGCCTCCATTCCTGGGCTCCCACAGGACCTAGACTCCTCAGAGTCAGTTCCGGTTTCCCTGGCAAATCGCTGTCCCGGGACCCAGGGCCACAGAAGGGCGTGTCCCTGAAATTCAGTTTCCCCATGTGCCCAAGAGGGAGAAGACTAGTCCCCGAGTCGGGTGGTACCGGTGGCCACTCCTGATTCGACCCAGGTTCTGCCCACCCAATCCAGTGCATCGGTGGCGGGCGCAGAAGTCGGTGGGGGCCGAGCTAGCGGGTGCTCCAGGAAAGAGACAGGTGGGTGGGGTCCTTGAGGGCGGGGCGTGGCGCACACTCTGGCAGGGGGGCGGAGCCAGGGGCTCTATAAGGCCCGGGTCGGCCTGCCTCTGCAGCCTCATTCCTTCTGGGACAGCGCCAGGCACAGGTGCTTCCAGCTGAGGCCCGGCGCCCTGAGGACCAGAAGCAGACCTGCCCAGCGGCGCTCGGGGGCACCAGCGCGCCCGGAACAAGCGGCCAGCCGTTGCCAGGGCCCGGATACCCCGGCAGAGCGACAGCGAACCGAGTCCAGGGCCGAGGCCCAGCCGGCCACCGAGATGGCGTCCGAGGAGGTGCTGCTGCGAGCCGTTCGCAAGCTGCAGGGGCGCCTGGCCACCAGGACCCGCCCTGACAAGCTCCAGAAATACTTGCAGCAGCTCTCCGCCTTGCCCCTCACCCCACACATCCTGCAGGAGACAGGTGTCAGAAAGACGGTCAAGAGCTTGCGCCACCACGAGCTCCTTGGCGGCCTGGCCAGGGACTTGGCGGCCCGGTGGAAGAAGCTGGCTCTTCTGGAGGCCGACCCCGGGCGTGGTCCGCACGACTCCCAACTTGCAAAGGAAATCACGGACACGGGCTCCCGAGAAAACTCGAGGGCCCCCGGCAGTCCATCCCGCCGGACCGGGCATGGACCCGAAAACCACAGAGACCTGGAGGAGTCTCGGAGACCTCACGAGAGGTCTCCCAGCCTCCAGAGGAGAGAAGACGGGAGCAAGAAGCGCCCCCGGCCGGCAGCCTTGCCTGCACCCTGGCGCTCTTGGGATGGCTGCCCGGCTCAGGCCTGCTGGGGGCCTACCGGTCCTCATCCGATGTCCGGGGACCACCCCGCTTCCCCGGAGGACACTGAGCCCTCCGCTCGTGGCCGCGTGCCTGTCGAAGGCCAGGATGGTCATTTTCAGGCCACCACGGGACTCCCGCGAGCAAGTGCCCTGCATGGACCCCGGGGGAAACACGACCTGCCGCCCAAAGCAAGAGAGACCGAGGACGAACTCGAGGATCCCAACGGTAAGATAGAATCCATCTTCTCATTTGGACAGGAAAGGAGATGGAGCTCATGGAGCCCCAAGACAGCGTGGGACCTGGCAGGAGGGAGGGAGGGACGGAGGGAGGGAGGGGGGGGGGAGGTAGAGAGGAGCCAAAATGTGGATCCTTCCAGTCAATTCTCTCTCCCAGTGACAGAAGGAGCCCTAGAAGGGAGAGAACCCTGCATCCAAGACAGCAGTCCGGGTGGTTGGGTGGTTGGGTGGTTGGGTGGTTGGGTGCCGGGAGGGGAGGGGCAGGGGAGGCATCCCTTCCCCGGTGAATCCAGTACCATCCTCTACCCAGAAAGTGAGCCCCCCAAGCCCGGCTCCGCTGCTGAAGAACAGGCAGAGCGCCTGGGGGCTCCGGTCTGCTGATTTTTGCTTTCACTGTGGTTGGTGCTGATACCCTTTCCGTTTTTTGGGTTTTTTTTTTGTTGTTGTTGTTGTTGTTGTTGCTGTTCGTTTGTTTTTTTAATTTTTGTTTCTGTTTTGTTTCCTCACCCCCCACCCCCCACAGACGGAAAGCCAGAGGAGGAGTGCTTGGAGGCGCCCACTATGTCTTTCGAGGCGTACCTCACGTATGATGAGCAGCCTGGGAAGAAGAAGAGAAAGGTGAAGACTTCGGCCAAGGCACGGAAAGCAAAAGCTGCGAAGAGGTGGAGCCAACACCTGGACTCGGCGGAGAACTTTCCTCCTCTGGTGATTGCAAAGCAGTCGGCGGGGCCGCAGCCTGCCCAAGGCCAAGGCGGTTGGGCCAGGATGGAAGGGGTCTCCCGAGAAGCCGCTGCGGTGCTGCCTGGCACGCCATCCCCCAGCCTGTGGGGCCCACCCAGTGCCCCTCCTGATGATGATGATGCGCTGATGAGCTTCTTTGCACCCAATGCAACAGCGCTCTCTTCACCTCAGAAAGAGGAAGAAGCTGGCTTCACTGGAATCAGAACTAATTCCAGGACACCCGTGTACTCTGGTGGCAAACGTGACCATCTCGCCCAAACGACCTGGCTCCCACGGGGCAGCCAGGGAGTTGCAGACCAGGATTCCCTGTGGGAAGAGAGGGCGCGCCCGCATTCTCTTTTCGGGTCTGCTTTGGAGAATTGCACACCCGAGCAGCTGTACCCCGCGGAGAGATGCCACCAAGGGACCGCCGAAGAGACAGATGGGCTCTGGAGACTGCACTGTGGCCAAGAATTTAAGGGAGAAACGCCTAAGGAGAACGAGTCCTGGAGGGAGATGTACCTGCGGCTTCAGGACGCCCGAGAGCAGCGACTGCGAGCACTCACCTCCCAAATACGATCCAGACATCCTCAAGAGCCCCGAGGCCGACAAACCAAGATGGTCTATTTCAAGTCACCTGGTGAGGTTCCAAGGAGGCACGGCCAGTTTGGGACACTAGCAGCGGCTGCCTCAGGAAGACCCAACTTCCAACCAGCCCAGGACCCCAGGGGAGGCAGTGACACGCCCTCCAGCACCAGCAGCAGCAGCAGCAGCAGCAGCAGCAGCGGCGGCGGCAGCAGCAGCGGCAGCAGCAGAGGCAGCAGCAGAGGCAGCAGCTTTGATGCTACAAGTGAGACTGCAGCAGAGGCCTCTTGGAACCCTGTCAGAGCTCACCGCGGGGCACCAGTGGCCAACACCAGAAAACCCAAGGCTAAGGAAATCCCCCCACTCTTGGCCAAGACCCTTAAGGACTACAGGAGAGTCATCTCCCGAAGATGAACTCAGCCCTCGCCTTGGACATGCAATTTCCAAAGGAGGCTTCAATCTCTGCCAAACGTGGACTCTCTGCCCTGTGCTCTGCGCGTGTCCCTCGCGGGAGAGCTCAATGCGAGTTCACTGCCTTTGTTTCCTTTCTTGTCACCTGAGCCCCTCCTAAGCCATGATGTTGTTTTCATGTATAAATCCCCCGGATTGAATTTTAGACTAATAAAGGCCCGTAAAAGCTCTCAGTTGTCTATTCGGGAAGGACGGCAGGCTTTCTTAGACATGGCCCCAGGAGCCACTAGTTCAAGGACTGGTGAATCTGACTAACTGTAAAAACAAACACACGAACAACAACAACAACAACAACAACACAAAACAAATAAAGAGCAAGGTTTGGGGAGGGGAGGGTGGTAAGGCACCCTTCTGTTCAACACCCAGTACAAGGTGAAACAGCAGCAACAACCAAAGGCAAACGAGAGACTGAAATTAAAAGAACAAATGAGGACTAGCCAACGGCGGTGATGCGCGCCAGTGACGCCAACGGTTCAGGAGGTTCACAAAGGCGCGCAGAGAGTTCAGAGCCAGCCTCAGCCACTTAGCGAGGACAGAGCAACTCAGTGAGACCCTGTCTCAAAATAAAGTCCAAAAAAAAAAAAAAAAAAGACGTGGCAATATACCTCAGGGATTGAAAGCCCCCTAGTACGATGTCCCTTATCTAATAAAGAAACAAAGAAAACCACACCCACAACCCAACTCCCTCAAGAATAACCACTGGCATTGGCATCAGAAACAGAGAAACAGACCAAGAGAACAGATCTGACAACCCAGAAACACCCCCCCAAGCCCATGGAAAAACGTCGGGAACACGGATCTAATAAGGGTCTTGGGATAAACCACAGGACCCTGACAAATAAGAATGCATGCTTTCCTTGTGTGTGTGTGTGTGTGTGTGTGTGTCCGCACGCGTGCAGGAGCCGCCCCCCACACACACACACACACACACAGGGCCACACACCCAAACACACTCTCCCCAACCAGTCTCAAATGGATTGCAAAACATAAGGCAATCAAGAAAGAAGATGTTTCAGAGAGACTGGGAGAGATATCTCTGTGTCTGGAAAGGAGAAGGACGGAGGCTGTGAAAAGTACTGAGTTGTCAAAGGAAAGATCCAGCAGCTCCCGCCTATAATCCCATCAGCTCGGGAGGCTGAAGCAGGAGCAGGGCGAGATCAAGGCCAGCCTCTGGCAAAGCCAGGCTCTCATCCGTTCACTGAGACCCTGCCTCTCAATAGAAGCCAAAAGGGGCCTTGAGGTGGGGGGCGGGAGTGGGCGGGGGTCGCTCGCCGGTCCAGTACCCCTTGGTTCGATCCCCCCAAAGGAACCAACCCAACCACCAGAAGCGCTGAATACCATTCCGAAATGGGTTTTTGTATCCCACGGGCCGCCCGGCACCTTGGGCTCTTCCAACTCGCCCCCTCGGGCTGATAGTCAGGCCATTGGAGCCCATGGCCACAAGTGCATTCCACGGATTCCCCGCCAGACTTCCTTTGGAGGTTCCTTCCAAGGAATCACCCTTGCCCTGTGGAGCTAAGCTTCCCCAATCCTCTTGGCTCTCCGGGCCTCCATTCCTGGGCTCCCACAGGACCTAGACTCCTCAGAGTCAGTTCCGGTTTCCCTGGCAAATCGCTGTCCCGGGACCCAGGGCCACAGAAGGGCGTGTCCCTGAAATTCAGTTTCCCCATGTGCCCAAGAGGGAGAAGACTAGTCCCCGAGTCGGGTGGTACCGGTGGCCACTCCTGATTCGACCCAGGTTCTGCCCACCCAATCCAGTGCATCGGTGGCGGGCGCAGAAGTCGGTGGGGGCCGAGCTAGCGGGTGCTCCAGGAAAGAGACAGGTGGGTGGGGTCCTTGAGGGCGGGGCGTGGCGCACACTCTGGCAGGGGGGCGGAGCCAGGGGCTCTATAAGGCCCGGGTCGGCCTGCCTCTGCAGCCTCATTCCTTCTGGGACAGCGCCAGGCACAGGTGCTTCCAGCTGAGGCCCGGCGCCCTGAGGACCAGAAGCAGACCTGCCCAGCGGCGCTCGGGGGCACCAGCGCGCCCGGAACAAGCGGCCAGCCGTTGCCAGGGCCCGGATACCCCGGCAGAGCGACAGCGAACCGAGTCCAGGGCCGAGGCCCAGCCGGCCACCGAGATGGCGTCCGAGGAGGTGCTGCTGCGAGCCGTTCGCAAGCTGCAGGGGCGCCTGGCCACCAGGACCCGCCCTGACAAGCTCCAGAAATACTTGCAGCAGCTCTCCGCCTTGCCCCTCACCCCACACATCCTGCAGGAGACAGGTGTCAGAAAGACGGTCAAGAGCTTGCGCCACCACGAGCTCCTTGGCGGCCTGGCCAGGGACTTGGCGGCCCGGTGGAAGAAGCTGGCTCTTCTGGAGGCCGACCCCGGGCGTGGTCCGCACGACTCCCAACTTGCAAAGGAAATCACGGACACGGGCTCCCGAGAAAACTCGAGGGCCCCCGGCAGTCCATCCCGCCGGACCGGGCATGGACCCGAAAACCACAGAGACCTGGAGGAGTCTCGGAGACCTCACGAGAGGTCTCCCAGCCTCCAGAGGAGAGAAGACGGGAGCAAGAAGCGCCCCCGGCCGGCAGCCTTGCCTGCACCCTGGCGCTCTTGGGATGGCTGCCCGGCTCAGGCCTGCTGGGGGCCTACCGGTCCTCATCCGATGTCCGGGGACCACCCCGCTTCCCCGGAGGACACTGAGCCCTCCGCTCGTGGCCGCGTGCCTGTCGAAGGCCAGGATGGTCATTTTCAGGCCACCACGGGACTCCCGCGAGCAAGTGCCCTGCATGGACCCCGGGGGAAACACGACCTGCCGCCCAAAGCAAGAGAGACCGAGGACGAACTCGAGGATCCCAACGGTAAGATAGAATCCATCTTCTCATTTGGACAGGAAAGGAGATGGAGCTCATGGAGCCCCAAGACAGCGTGGGACCTGGCAGGAGGGAGGGAGGGACGGAGGGAGGGAGGGGGGGGGGAGGTAGAGAGGAGCCAAAATGTGGATCCTTCCAGTCAATTCTCTCTCCCAGTGACAGAAGGAGCCCTAGAAGGGAGAGAACCCTGCATCCAAGACAGCAGTCCGGGTGGTTGGGTGGTTGGGTGGTTGGGTGGTTGGGTGCCGGGAGGGGAGGGGCAGGGGAGGCATCCCTTCCCCGGTGAATCCAGTACCATCCTCTACCCAGAAAGTGAGCCCCCCAAGCCCGGCTCCGCTGCTGAAGAACAGGCAGAGCGCCTGGGGGCTCCGGTCTGCTGATTTTTGCTTTCACTGTGGTTGGTGCTGATACCCTTTCCGTTTTTTGGGTTTTTTTTTTGTTGTTGTTGTTGTTGTTGTTGCTGTTCGTTTGTTTTTTTAATTTTTGTTTCTGTTTTGTTTCCTCACCCCCCACCCCCCACAGACGGAAAGCCAGAGGAGGAGTGCTTGGAGGCGCCCACTATGTCTTTCGAGGCGTACCTCACGTATGATGAGCAGCCTGGGAAGAAGAAGAGAAAGGTGAAGACTTCGGCCAAGGCACGGAAAGCAAAAGCTGCGAAGAGGTGGAGCCAACACCTGGACTCGGCGGAGAACTTTCCTCCTCTGGTGATTGCAAAGCAGTCGGCGGGGCCGCAGCCTGCCCAAGGCCAAGGCGGTTGGGCCAGGATGGAAGGGGTCTCCCGAGAAGCCGCTGCGGTGCTGCCTGGCACGCCATCCCCCAGCCTGTGGGGCCCACCCAGTGCCCCTCCTGATGATGATGATGCGCTGATGAGCTTCTTTGCACCCAATGCAACAGCGCTCTCTTCACCTCAGAAAGAGGAAGAAGCTGGCTTCACTGGAATCAGAACTAATTCCAGGACACCCGTGTACTCTGGTGGCAAACGTGACCATCTCGCCCAAACGACCTGGCTCCCACGGGGCAGCCAGGGAGTTGCAGACCAGGATTCCCTGTGGGAAGAGAGGGCGCGCCCGCATTCTCTTTTCGGGTCTGCTTTGGAGAATTGCACACCCGAGCAGCTGTACCCCGCGGAGAGATGCCACCAAGGGACCGCCGAAGAGACAGATGGGCTCTGGAGACTGCACTGTGGCCAAGAATTTAAGGGAGAAACGCCTAAGGAGAACGAGTCCTGGAGGGAGATGTACCTGCGGCTTCAGGACGCCCGAGAGCAGCGACTGCGAGCACTCACCTCCCAAATACGATCCAGACATCCTCAAGAGCCCCGAGGCCGACAAACCAAGATGGTCTATTTCAAGTCACCTGGTGAGGTTCCAAGGAGGCACGGCCAGTTTGGGACACTAGCAGCGGCTGCCTCAGGAAGACCCAACTTCCAACCAGCCCAGGACCCCAGGGGAGGCAGTGACACGCCCTCCAGCACCAGCAGCAGCAGCAGCAGCAGCAGCAGCAGCGGCGGCGGCAGCAGCAGCGGCAGCAGCAGAGGCAGCAGCAGAGGCAGCAGCTTTGATGCTACAAGTGAGACTGCAGCAGAGGCCTCTTGGAACCCTGTCAGAGCTCACCGCGGGGCACCAGTGGCCAACACCAGAAAACCCAAGGCTAAGGAAATCCCCCCACTCTTGGCCAAGACCCTTAAGGACTACAGGAGAGTCATCTCCCGAAGATGAACTCAGCCCTCGCCTTGGACATGCAATTTCCAAAGGAGGCTTCAATCTCTGCCAAACGTGGACTCTCTGCCCTGTGCTCTGCGCGTGTCCCTCGCGGGAGAGCTCAATGCGAGTTCACTGCCTTTGTTTCCTTTCTTGTCACCTGAGCCCCTCCTAAGCCATGATGTTGTTTTCATGTATAAATCCCCCGGATTGAATTTTAGACTAATAAAGGCCCGTAAAAGCTCTCAGTTGTCTATTCGGGAAGGACGGCAGGCTTTCTTAGACATGGCCCCAGGAGCCACTAGTTCAAGGACTGGTGAATCTGACTAACTGTAAAAACAAACACACGAACAACAACAACAACAACAACAACACAAAACAAATAAAGAGCAAGGTTTGGGGAGGGGAGGGTGGTAAGGCACCCTTCTGTTCAACACCCAGTACAAGGTGAAACAGCAGCAACAACCAAAGGCAAACGAGAGACTGAAATTAAAAGAACAAATGAGGACTAGCCAACGGCGGTGATGCGCGCCAGTGACGCCAACGGTTCAGGAGGTTCACAAAGGCGCGCAGAGAGTTCAGAGCCAGCCTCAGCCACTTAGCGAGGACAGAGCAACTCAGTGAGACCCTGTCTCAAAATAAAGTCCAAAAAAAAAAAAAAAAAAGACGTGGCAATATACCTCAGGGATTGAAAGCCCCCTAGTACGATGTCCCTTATCTAATAAAGAAACAAAGAAAACCACACCCACAACCCAACTCCCTCAAGAATAACCACTGGCATTGGCACCAAGAGAACAGATCTGACAACCCAGAAACACCCCCCCAAGCCCATGGAAAAACGTCGGGAACACGGATCTAATAAGGGTCTTGGGATAAATCACAGGACCCTGACAAATAAGAATGCATGCTTTCCTTGTGTGTGTGTGTGTGTGTGTGTGTGTGTGTGTGTCCGCACGCGTGCAGGAGCCCCCCCACACACACACACACACACACACAGGGCCACACACCCAAACACACTCTCCCCAACCAGTCTCAAATGGATTGCAAAACATAAGGCAATCAAGAAAGAAGATGTTTCAGAGAGACTGGGAGAGATATCTCTGTGTCTGGAAAGGAGAAGGACGGAGGCTGTGAAAAGTACTGAGTTGTCAAAGGAAAGATCCAGCAGCTCCCGCCTATAATCCCATCAGCTCGGGAGGCTGAAGCAGGAGCAGGGCGAGATCAAGGCCAGCCTCTGGCAAAGCCAGGCTCTCATCCGCTCACTGAGACCCTGCCTCTCAATAGAAGCCAAAAGGGGCCTTGAGGTGGGGGGCGGGAGTGGGCGGGGGTCGCTCGCCGGTCCAGTACCCCTTCGTTCGATCCCCCCAAAGGAACCAACCCAACCACCAGAAGCGCTGAATACCATTCCGAAATGGGTTTTTGTATCCCACGGGCCGCCCGGCACCTTGGGCTCTTCCAACTCGCCCCCTCGGGCTGATAGTCAGGCCACTGGAGCCCATGGCCACAAGTGCATTCCACGGATTCCC
The DNA here is from genome assembly GCF_964194105.1 of Spermophilus citellus. NCBI lineage: Eukaryota > Metazoa > Chordata > Mammalia > Rodentia > Sciuridae > Spermophilus > Spermophilus citellus. Next base: position 104,219,109 of record NC_138198.1, on the reverse strand, counting down.
CGCCAGACTTCCTTTGGAGGTTCCTTCCAAGGAATCACCCTTGCCCTGTGGAGCTAAGCTTCCCCAATCCTCTTGGCTCTCCGGGCCTCCATTCCTGGGCTCCCACAGGACCTAGACTCCTCAGAGTCAGTTCCGGTTTCCCTGGCAAATCGCTGTCCCGGGACCCAGGGCCACAGAAGGGCGTGTCCCTGAAATTCAGTTTCCCCATGTGCCCAAGAGGGAGAAGACTAGTCCCCGAGTCGGGTGGTACCGGTGGCCACTCCTGATTCGACCCAGGTTCTGCCCACCCAATCCAGTGCATCGGTGGCGGGCGCAGAAGTCGGTGGGGGCCGAGCTAGCGGGTGCTCCAGGAAAGAGACAGGTGGGTGGGGTCCTTGAGGGCGGGGCGTGGCGCACACTCTGGCAGGGGGGCGGAGCCAGGGGCTCTATAAGGCCCGGGTCGGCCTGCCTCTGCAGCCTCATTCCTTCTGGGACAGCGCCAGGCACAGGTGCTTCCAGCTGAGGCCCGGCGCCCTGAGGACCAGAAGCAGACCTGCCCAGCGGCGCTCGGGGGCACCAGCGCGCCCGGAACAAGCGGCCAGCCGTTGCCAGGGCCCGGATACCCCGGCAGAGCGACAGCGAACCGAGTCCAGGGCCGAGGCCCAGCCGGCCACCGAGATGGCGTCCGAGGAGGTGCTGCTGCGAGCCGTTCGCAAGCTGCAGGGGCGCCTGGCCACCAGGACCCGCCCTGACAAGCTCCAGAAATACTTGCAGCAGCTCTCCGCCTTGCCCCTCACCCCACACATCCTGCAGGAGACAGGTGTCAGAAAGACGGTCAAGAGCTTGCGCCACCACGAGCTCCTTGGCGGCCTGGCCAGGGACTTGGCGGCCCGGTGGAAGAAGCTGGCTCTTCTGGAGGCCGACCCCGGGCGTGGTCCGCACGACTCCCAACTTGCAAAGGAAATCACGGACACGGGCTCCCGAGAAAACTCGAGGGCCCCCAGCAGTCCATCCCGCCGGACCGGGCATGGACCCGAAAACCACAGAGACCTGGAGGAGTCTCGGAGACCTCACGAGAGGTCTCCCAGCCTCCAGAGGAGAGAAGACGGGAGCAAGAAGCGCCCCCGGCCGGCAGCCTTGCCTGCACCCTGGCGCTCTTGGGATGGCTGCCCGGCTCAGGCCTGCTGGGGGCCTACCGGTCCTCATCCGATGTCCGGGGACCACCCCGCTTCCCCGGAGGACACTGAGCCCTCCGCTCGTGGCCGCGTGCCTGTCGAAGGCCAGGATGGTCATTTTCAGGCCACCACGGGACTCCCGCGAGCAAGTGCCCTGCATGGACCCCGGGGGAAACACGACCTGCCGCCCAAAGCAAGAGAGACCGAGGACGAACTCGAGGATCCCAACGGTAAGACAGAATCCATCTTCTCATTTGGACAGGAAAGGAGATGGAGCTCATGGAGCCCCAAGACAGCGTGGGACCTGGCAGGAGGGAGGGAGGGACGGAGGGAGGGAGGGGGGAGGTAGAGAGGAGCCAAAATGTGGATCCTTCCAGTCAATTCTCTCTCCCAGTGACAGAAGGAGCCCTAGAAGGGAGAGAACCCTGCATCCAAGACAGCAGTCCGGGTGGTTGGGTGGTTGGGTGGTTGGGTGGTTGGGTGGTTGGGTGGTTGGGTGCGGGGAGGGGAGGGGCAGGGGAGGCATCCCTTCCCCGGTGAATCCAGTACCATCCTCTACCCAGAAAGTGAGCCCCCCAAGCCCGGCTCCGCTGCTGAAGAACAGGCAGAGCGCCTGGGGGCTCCGGTCTGCTGATTTTTGCTTTCACTGTGGTTGGTGCTGATACCCTTTCCGTTTTTTGGGTTTTTGTTGTTGTTGTTGTTGTTGTTGTTGTTGTTCGTTTGTTTTTTTAATTTTTGTTTCTGTTTTGTTTCCTCACCCCCCACCCCCCACAGACGGAAAGCCAGAGGAGGAGTGCTTCGAGGCGCCCACTATGTCTTTCGAGGCGTACCTCACGTATGATGAGCAGCCTGGGAAGAAGAAGAGAAAGGTGAAGACTTCGGCCAAGGCACGGAAAGCAAAAGCTGCGAAGAGGTGGAGCCAACACCTGGACTCGGCGGAGAACTTTCCTCCTCTGGTGATTGCAAAGCAGTCGGCGGGGCCGCAGCCTGCCCAAGGCCAAGGCGGTTGGGCCAGGATGGAAGGGGTCTCCCGAGAAGCCGCTGCGGTGCTGCCTGGCACGCCATCCCCCAGCCTGTGGGGCCCACCCAGTGCCGCTCCTGATGATGATGATGCGCTGATGAGCTTCTTTGCACCCAATGCAACAGCGCTCTCTTCACCTCAGAAAGAGGAAGAAGCTGGCTTCACTGGAATCAGAACTAATTCCAGGACACCCGTGTACTCTGGTGGCAAACGTGACCATCTCGCCCAAACGACCTGGCTCCCACGGGGCAGCCAGGGAGTTGCAGACCAGGATTCCCTGTGGGAAGAGAGGGCGCGCCCGCATTCTCTTTTCGGGTCTGCTTTGGAGAATTGCACACCCGAGCAGCTGTACCCCGCGGAGAGATGCCACCAAGGGACCGCCGAAGAGACAGATGGGCTCTGGAGACTGCACTGTGGCCAAGAATTTAAGGGAGAAACGCCTAAGGAGAACGAGTCCTGGAGGGAGATGTACCTGCGGCTTCAGGACGCCCGAGAGCAGCGACTGCGAGCACTCACCTCCCAAATACGATCCAGACATCCTCAAGAGCCCCGAGGCCGACAAACCAAGATGGTCTATTTCAAGTCACCTGGTGAGGTTCCAAGGAGGCACGGCCAGTTTGGGACACTAGCAGCGGCTGCCTCAGGAAGACCCAACTTCCAACCAGCCCAGGACCCCAGGGGAGGCAGTGACACGCCCTCCAGCACCAGCAGCAGCAGCAGCAGCAGCAGCAGCAGCAGCAGCAGCAGAGGCAGCAGCAGAGGCAGCAGCTTTGATGCTACAAGTGAGACTGCAGCAGAGGCCTCTTGGAACCCTGTCAGAGCTCACCGCGGGGCACCAGTGGCCAACACCAGAAAACCCAAGGCTAAGGAAATCCCCCCACTCTTGGCCAAGACCCTTAAGGACTACAGGAGAGTCATCTCCCGAAGATGAACTCAGCCCTCGCCTTGGACATGCAATTTCCAAAGGAGGCTTCAATCTCTGCCAAACGTGGACTCTCTGCCCTGTGCTCTGCGCGTGTCCCTCGCGGGAGAGCTCAATGCGAGTTCACTGCCTTTGTTTCCTTTCTTGTCACCTGAGCCCCTCCTAAGCCATGATGTTGTTTTCATGTATAAATCCCCCGGATTGAATTTTAGACTAATAAAGGCCCGTAAAAGCTCTCAGTTGTCTATTCGGGAAGGACGGCAGGCTTTCTTAGACATGGGCCCAGGAGCCACTAGTTCAAGGACTGGTGAATCTGACTAACTGTAAAAACAAACACACGAACAACAACAACAACAACAAAACAAAACAAATAAAGAGCAAGGTTTGGGGAGGGGAGGGTGGTAAGGCACCCTTCTGTTCAACACCCAGTACAAGGTGAAACAGCAGCAACAACCAAAGGCAAAGGAGAGACCGAAATTAAAAGAACAAATGAGGACGAGCCAACGGCGGTGGTGCGCGCCAGTGAGGCCAACGGTTCAGGAGGCTCACAAAGGCGCGCAGAGAGTTCAGAGCCAGCCTCAGCCACTTAGCGAGGACAGAGCAACTCAGTGAGACCCTGTCTCAAAATAAAGTCCAAAAAAAAAAAAAAAAAAGACGTGGCAATATACCTCAGGGATTGAAAGCCCCCGAGTACGATGTCCCTTATCTAATAAAGAAACAAAGAAAACCACACCCACAACCCAACTCCCTCAAGAATAACCACTGGCATTGGCATCAGAAACAGAGAAACAGACCAAGAGAACAGATCTGACAACCCAGAAACACCCCCCCAAGCCCATGGAAAAACGTCGGGAACACGGATCTAATAAGGGTCTTGGGATAAACCACAGGACCCTGACAAATAAGAATGCATGCTTTCCTTGTGTGTGTGTGTGTGTGTGTGTGTGTGTGTGTCCGCACGCGTGCAGGAGCCCCCCCCCACACACACACACACACACAGGGCCACACACCCAAACACACTCTCCCCAACCAGTCTCAAATGGATTGCAAAACATAAGGCAATCAAGAAAGAAGATGTTTCAGAGAGACTGGGAGAGATATCTCTGTGTCTGGAAAGGAGAAGGACGGAGGCTGTGAAAAGTACTGAGTTGTCAAAGGAAAGATCCAGCAGCTCCCGCCTATAATCCCATCAGCTCGGGAGGCTGAAGCAGGAGCAGGGCGAGATCAAGGCCAGCCTCTGGCAAAGCCAGGCTCTCATCCGCTCACTGAGACCCTGCCTCTCAATAGAAGCCAAAAGGGGCCTTGAGGTGGGGGGCGGGAGTGGGCGGGGGTCGCTCGCCGGTCCAGTACCCCTTCGTTCGATCCCCCCAAAGGAACCAACCCAACCACCAGAAGCGCTGAATACCATTCCGAAATGGGTTTTTGTATCCCACGGGCCGCCCGGCACCTTGGGCTCTTCCAACTCGCCCCCTCGGGCTGATAGTCAGGCCACTGGAGCCCATGGCCACAAGTGCATTCCACGGATTCCCCGCCAGACTTCCTTTGGAGGTTCCTTCCAAGGAATCACCCTTGCCCTGTGGAGCTAAGCTTCCCCAATCCTCTTGGCTCTCCGGGCCTCCATTCCTGGGCTCCCACAGGACCTAGACTCCTCAGAGTCAGTTCCGGTTTCCCTGGCAAATCGCTGTCCCGGGACCCAGGGCCACAGAAGGGCGTGTCCCTGAAATTCAGTTTCCCCATGTGCCCAAGAGGGAGAAGACTAGTCCCCGAGTCGGGTGGTACCGGTGGCCACTCCTGATTCGACCCAGGTTCTGCCCACCCAATCCAGTGCATCGGTGGCGGGCGCAGAAGTCGGTGGGGGCCGAGCTAGCGGGTGCTCCAGGAAAGAGACAGGTGGGTGGGGTCCTTGAGGGCGGGGCGTGGCGCACACTCTGGCAGGGGGGCGGAGCCAGGGGCTCTATAAGGCCCGGGTCGGCCTGCCTCTGCAGCCTCATTCCTTCTGGGACAGCGCCAGGCACAGGTGCTTCCAGCTGAGGCCCGGCGCCCTGAGGACCAGAAGCAGACCTGCCCAGCGGCGCTCGGGGGCACCAGCGCGCCCGGAACAAGCGGCCAGCCGTTGCCAGGGCCCGGATACCCCGGCAGAGCGACAGCGAACCGAGTCCAGGGCCGAGGCCCAGCCGGCCACCGAGATGGCGTCCGAGGAGGTGCTGCTGCGAGCCGTTCGCAAGCTGCAGGGGCGCCTGGCCACCAGGACCCGCCCTGACAAGCTCCAGAAATACTTGCAGCAGCTCTCCGCCTTGCCCCTCACCCCACACATCCTGCAGGAGACAGGTGTCAGAAAGACGGTCAAGAGCTTGCGCCACCACGAGCTCCTTGGCGGCCTGGCCAGGGACTTGGCGGCCCGGTGGAAGAAGCTGGCTCTTCTGGAGGCCGACCCCGGGCGTGGTCCGCACGACTCCCAACTTGCAAAGGAAATCACGGACACGGGCTCCCGAGAAAACTCGAGGGCCCCCAGCAGTCCATCCCGCCGGACCGGGCATGGACCCGAAAACCACAGAGACCTGGAGGAGTCTCGGAGACCTCACGAGAGGTCTCCCAGCCTCCAGAGGAGAGAAGACGGGAGCAAGAAGCGCCCCCGGCCGGCAGCCTTGCCTGCACCCTGGCGCTCTTGGGATGGCTGCCCGGCTCAGGCCTGCTGGGGGCCTACCGGTCCTCATCCGATGTCCGGGGACCACCCCGCTTCCCCGGAGGACACTGAGCCCTCCGCTCGTGGCCGCGTGCCTGTCGAAGGCCAGGATGGTCATTTTCAGGCCACCACGGGACTCCCGCGAGCAAGTGCCCTGCATGGACCCCGGGGGAAACACGACCTGCCGCCCAAAGCAAGAGAGACCGAGGACGAACTCGAGGATCCCAACGGTAAGATAGAATCCATCTTCTCATTTGGACAGGAAAGGAGATGGAGCTCATGGAGCCCCAAGACAGCGTGGGACCTGGCAGGAGGGAGGGAGGGACGGAGGGAGGGAGGGGGGAGGTAGAGAGGAGCCAAAATGTGGATCCTTCCAGTCAATTCTCTCTCCCAGTGACAGAAGGAGCCCTAGAAGGGAGAGAACCCTGCATCCAAGACAGCAGTCCGGGTGGTTGGGTGGTTGGGTGGTTGGGTGGTTGGGTGGTTGGGTGCGGGGAGGGGAGGGGCAGGGGAGGCATCCCTTCCCCGGTGAATCCAGTACCATCCTCTACCCAGAAAGTGAGCCCCCCAAGCCCGGCTCCGCTGCTGAAGAACAGGCAGAGCGCCTGGGGGCTCCGGTCTGCTGATTTTTGCTTTCACTGTGGTTGGTGCTGATACCCTTTCCGTTTTTTGTTTTTTTTGTTTTTTTGTTTTTTTTTGTTGTTGTTGTTGTTGTTGTTGTTGTTGCTGTTCGTTTGTTTTTTTAATTTTTGTTTCTGTTTTGTTTCCTCACCCCCCACCCCCCACAGACGGAAAGCCAGAGGAGGAGTGCTTCGAGGCGCCCACTATGTCTTTCGAGGCGTACCTCACGTATGATGAGCAGCCTGGGAAGAAGAAGAGAAAGGTGAAGACTTCGGCCAAGGCACGGAAAGCAAAAGCTGCGAAGAGGTGGAGCCAACACCTGGACTCGGCGGAGAACTTTCCTCCTCTGGTGATTGCAAAGCAGTCGGCGGGGCCGCAGCCTGCCCAAGGCCAAGGCGGTTGGGCCAGGATGGAAGGGGTCTCCCGAGAAGCCGCTGCGGTGCTGCCTGGCACGCCATCCCCCAGCCTGTGGGGCCCACCCAGTGCCCCTCCTGATGATGATGATGCGCTGATGAGCTTCTTTGCACCCAATGCAACAGCGCTCTCTTCACCTCAGAAAGAGGAAGAAGCTGGCTTCACTGGAATCAGAACTAATTCCAGGACACCCGTGTACTCTGGTGGCAAACGTGACCATCTCTCCCAAACGACCTGGCTCCCACGGGGCAGCCAGGGAGTTGCAGACCAGGATTCCCTGTGGGAAGAGAGGGCGCGCCCGCATTCTCTTTTCGGGTCTGCTTTGGAGAATTGCACACCCGAGCAGCTGTACCCCGCGGAGAGATGCCACCAAGGGACCGCCGAAGAGACAGATGGGCTCTGGAGACTGCACTGTGGCCAAGAATTTAAGGGAGAAACGCCTAAGGAGAACGAGTCCTGGAGGGAGATGTACCTGCGGCTTCAGGACGCCCGAGAGCAGCGACTGCGAGCACTCACCTCCCAAATACGATCCAGACATCCTCAAGAGCCCCGAGGCCGACAAACCAAGATGGTCTATTTCAAGTCACCTGGTGAGGTTCCAAGGAGGCACGGCCAGTTTGGGACACTAGCAGCGGCTGCCTCAGGAAGACCCAACTTCCAACCAGCCCAGGACCCCAGGGGAGGCAGTGACACGCCCTCCAGCACCAGCAGCAGCAGCAGCAGCAGCAGCAGCAGCAGCAGCAGCAGAGGCAGCAGCAGAGGCAGCAGCTTTGATGCTACAAGTGAGACTGCAGCAGAGGCCTCTTGGAACCCTGTCAGAGCTCACCGCGGGGCACCAGTGGCCAACACCAGAAAACCCAAGGCTAAGGAAATCCCCCCACTCTTGGCCAAGACCCTTAAGGACTACAGGAGAGTCATCTCCCGAAGATGAACTCAGCCCTCGCCTTGGACATGCAATTTCCAAAGGAGGCTTCAATCTCTGCCAAACGTGGACTCTCTGCCCTGTGCTCTGCGCGTGTCCCTCGCGGGAGAGCTCAATGCGAGTTCACTGCCTTTGTTTCCTTTCTTGTCACCTGAGCCCCTCCTAAGCCATGATGTTGTTTTCATGTATAAATCCCCCGGATTGAATTTTAGACTAATAAAGGCCCGTAAAAGCTCTCAGTTGTCTATTCGGGAAGGACGGCAGGCTTTCTTAGACATGGCCCCAGGAGCCACTAGTTCAAGGACTGGTGAATCTGACTAACTGTAAAAACAAACACACGAACAACAACAACAACAACAAAACAAAACAAATAAAGAGCACGGTTTGGGGAGGGGAGGGTGGTAAGGCACCCTTCTGTTCAACACCCAGTACAAGGTGAAACAGCAGCAACAACCAAAGGCAAAGGAGAGACCGAAATTAAAAGAACAAATGAGGACGAGCCAACGGCGGTGGTGCGCGCCAATGAGGCCAACGGTTCAGGAGGCTCACAAAGGCGCGCAGAGAGTTCAGAGCCAGCCTCAGCCACTTAGCGAGGACAGAGCAACTCAGTGAGACCCTGTCTCAAAATAAAGTCCAAAAAAAAAAAAAAAAAGACGTGGCAATATACCTCAGGGATTGAAAGACCCGAGTACGATGTCCCTTATCTAATAAAGAAACAAAGAAAACCACACCCACAACCCAACTCCCTCAAGAATAACCACTGGCATTGGCATCAGAAACAGAGAAACAGACCAAGAGAACAGATCTGACAACCCAGAAACACCCCCCCAAGCCCATGGAAAAACGTCGGGAACACGGATCTAATAAGGGTCTTGGGATAAACCACAGGACCCTGACAAATAAGAATGCATGCTTTCCTTGTGTGTGTGTGTGTGTGTGTGTGTGTGTGTGTGTCCGCACGCGTGCAGGAGCCCCCCCCCACACACACACACACACACACACAGGGCCACACACCCAAACACACTCTCCCCAACCAGTCTCAAATGGATTGCAAAACATAAGGCAATCAAGAAAGAAGATGTTTCAGAGAGACTGGGAGAGATATCTCTGTGTCTGGAAAGGAGAAGGACGGAGGCTGTGAAAAGTACTGAGTTGTCAAAGGAAAGATCCAGCAGCTCCCGCCTATAATCCCATCAGCTCGGGAGGCTGAAGCAGGAGCAGGGCGAGATCAAGGCCAGCCTCTGGCAAAGCCAGGCTCTCATCCGCTCACTGAGACCCTGCCTCTCAATAGAAGCCAAAAGGGGCCTTGAGGTGGGGGGCGGGAGTGGGCGGGGGTCGCTCGCCGGTCCAGTACCCCTTCGTTCGATCCCCCCAAAGGAACCAACCCAACCACCAGAAGCGCTGAATACCATTCCGAAATGGGTTTTTGTATCCCACGGGCCGCCCGGCACCTTGGGCTCTTCCAACTCGCCCCCTCGGGCTGATAGTCAGGCCACTGGAGCCCATGGCCACAAGTGCATTCCACGGATTCCCCGCCAGACTTCCTTTGGAGGTTCCTTCCAAGGAATCACCCTTGCCCTGTGGAGCTAAGCTTCCCCAATCCTCTTGGCTCTCCGGGCCTCCATTCCTGGGCTCCCACAGGACCTAGACTCCTCAGAGTCAGTTCCGGTTTCCCTGGCAAATCGCTGTCCCGGGACCCAGGGCCACAGAAGGGCGTGTCCCTGAAATTCAGTTTCCCCATGTGCCCAAGAGGGAGAAGACTAGTCCCCGAGTCGGGTGGTACCGGTGGCCACTCCTGATTCGACCCAGGTTCTGCCCACCCAATCCAGTGCATCGGTGGCGGGCGCAGAAGTCGGTGGGGGCCGAGCTAGCGGGTGCTCCAGGAAAGAGACAGGTGGGTGGGGTCCTTGAGGGCGGGGCGTGGCGCACACTCTGGCAGGGGGGCGGAGCCAGGGGCTCTATAAGGCCCGGGTCGGCCTGCCTCTGCAGCCTCATTCCTTCTGGGACAGCGCCAGGCACAGGTGCTTCCAGCTGAGGCCCGGCGCCCTGAGGACCAGAAGCAGACCTGCCCAGCGGCGCTCGGGGGCACCAGCGCGCCCGGAACAAGCGGCCAGCCGTTGCCAGGGCCCGGATACCCCGGCAGAGCGACAGCGAACCGAGTCCAGGGCCGAGGCCCAGCCGGCCACCGAGATGGCGTCCGAGGAGGTGCTGCTGCGAGCCGTTCGCAAGCTGCAGGGGCGCCTGGCCACCAGGACCCGCCCTGACAAGCTCCAGAAATACTTGCAGCAGCTCTCCGCCTTGCCCCTCACCCCACACATCCTGCAGGAGACAGGTGTCAGAAAGACGGTCAAGAGCTTGCGCCACCACGAGCTCCTTGGCGGCCTGGCCAGGGACTTGGCGGCCCGGTGGAAGAAGCTGGCTCTTCTGGAGGCCGACCCCGGGCGTGGTCCGCACGACTCCCAACTTGCAAAGGAAATCACGGACACGGGCTCCCGAGAAAACTCGAGGGCCCCCAGCAGTCCATCCCGCCGGACCGGGCATGGACCCGAAAACCACAGAGACCTGGAGGAGTCTCGGAGACCTCACGAGAGGTCTCCCAGCCTCCAGAGGAGAGAAGACGGGAGCAAGAAGCGCCCCCGGCCGGCAGCCTTGCCTGCACCCTGGCGCTCTTGGGATGGCTGCCCGGCTCAGGCCTGCTGGGGGCCTACCGGTCCTCATCCGATGTCCGGGGACCACCCCGCTTCCCCGGAGGACACTGAGCCCTCCGCTCGTGGCCGCGTGCCTGTCGAAGGCCAGGATGGTCATTTTCAGGCCACCACGGGACTCCCGCGAGCAAGTGCCCTGCATGGACCCCGGGGGAAACACGACCTGCCGCCCAAAGCAAGAGAGACCGAGGACGAACTCGAGGATCCCAACGGTAAGACAGAATCCATCTTCTCATTTGGACAGGAAAGGAGATGGAGCTCATGGAGCCCCAAGACAGCGTGGGACCTGGCAGGAGGGAGGGAGGGACGGAGGGAGGGAGGGGGGAGGTAGAGAGGAGCCAAAATGTGGATCCTTCCAGTCAATTCTCTCTCCCAGTGACAGAAGGAGCCCTAGAAGGGAGAGAACCCTGCATCCAAGACAGCAGTCCGGGTGGTTGGGTGGTTGGGTGGTTGGGTGGTTGGGTGGTTGGGTGCGGGGAGGGGAGGGGCAGGGGAGGCATCCCTTCCCCGGTGAATCCAGTACCATCCTCTACCCAGAAAGTGAGCCCCCCAAGCCCGGCTCCGCTGCTGAAGAACAGGCAGAGCGCCTGGGGGCTCCGGTCTGCTGATTTTTGCTTTCACTGTGGTTGGTGCTGATACCCTTTCCGTTTTTTGTTTTTTTTGTTTTTTTGTTTTTTTTTGTTGTTGTTGTTGTTGTTGTTGTTGTTGCTGTTCGTTTGTTTTTTTAATTTTTGTTTCTGTTTTGTTTCCTCACCCCCCACCCCCCACAGACGGAAAGCCAGAGGAGGAGTGCTTCGAGGCGCCCACTATGTCTTTCGAGGCGTACCTCACGTATGATGAGCAGCCTGGGAAGAAGAAGAGAAAGGTGAAGACTTCGGCCAAGGCACGGAAAGCAAAAGCTGCGAAGAGGTGGAGCCAACACCTGGACTCGGCGGAGAACTTTCCTCCTCTGGTGATTGCAAAGCAGTCGGCGGGGCCGCAGCCTGCCCAAGGCCAAGGCGGTTGGGCCAGGATGGAAGGGGTCTCCCGAGAAGCCGCTGCGGTGCTGCCTGGCACGCCATCCCCCAGCCTGTGGGGCCCACCCAGTGCCCCTCCTGATGATGATGATGCGCTGATGAGCTTCTTTGCACCCAATGCAACAGCGCTCTCTTCACCTCAGAAAGAGGAAGAAGCTGGCTTCACTGGAATCAGAACTAATTCCAGGACACCCGTGTACTCTGGTGGCAAACGTGACCATCTCTCCCAAACGACCTGGCTCCCACGGGGCAGCCAGGGAGTTGCAGACCAGGATTCCCTGTGGGAAGAGAGGGCGCGCCCGCATTCTCTTTTCGGGTCTGCTTTGGAGAATTGCACACCCGAGCAGCTGTACCCCGCGGAGAGATGCCACCAAGGGACCGCCGAAGAGACAGATGGGCTCTGGAGACTGCACTGTGGCCAAGAATTTAAGGGAGAAACGCCTAAGGAGAACGAGTCCTGGAGGGAGATGTACCTGCGGCTTCAGGACGCCCGAGAGCAGCGACTGCGAGCACTCACCTCCCAAATACGATCCAGACATCCTCAAGAGCCCCGAGGCCGACAAACCAAGATGGTCTATTTCAAGTCACCTGGTGAGGTTCCAAGGAGGCACGGCCAGTTTGGGACACTAGCAGCGGCTGCCTCAGGAAGACCCAACTTCCAACCAGCCCAGGACCCCAGGGGAGGCAGTGACACGCCCTCCAGCACCAGCAGCAGCAGCAGCAGCAGCAGCAGCAGCAGCAGCAGCAGAGGCAGCAGCAGAGGCAGCAGCTTTGATGCTACAAGTGAGACTGCAGCAGAGGCCTCTTGGAACCCTGTCAGAGCTCACCGCGGGGCACCAGGGGCCAACACCAGAAAACCCAAGGCTAAGGAAATCCCCCCACTCTTGGCCAAGACCCTTAAGGACTACAGGAGAGTCATCTCCCGAAGATGAACTCAGCCCTCGCCTTGGACATGCAATTTCCAAAGGAGGCTTCAATCTCTGCCAAACGTGGACTCTCTGCCCTGTGCTCTGCGCGTGTCCCTCGCGGGAGAGCTCAATGCGAGTTCACTGCCTTTGTTTCCTTTCTTGTCACCTGAGCCCCTCCTAAGCCATGATGTTGTTTTCATGTATAAATCCCCCGGATTGAATTTTAGACTAATAAAGGCCCGTAAAAGCTCTCAGTTGTCTATTCGGGAAGGACGGCAGGCTTTCTTAGACATGGCCCCAGGAGCCACTAGTTCAAGGACTGGTGAATCTGACTAACTGTAAAAACAAACACACGAACAACAACAACAACAACAAAACAAAACAAATAAAGAGCACGGTTTGGGGAGGGGAGGGTGGTAAGGCACCCTTCTGTTCAACACCCAGTACAAGGTGAAACAGCAGCAACAACCAAAGGCAAAGGAGAGACCGAAATTAAAAGAACAAATGAGGACGAGCCAACGGCGGTGGTGCGCGCCAATGAGGCCAACGGTTCAGGAGGCTCACAAAGGCGCGCAGAGAGTTCAGAGCCAGCCTCAGCCACTTAGCGAGGACAGAGCAACTCAGTGAGACCCTGTCTCAAAATAAAGTCCAAAAAAAAAAAAAAAAAGACGTGGCAATATACCTCAGGGATTGAAAGCCCCCGAGTACGATGTCCCTTATCTAATAAAGAAACAAAGAAAACCACACCCACAACCCAACTCCCTCAAGAATAACCACTGGCATTGGCATCAGAAACAGAGAAACAGACCAAGAGAACAGATCTGACAACCCAGAAACACCCCCCCAAGCCCATGGAAAAACGTCGGGAACACGGATCTAATAAGGGTCTTGGGATAAACCACAGGACCCTGACAAATAAGAATGCATGCTTTCCTTGTGTGTGTGTGTGTGTGTGTGTGTGTGTGTGTGTCCGCACGCGTGCAGGAGCCCCCCCCCCACACACACACACACACACAGGGCCACACACCCAAACACACTCTCCCCAACCAGTCTCAAATGGATTGCAAAACATAAGGCAATCAAGAAAGAAGATGTTTCAGAGAGACTGGGAGAGATATCTCTGTGTCTGGAAAGGAGAAGGACGGAGGCTGTGAAAAGTACTGAGTTGTCAAAGGAAAGATCCAGCAGCTCCCGCCTATAATCCCATCAGCTCGGGAGGCTGAAGCAGGAGCAGGGCGAGATCAAGGCCAGCCTCTGGCAAAGCCAGGCTCTCATCCGCTCACTGAGACCCTGCCTCTCAATAGAAGCCAAAAGGGGCCTTGAGGTGGGGGGCGGGAGTGGGCGGGGGTCGCTCGCCGGTCCAGTACCCCTTCGTTCGATCCCCCCAAAGGAACCAACCCAACCACCAGAAGCGCTGAATACCATTCCGAAATGGGTTTTTGTATCCCACGGGCCGCCCGGCACCTTGGGCTCTTCCAACTCGCCCCCTCGGGCTGATAGTCAGGCCACTGGAGCCCATGGCCACAAGTGCATTCCACGGATTCCCCGCCAGACTTCCTTTGGAGGTTCCTTCCAAGGAATCACCCTTGCCCTGTGGAGCTAAGCTTCCCCAATCCTCTTGGCTCTCCGGGCCTCCATTCCTGGGCTCCCACAGGACCTAGACTCCTCAGAGTCAGTTCCGGTTTCCCTGGCAAATCGCTGTCCCGGGACCCAGGGCCACAGAAGGGCGTGTCCCTGAAATTCAGTTTCCCCATGTGCCCAAGAGGGAGAAGACTAGTCCCCGAGTCGGGTGGTACCGGTGGCCACTCCTGATTCGACCCAGGTTCTGCCCACCCAATCCAGTGCATCGGTGGCGGGCGCAGAAGTCGGTGGGGGCCGAGCTAGCGGGTGCTCCAGGAAAGAGACAGGTGGGTGGGGTCCTTGAGGGCGGGGCGTGGCGCACACTCTGGCAGGGGGGCGGAGCCAGGGGCTCTATAAGGCCCGGGTCGGCCTGCCTCTGCAGCCTCATTCCTTCTGGGACAGCGCCAGGCACAGGTGCTTCCAGCTGAGGCCCGGCGCCCTGAGGACCAGAAGCAGACCTGCCCAGCGGCGCTCGGGGGCACCAGCGCGCCCGGAACAAGCGGCCAGCCGTTGCCAGGGCCCGGATACCCCGGCAGAGCGACAGCGAACCGAGTCCAGGGCCGAGGCCCAGCCGGCCACCGAGATGGCGTCCGAGGAGGTGCTGCTGCGAGCCGTTCGCAAGCTGCAGGGGCGCCTGGCCACCAGGACCCGCCCTGACAAGCTCCAGAAATACTTGCAGCAGCTCTCCGCCTTGCCCCTCACCCCACACATCCTGCAGGAGACAGGTGTCAGAAAGACGGTCAAGAGCTTGCGCCACCACGAGCTCCTTGGCGGCCTGGCCAGGGACTTGGCGGCCCGGTGGAAGAAGCTGGCTCTTCTGGAGGCCGACCCCGGGCGTGGTCCGCACGACTCCCAACTTGCAAAGGAAATCACGGACACGGGCTCCCGAGAAAACTCGAGGGCCCCCAGCAGTCCATCCCGCCGGACCGGGCATGGACCCGAAAACCACAGAGACCTGGAGGAGTCTCGGAGACCTCACGAGAGGTCTCCCAGCCTCCAGAGGAGAGAAGACGGGAGCAAGAAGCGCCCCCGGCCGGCAGCCTTGCCTGCACCCTGGCGCTCTTGGGATGGCTGCCCGGCTCAGGCCTGCTGGGGGCCTACCGGTCCTCATCCGATGTCCGGGGACCACCCCGCTTCCCCGGAGGACACTGAGCCCTCCGCTCGTGGCCGCGTGCCTGTCGAAGGCCAGGATGGTCATTTTCAGGCCACCACGGGACTCCCGCGAGCAAGTGCCCTGCATGGACCCCGGGGGAAACACGACCTGCCGCCCAAAGCAAGAGAGACCGAGGACGAACTCGAGGATCCCAACGGTAAGACAGAATCCATCTTCTCATTTGGACAGGAAAGGAGATGGAGCTCATGGAGCCCCAAGACAGCGTGGGACCTGGCAGGAGGGAGGGAGGGACGGAGGGAGGGAGGGGGGAGGTAGAGAGGAGCCAAAATGTGGATCCTTCCAGTCAATTCTCTCTCCCAGTGACAGAAGGAGCCCTAGAAGGGAGAGAACCCTGCATCCAAGACAGCAGTCCGGGTGGTTGGGTGGTTGGGTGGTTGGGTGGTTGGGTGGTTGGGTGCGGGGAGGGGAGGGGCAGGGGAGGCATCCCTTCCCCGGTGAATCCAGTACCATCCTCTACCCAGAAAGTGAGCCCCCCAAGCCCGGCTCCGCTGCTGAAGAACAGGCAGAGCGCCTGGGGGCTCCGGTCTGCTGATTTTTGCTTTCACTGTGGTTGGTGCTGATACCCTTTCCGTTTTTTGGGTTTTTGTTGTTGTTGTTGTTGTTGTTGTTGTTGTTCGTTTGTTTTTTTAATTTTTGTTTCTGTTTTGTTTCCTCACCCCCCACCCCCCACAGACGGAAAGCCAGAGGAGGAGTGCTTCGAGGCGCCCACTATGTCTTTCGAGGCGTACCTCACGTATGATGAGCAGCCTGGGAAGAAGAAGAGAAAGGTGAAGACTTCGGCCAAGGCACGGAAAGCAAAAGCTGCGAAGAGGTGGAGCCAACACCTGGACTCGGCGGAGAACTTTCCTCCTCTGGTGATTGCAAAGCAGTCGGCGGGGCCGCAGCCTGCCCAAGGCCAAGGCGGTTGGGCCAGGATGGAAGGGGTCTCCCGAGAAGCCGCTGCGGTGCTGCCTGGCACGCCATCCCCCAGCCTGTGGGGCCCACCCAGTGCCCCTCCTGATGATGATGATGCGCTGATGAGCTTCTTTGCACCCAATGCAACAGCGCTCTCTTCACCTCAGAAAGAGGAAGAAGCTGGCTTCACTGGAATCAGAACTAATTCCAGGACACCCGTGTACTCTGGTGGCAAACGTGACCATCTCGCCCAAACGACCTGGCTCCCACGGGGCAGCCAGGGAGTTGCAGACCAGGATTCCCTGTGGGAAGAGAGGGCGCGCCCGCATTCTCTTTTCGGGTCTGCTTTGGAGAATTGCACACCCGAGCAGCTGTACCCCGCGGAGAGATGCCACCAAGGGACCGCCGAAGAGACAGATGGGCTCTGGAGACTGCACTGTGGCCAAGAATTTAAGGGAGAAACGCCTAAGGAGAACGAGTCCTGGAGGGAGATGTACCTGCGGCTTCAGGACGCCCGAGAGCAGCGACTGCGAGCACTCACCTCCCAAATACGATCCAGACATCCTCAAGAGCCCCGAGGCCGACAAACCAAGATGGTCTATTTCAAGTCACCTGGTGAGGTTCCAAGGAGGCACGGCCAGTTTGGGACACTAGCAGCGGCTGCCTCAGGAAGACCCAACTTCCAACCAGCCCAGGACCCCAGGGGAGGCAGTGACACGCCCTCCAGCACCAGCAGCAGCAGCAGCAGCAGCAGCAGCAGCAGAGGCAGCAGCAGAGGCAGCAGCTTTGATGCTACAAGTGAGACTGCAGCAGAGGCCTCTTGGAACCCTGTCAGAGCTCACCGCGGGGCACCAGTGGCCAACACCAGAAAACCCAAGGCTAAGGAAATCCCCCCACTCTTGGCCAAGACCCTTAAGGACTACAGGAGAGTCATCTCCCGAAGATGAACTCAGCCCTCGCCTTGGACATGCAATTTCCAAAGGAGGCTTCAATCTCTGCCAAACGTGGACTCTCTGCCCTGTGCTCTGCGCGTGTCCCTCGCGGGAGAGCTCAATGCGAGTTCACTGCCTTTGTTTCCTTTCTTGTCACCTGAGCCCCTCCTAAGCCATGATGTTGTTTTCATGTATAAATCCCCCGGATTGAATTTTAGACTAATAAAGGCCCGTAAAAGCTCTCAGTTGTCTATTCGGGAAGGACGGCAGGCTTTCTTAGACATGGCCCCAGGAGCCACTAGTTCAAGGACTGGTGAATCTGACTAACTGTAAAAACAAACACACGAACAACAACAACAACAACAAAACAAAACAAATAAAGAGCACGGTTTGGGGAGGGGAGGGTGGTAAGGCACCCTTCTGTTCAACACCCAGTACAAGGTGAAACAGCAGCAACAACCAAAGGCAAAGGAGAGACCGAAATTAAAAGAACAAATGAGGACGAGCCAACGGCGGTGGTGCGCGCCAGTGAGGCCAACGGTTCAGGAGGCTCACAAAGGCGCGCAGAGAGTTCAGAGCCAGCCTCAGCCACTTAGCGAGGACAGAGCAACTCAGTGAGACCCTGTCTCAAAATAAAGTCCAAAAAAAAAAAAAAAAAAAGACGTGGCAATATACCTCAGGGATTGAAAGCCCCCGAGTACGATGTCCCTTATCTAATAAAGAAACAAAGAAAACCACACCCACAACCCAACTCCCTCAAGAATAACCACTGGCATTGGCATCAGAAACAGAGAAACAGACCAAGAGAACAGATCTGACAACCCAGAAACACCCCCCCAAGCCCATGGAAAAACGTCGGGAACACGGATCTAATAAGGGTCTTGGGATAAACCACAGGACCCTGACAAATAAGAATGCATGCTTTCCTTGTGTGTGTGTGTGTGTGTGTGTGTGTGTGTGTCCGCACGCGTGCAGGAGCCCCCCCCCACACACACACACACACACACACAGGGCCACACACCCAAACACACTCTCCCCAACCAGTCTCAAATGGATTGCAAAACATAAGGCAATCAAGAAAGAAGATGTTTCAGAGAGACTGGGAGAGATATCTCTGTGTCTGGAAAGGAGAAGGACGGAGGCTGTGAAAAGTACTGAGTTGTCAAAGGAAAGATCCAGCAGCTCCCGCCTATAATCCCATCAGCTCGGGAGGCTGAAGCAGGAGCAGGGCGAGATCAAGGCCAGCCTCTGGCAAAGCCAGGCTCTCATCCGCTCACTGAGACCCTGCCTCTCAATAGAAGCCAAAAGGGGCCTTGAGGTGGGGGGCGGGAGTGGGCGGGGGTCGCTCGCCGGTCCAGTACCCCTTCGTTCGATCCCCCCAAAGGAACCAACCCAACCACCAGAAGCGCTGAATACCATTCCGAAATGGGTTTTTGTATCCCACGGGCCGCCCGGCACCTTGGGCTCTTCCAACTCGCCCCCTCGGGCTGATAGTCAGGCCACTGGAGCCCATGGCCACAAGTGCATTCCACGGATTCCCCGCCAGACTTCCTTTGGAGGTTCCTTCCAAGGAATCACCCTTGCCCTGTGGAGCTAAGCTTCCCCAATCCTCTTGGCTCTCCGGGCCTCCATTCCTGGGCTCCCACAGGACCTAGACTCCTCAGAGTCAGTTCCGGTTTCCCTGGCAAATCGCTGTCCTGGGACCCAGGGCCACAGAAGGGCGTGTCCCTGAAATTCAGTTTCCCCATGTGCCCAAGAGGGAGAAGACTAGTCCCCGAGTCGGGTGGTACCGGTGGCCACTCCTGATTCGACCCAGGTTCTGCCCACCCAATCCAGTGCATCGGTGGCGGGCGCAGAAGTCGGTGGGGGCCGAGCTAGCGGGTGCTCCAGGAAAGAGACAGGTGGGTGGGGTCCTTGAGGGCGGGGCGTGGCGCACACTCTGGCAGGGGGGCGGAGCCAGGGGCTCTATAAGGCCCGGGTCGGCCTGCCTCTGCAGCCTCATTCCTTCTGGGACAGCGCCAGGCACAGGTGCTTCCAGCTGAGGCCCGGCGCCCTGAGGACCAGAAGCAGACCTGCCCAGCGGCGCTCGGGGGCACCAGCGCGCCCGGAACAAGCGGCCAGCCGTTGCCAGGGCCCGGATACCCCGGCAGAGCGACAGCGAACCGAGTCCAGGGCCGAGGCCCAGCCGGCCACCGAGATGGCGTCCGAGGAGGTGCTGCTGCGAGCCGTTCGCAAGCTGCAGGGGCGCCTGGCCACCAGGACCCGCCCTGACAAGCTCCAGAAATACTTGCAGCAGCTCTCCGCCTTGCCCCTCACCCCACACATCCTGCAGGAGACAGGTGTCAGAAAGACGGTCAAGAGCTTGCGCCACCACGAGCTCCTTGGCGGCCTGGCCAGGGACTTGGCGGCCCGGTGGAAGAAGCTGGCTCTTCTGGAGGCCGACCCCGGGCGTGGTCCGCACGACTCCCAACTTGCAAAGGAAATCACGGACACGGGCTCCCGAGAAAACTCGAGGGCCCCCAGCAGTCCATCCCGCCGGACCGGGCATGGACCCGAAAACCACAGAGACCTGGAGGAGTCTCGGAGACCTCACGAGAGGTCTCCCAGCCTCCAGAGGAGAGAAGACGGGAGCAAGAAGCGCCCCCGGCCGGCAGCCTTGCCTGCACCCTGGCGCTCTTGGGATGGCTGCCCGGCTCAGGCCTGCTGGGGGCCTACCGGTCCTCATCCGATGTCCGGGGACCACCCCGCTTCCCCGGAGGACACTGAGCCCTCCGCTCGTGGCCGCGTGCCTGTCGAAGGCCAGGATGGTCATTTTCAGGCCACCACGGGACTCCCGCGAGCAAGTGCCCTGCATGGACCCCGGGGGAAACACGACCTGCCGCCCAAAGCAAGAGAGACCGAGGACGAACTCGAGGATCCCAACGGTAAGATAGAATCCATCTTCTCATTTGGACAGGAAAGGAGATGGAGCTCATGGAGCCCCAAGACAGCGTGGGACCTGGCAGGAGGGAGGGAGGGACGGAGGGAGGGAGGGGGGAGGTAGAGAGGAGCCAAAATGTGGATCCTTCCAGTCAATTCTCTCTCCCAGTGACAGAAGGAGCCCTAGAAGGGAGAGAACCCTGCATCCAAGACAGCAGTCCGGGTGGTTGGGTGGTTGGGTGGTTGGGTGGTTGGGTGGTTGGGTGCGGGGAGGGGAGGGGCAGGGGAGGCATCCCTTCCCCGGTGAATCCAGTACCATCCTCTACCCAGAAAGTGAGCCCCCCAAGCCCGGCTCCGCTGCTGAAGAACAGGCAGAGCGCCTGGGGGCTCCGGTCTGCTGATTTTTGCTTTCACTGTGGTTGGTGCTGATACCCTTTCCGTTTTTTGGGGTTTTTTTTTGTTGTTGTTGTTGTTGTTGTTCGTTTGTTTTTTTAATTTTTGTTTCTGTTTTGTTTCCTCACCCCCCACCCCCCACAGACGGAAAGCCAGAGGAGGAGTGCTTCGAGGCGCCCACTATGTCTTTCGAGGCGTACCTCACGTATGATGAGCAGCCTGGGAAGAAGAAGAGAAAGGTGAAGACTTCGGCCAAGGCACGGAAAGCAAAAGCTGCGAAGAGGTGGAGCCAACACCTGGACTCGGCGGAGAACTTTCCTCCTCTGGTGATTGCAAAGCAGTCGGCGGGGCCGCAGCCTGCCCAAGGCCAAGGCGGTTGGGCCAGGATGGAAGGGGTCTCCCGAGAAGCCGCTGCGGTGCTGCCTGGCACGCCATCCCCCAGCCTGTGGGGCCCACCCAGTGCCCCTCCTGATGATGATGATGCGCTGATGAGCTTCTTTGCACCCAATGCAACAGCGCTCTCTTCACCTCAGAAAGAGGAAGAAGCTGGCTTCACTGGAATCAGAACTAATTCCAGGACACCCGTGTACTCTGGTGGCAAACGTGACCATCTCGCCCAAACGACCTCGCTCCCACGGGGCAGCCAGGGAGTTGCAGACCAGGATTCCCTGTGGGAAGAGAGGGCGCGCCCGCATTCTCTTTTCGGGTCTGCTTTGGAGAATTGCACACCCGAGCAGCTGTACCCCGCGGAGAGATGCCACCAAGGGACCGCCGAAGAGACAGATGGGCTCTGGAGACTGCACTGTGGCCAAGAATTTAAGGGAGAAACGCCTAAGGAGAACGAGTCCTGGAGGGAGATGTACCTGCGGCTTCAGGACGCCCGAGAGCAGCGACTGCGAGCACTCACCTCCCAAATACGATCCAGACATCCTCAAGAGCCCCGAGGCCGACAAACCAAGATGGTCTATTTCAAGTCACCTGGTGAGGTTCCAAGGAGGCACGGCCAGTTTGGGACACTAGCAGCGGCTGCCTCAGGAAGACCCAACTTCCAACCAGCCCAGGACCCCAGGGGAGGCAGTGACACGCCCTCCAGCACCAGCAGCAGCAGCAGCAGCAGCAGCAGCAGCAGCAGCAGCAGCAGAGGCAGCAGCAGAGGCAGCAGCTTTGATGCTACAAGTGAGACTGCAGCAGAGGCCTCTTGGAACCCTGTCAGAGCTCACCGCGGGGCACCAGTGGCCAACACCAGAAAACCCAAGGCTAAGGAAATCCCCCCACTCTTGGCCAAGACCCTTAAGGACTACAGGAGAGTCATCTCCCGAAGATGAACTCAGCCCTCGCCTTGGACATGCAATTTCCAAAGGAGGCTTCAATCTCTGCCAAACGTGGACTCTCTGCCCTGTGCTCTGCGCGTGTCCCTCGCGGGAGAGCTCAATGCGAGTTCACTGCCTTTGTTTCCTTTCTTGTCACCTGAGCCCCTCCTAAGCCATGATGTTGTTTTCATGTATAAATCCCCCGGATTGAATTTTAGACTAATAAAGGCCCGTAAAAGCTCTCAGTTGTCTATTCGGGAAGGACGGCAGGCTTTCTTAGACATGGCCCCAGGAGCCACTAGTTCAAGGACTGGTGAATCTGACTAACTGTAAAAACAAACACACGAACAACAACAACAACAACGAAACAAAACAAATAAAGAGCACGGTTTGGGGAGGGGAGGGTGGTAAGGCACCCTTCTGTTCAACACCCAGTACAAGGTGAAACAGCAGCAACAACCAAAGGCAAAGGAGAGACCGAAATTAAAAGAACAAATGAGGACGAGCCAACGGCGGTGGTGCGCGCCAATGAGGCCAACGGTTCAGGAGGCTCACAAAGGCGCGCAGAGAGTTCAGAGCCAGCCTCAGCCACTTAGCGAGGACAGAGCAACTCAGTGAGACCCTGTCTCAAAATAAAGTCCAAAAAAAAAAAAAAAAAAGACGTGGCAATATACCTCAGGGATTGAAAGCCCCCGAGTACGATGTCCCTTATCTAATAAAGAAACAAAGAAAACCACACCCACAACCCAACTCCCTCAAGAATAACCACTGGCATTGGCATCAGAAACAGAGAAACAGACCAAGAGAACAGATCTGACAACCCAGAAACACCCCCCCAAGCCCATGGAAAAACGTCGGGAACACGGATCTAATAAGGGTCTTGGGATAAACCACAGGACCCTGACAAATAAGAATGCATGCTTTCCTTGTGTGTGTGTGTGTGTGTGTGTGTGTGTGTGTCCGCACGCGTGCAGGAGCCCCCCCCCCCCACACACACACACACACAGGGCCACACACCCAAACACACTCTCCCCAACCAGTCTCAAATGGATTGCAAAACATAAGGCAATCAAGAAAGAAGATGTTTCAGAGAGACTGGGAGAGATATCTCTGTGTCTGGAAAGGAGAAGGACGGAGGCTGTGAAAAGTACTGAGTTGTCAAAGGAAAGATCCAGCAGCTCCCGCCTATAATCCCATCAGCTCGGGAGGCTGAAGCAGGAGCAGGGCGAGATCAAGGCCAGCCTCTGGCAAAGCCAGGCTCTCATCCGCTCACTGAGACCCTGCCTCTCAATAGAAGCCAAAAGGGGCCTTGAGGTGGGGGGCGGGAGTGGGCGGGGGTCGCTCGCCGGTCCAGTACCCCTTCGTTCGATCCCCCCAAAGGAACCAACCCAACCACCAGAAGCGCTGAATACCATTCCGAAATGGGTTTTTGTATCCCACGGGCCGCCCGGCACCTTGGGCTCTTCCAACTCGCCCCCTCGGGCTGATAGTCAGGCCACTGGAGCCCATGGCCACAAGTGCATTCCACGGATTCCCCGCCAGACTTCCTTTGGAGGTTCCTTCCAAGGAATCACCCTTGCCCTGTGGAGCTAAGCTTCCCCAATCCTCTTGGCTCTCCGGGCCTCCATTCCTGGGCTCCCACAGGACCTAGACTCCTCAGAGTCAGTTCCGGTTTCCCTGGCAAATCGCTGTCCCGGGACCCAGGGCCACAGAAGGGCGTGTCCCTGAAATTCAGTTTCCCCATGTGCCCAAGAGGGAGAAGACTAGTCCCCGAGTCGGGTGGTACCGGTGGCCACTCCTGATTCGACCCAGGTTCTGCCCACCCAATCCAGTGCATCGGTGGCGGGCGCAGAAGTCGGTGGGGGCCGAGCTAGCGGGTGCTCCAGGAAAGAGACAGGTGGGTGGGGTCCTTGAGGGCGGGGCGTGGCGCACACTCTGGCAGGGGGGCGGAGCCAGGGGCTCTATAAGGCCCGGGTCGGCCTGCCTCTGCAGCCTCATTCCTTCTGGGACAGCGCCAGGCACAGGTGCTTCCAGCTGAGGCCCGGCGCCCTGAGGACCAGAAGCAGACCTGCCCAGCGGCGCTCGGGGGCACCAGCGCGCCCGGAACAAGCGGCCAGCCGTTGCCAGGGCCCGGATACCCCGGCAGAGCGACAGCGAACCGAGTCCAGGGCCGAGGCCCAGCCGGCCACCGAGATGGCGTCCGAGGAGGTGCTGCTGCGAGCCGTTCGCAAGCTGCAGGGGCGCCTGGCCACCAGGACCCGCCCTGACAAGCTCCAGAAATACTTGCAGCAGCTCTCCGCCTTGCCCCTCACCCCACACATCCTGCAGGAGACAGGTGTCAGAAAGACGGTCAAGAGCTTGCGCCACCACGAGCTCCTTGGCGGCCTGGCCAGGGACTTGGCGGCCCGGTGGAAGAAGCTGGCTCTTCTGGAGGCCGACCCCGGGCGTGGTCCGCACGACTCCCAACTTGCAAAGGAAATCACGGACACGGGCTCCCGAGAAAACTCGAGGGCCCCCAGCAGTCCATCCCGCCGGACCGGGCATGGACCCGAAAACCACAGAGACCTGGAGGAGTCTCGGAGACCTCACGAGAGGTCTCCCAGCCTCCAGAGGAGAGAAGACGGGAGCAAGAAGCGCCCCCGGCCGGCAGCCTTGCCTGCACCCTGGCGCTCTTGGGATGGCTGCCCGGCTCAGGCCTGCTGGGGGCCTACCGGTCCTCATCCGATGTCCGGGGACCACCCCGCTTCCCCGGAGGACACTGAGCCCTCCGCTCGTGGCCGCGTGCCTGTCGAAGGCCAGGATGGTCATTTTCAGGCCACCACGGGACTCCCGCGAGCAAGTGCCCTGCATGGACCCCGGGGGAAACACGACCTGCCGCCCAAAGCAAGAGAGACCGAGGACGAACTCGAGGATCCCAACGGTAAGATAGAATCCATCTTCTCATTTGGACAGGAAAGGAGATGGAGCTCATGGAGCCCCAAGACAGCGTGGGACCTGGCAGGAGGGAGGGAGGGACGGAGGGAGGGAGGGGGGAGGTAGAGAGGAGCCAAAATGTGGATCCTTCCAGTCAATTCTCTCTCCCAGTGACAGAAGGAGCCCTAGAAGGGAGAGAACCCTGCATCCAAGACAGCAGTCCGGGTGGTTGGGTGGTTGGGTGGTTGGGTGGTTGGGTGGTTGGGTGCGGGGAGGGGAGGGGCAGGGGAGGCATCCCTTCCCCGGTGAATCCAGTACCATCCTCTACCCAGAAAGTGAGCCCCCCAAGCCCGGCTCCGCTGCTGAAGAACAGGCAGAGCGCCTGGGGGCTCCGGTCTGCTGATTTTTGCTTTCACTGTGGTTGGTGCTGATACCCTTTCCGTTTTTTGGGTTTTTGTTGTTGTTGTTGTTGTTGTTGTTGTTGTTCGTTTGTTTTTTTAATTTTTGTTTCTGTTTTGTTTCCTCACCCCCCACCCCCCACAGACGGAAAGCCAGAGGAGGAGTGCTTCGAGGCGCCCACTATGTCTTTCGAGGCGTACCTCACGTATGATGAGCAGCCTGGGAAGAAGAAGAGAAAGGTGAAGACTTCGGCCAAGGCACGGAAAGCAAAAGCTGCGAAGAGGTGGAGCCAACACCTGGACTCGGCGGAGAACTTTCCTCCTCTGGTGATTGCAAAGCAGTCGGCGGGGCCGCAGCCTGCCCAAGGCCAAGGCGGTTGGGCCAGGATGGAAGGGGTCTCCCGAGAAGCCGCTGCGGTGCTGCCTGGCACGCCATCCCCCAGCCTGTGGGGCCCACCCAGTGCCCCTCCTGATGATGATGATGCGCTGATGAGCTTCTTTGCACCCAATGCAACAGCGCTCTCTTCACCTCAGAAAGAGGAAGAAGCTGGCTTCACTGGAATCAGAACTAATTCCAGGACACCCGTGTACTCTGGTGGCAAACGTGACCATCTCTCCCAAACGACCTGGCTCCCACGGGGCAGCCAGGGAGTTGCAGACCAGGATTCCCTGTGGGAAGAGAGGGCGCGCCCGCATTCTCTTTTCGGGTCTGCTTTGGAGAATTGCACACCCGAGCAGCTGTACCCCGCGGAGAGATGCCACCAAGGGACCGCCGAAGAGACAGATGGGCTCTGGAGACTGCACTGTGGCCAAGAATTTAAGGGAGAAACGCCTAAGGAGAACGAGTCCTGGAGGGAGATGTACCTGCGGCTTCAGGACGCCCGAGAGCAGCGACTGCGAGCACTCACCTCCCAAATACGATCCAGACATCCTCAAGAGCCCCGAGGCCGACAAACCAAGATGGTCTATTTCAAGTCACCTGGTGAGGTTCCAAGGAGGCACGGCCAGTTTGGGACACTAGCAGCGGCTGCCTCAGGAAGACCCAACTTCCAACCAGCCCAGGACCCCAGGGGAGGCAGTGACACGCCCTCCAGCACCAGCAGCAGCAGCAGCAGCAGCAGCAGCAGCAGCAGCAGCAGAGGCAGCAGCAGAGGCAGCAGCTTTGATGCTACAAGTGAGACTGCAGCAGAGGCCTCTTGGAACCCTGTCAGAGCTCACCGCGGGGCACCAGTGGCCAACACCAGAAAACCCAAGGCTAAGGAAATCCCCCCACTCTTGGCCAAGACCCTTAAGGACTACAGGAGAGTCATCTCCCGAAGATGAACTCAGCCCTCGCCTTGGACATGCAATTTCCAAAGGAGGCTTCAATCTCTGCCAAACGTGGACTCTCTGCCCTGTGCTCTGCGCGTGTCCCTCGCGGGAGAGCTCAATGCGAGTTCACTGCCTTTGTTTCCTTTCTTGTCACCTGAGCCCCTCCTAAGCCATGATGTTGTTTTCATGTATAAATCCCCCGGATTGAATTTTAGACTAATAAAGGCCCGTAAAAGCTCTCAGTTGTCTATTCGGGAAGGACGGCAGGCTTTCTTAGACATGGCCCCAGGAGCCACTAGTTCAAGGACTGGTGAATCTGACTAACTGTAAAAACAAACACACGAACAACAACAACAACAACAAAACAAAACAAATAAAGAGCACGGTTTGGGGAGGGGAGGGTGGTAAGGCACCCTTCTGTTCAACACCCAGTACAAGGTGAAACAGCAGCAACAACCAAAGGCAAAGGAGAGACCGAAATTAAAAGAACAAATGAGGACGAGCCAACGGCGGTGGTGCGCGCCAATGAGGCCAACGGTTCAGGAGGCTCACAAAGGCGCGCAGAGAGTTCAGAGCCAGCCTCAGCCACTTAGCGAGGACAGAGCAACTCAGTGAGACCCTGTCTCAAAATAAAGTCCAAAAAAAAAAAAAAAAAAGACGTGGCAATATACCTCAGGGATTGAAAGCCCCCGAGTACGATGTCCCTTATCTAATAAAGAAACAAAGAAAACCACACCCACAACCCAACTCCCTCAAGAATAACCACTGGCATTGGCATCAGAAACAGAGAAACAGACCAAGAGAACAGATCTGACAACCCAGAAACACCCCCCCAAGCCCATGGAAAAACGTCGGGAACACGGATCTAATAAGGGTCTTGGGATAAACCACAGGACCCTGACAAATAAGAATGCATGCTTTCCTTGTGTGTGTGTGTGTGTGTGTGTGTGTGTGTGTCCGCACGCGTGCAGGAGCCCCCCCCCCCCACACACACACACACACACAGGGCCACACACCCAAACACACTCTCCCCAACCAGTCTCAAATGGATTGCAAAACATAAGGCAATCAAGAAAGAAGATGTTTCAGAGAGACTGGGAGAGATATCTCTGTGTCTGGAAAGGAGAAGGACGGAGGCTGTGAAAAGTACTGAGTTGTCAAAGGAAAGATCCAGCAGCTCCCGCCTATAATCCCATCAGCTCGGGAGGCTGAAGCAGGAGCAGGGCGAGATCAAGGCCAGCCTCTGGCAAAGCCAGGCTCTCATCCGCTCACTGAGACCCTGCCTCTCAATAGAAGCCAAAAGGGGCCTTGAGGTGGGGGGCGGGAGTGGGCGGGGGTCGCTCGCCGGTCCAGTACCCCTTCGTTCGATCCCCCCAAAGGAACCAACCCAACCACCAGAAGCGCTGAATACCATTCCGAAATGGGTTTTTGTATCCCACGGGCCGCCCGGCACCTTGGGCTCTTCCAACTCGCCCCCTCGGGCTGATAGTCAGGCCACTGGAGCCCATGGCCACAAGTGCATTCCACGGATTCCCCGCCAGACTTCCTTTGGAGGTTCCTTCCAAGGAATCACCCTTGCCCTGTGGAGCTAAGCTTCCCCAATCCTCTTGGCTCTCCGGGCCTCCATTCCTGGGCTCCCACAGGACCTAGACTCCTCAGAGTCAGTTCCGGTTTCCCTGGCAAATCGCTGTCCCGGGACCCAGGGCCACAGAAGGGCGTGTCCCTGAAATTCAGTTTCCCCATGTGCCCAAGAGGGAGAAGACTAGTCCCCGAGTCGGGTGGTACCGGTGGCCACTCCTGATTCGACCCAGGTTCTGCCCACCCAATCCAGTGCATCGGTGGCGGGCGCAGAAGTCGGTGGGGGCCGAGCTAGCGGGTGCTCCAGGAAAGAGACAGGTGGGTGGGGTCCTTGAGGGCGGGGCGTGGCGCACACTCTGGCAGGGGGGCGGAGCCAGGGGCTCTATAAGGCCCGGGTCGGCCTGCCTCTGCAGCCTCATTCCTTCTGGGACAGCGCCAGGCACAGGTGCTTCCAGCTGAGGCCCGGCGCCCTGAGGACCAGAAGCAGACCTGCCCAGCGGCGCTCGGGGGCACCAGCGCGCCCGGAACAAGCGGCCAGCCGTTGCCAGGGCCCGGATACCCCGGCAGAGCGACAGCGAACCGAGTCCAGGGCCGAGGCCCAGCCGGCCACCGAGATGGCGTCCGAGGAGGTGCTGCTGCGAGCCGTTCGCAAGCTGCAGGGGCGCCTGGCCACCAGGACCCGCCCTGACAAGCTCCAGAAATACTTGCAGCAGCTCTCCGCCTTGCCCCTCACCCCACACATCCTGCAGGAGACAGGTGTCAGAAAGACGGTCAAGAGCTTGCGCCACCACGAGCTCCTTGGCGGCCTGGCCAGGGACTTGGCGGCCCGGTGGAAGAAGCTGGCTCTTCTGGAGGCCGACCCCGGGCGTGGTCCGCACGACTCCCAACTTGCAAAGGAAATCACGGACACGGGCTCCCGAGAAAACTCGAGGGCCCCCAGCAGTCCATCCCGCCGGACCGGGCATGGACCCGAAAACCACAGAGACCTGGAGGAGTCTCGGAGACCTCACGAGAGGTCTCCCAGCCTCCAGAGGAGAGAAGACGGGAGCAAGAAGCGCCCCCGGCCGGCAGCCTTGCCTGCACCCTGGCGCTCTTGGGATGGCTGCCCGGCTCAGGCCTGCTGGGGGCCTACCGGTCCTCATCCGATGTCCGGGGACCACCCCGCTTCCCCGGAGGACACTGAGCCCTCCGCTCGTGGCCGCGTGCCTGTCGAAGGCCAGGATGGTCATTTTCAGGCCACCACGGGACTCCCGCGAGCAAGTGCCCTGCATGGACCCCGGGGGAAACACGACCTGCCGCCCAAAGCAAGAGAGACCGAGGACGAACTCGAGGATCCCAACGGTAAGATAGAATCCATCTTCTCATTTGGACAGGAAAGGAGATGGAGCTCATGGAGCCCCAAGACAGCGTGGGACCTGGCAGGAGGGAGGGAGGGACGGAGGGAGGGAGGGGGGAGGTAGAGAGGAGCCAAAATGTGGATCCTTCCAGTCAATTCTCTCTCCCAGTGACAGAAGGAGCCCTAGAAGGGAGAGAACCCTGCATCCAAGACAGCAGTCCGGGTGGTTGGGTGGTTGGGTGGTTGGGTGGTTGGGTGGTTGGGTGCGGGGAGGGGAGGGGCAGGGGAGGCATCCCTTCCCCGGTGAATCCAGTACCATCCTCTACCCAGAAAGTGAGCCCCCCAAGCCCGGCTCCGCTGCTGAAGAACAGGCAGAGCGCCTGGGGGCTCCGGTCTGCTGATTTTTGCTTTCACTGTGGTTGGTGCTGATACCCTTTCCGTTTTTTGGGGTTTTTTTTTGTTGTTGTTGTTGTTGTTGTTCGTTTGTTTTTTTAATTTTTGTTTCTGTTTTGTTTCCTCACCCCCCACCCCCCACAGACGGAAAGCCAGAGGAGGAGTGCTTCGAGGCGCCCACTATGTCTTTCGAGGCGTACCTCACGTATGATGAGCAGCCTGGGAAGAAGAAGAGAAAGGTGAAGACTTCGGCCAAGGCACGGAAAGCAAAAGCTGCGAAGAGGTGGAGCCAACACCTGGACTCGGCGGAGAACTTTCCTCCTCTGGTGATTGCAAAGCAGTCGGCGGGGCCGCAGCCTGCCCAAGGCCAAGGCGGTTGGGCCAGGATGGAAGGGGTCTCCCGAGAAGCCGCTGCGGTGCTGCCTGGCACGCCATCCCCCAGCCTGTGGGGCCCACCCAGTGCCCCTCCTGATGATGATGATGCGCTGATGAGCTTCTTTGCACCCAATGCAACAGCGCTCTCTTCACCTCAGAAAGAGGAAGAAGCTGGCTTCACTGGAATCAGAACTAATTCCAGGACACCCGTGTACTCTGGTGGCAAACGTGACCATCTCGCCCAAACGACCTCGCTCCCACGGGGCAGCCAGGGAGTTGCAGACCAGGATTCCCTGTGGGAAGAGAGGGCGCGCCCGCATTCTCTTTTCGGGTCTGCTTTGGAGAATTGCACACCCGAGCAGCTGTACCCCGCGGAGAGATGCCACCAAGGGACCGCCGAAGAGACAGATGGGCTCTGGAGACTGCACTGTGGCCAAGAATTTAAGGGAGAAACGCCTAAGGAGAACGAGTCCTGGAGGGAGATGTACCTGCGGCTTCAGGACGCCCGAGAGCAGCGACTGCGAGCACTCACCTCCCAAATACGATCCAGACATCCTCAAGAGCCCCGAGGCCGACAAACCAAGATGGTCTATTTCAAGTCACCTGGTGAGGTTCCAAGGAGGCACGGCCAGTTTGGGACACTAGCAGCGGCTGCCTCAGGAAGACCCAACTTCCAACCAGCCCAGGACCCCAGGGGAGGCAGTGACACGCCCTCCAGCACCAGCAGCAGCAGCAGCAGCAGCAGCAGCAGCAGCAGCAGCAGAGGCAGCAGCAGAGGCAGCAGCTTTGATGCTACAAGTGAGACTGCAGCAGAGGCCTCTTGGAACCCTGTCAGAGCTCACCGCGGGGCACCAGTGGCCAACACCAGAAAACCCAAGGCTAAGGAAATCCCCCCACTCTTGGCCAAGACCCTTAAGGACTACAGGAGAGTCATCTCCCGAAGATGAACTCAGCCCTCGCCTTGGACATGCAATTTCCAAAGGAGGCTTCAATCTCTGCCAAACGTGGACTCTCTGCCCTGTGCTCTGCGCGTGTCCCTCGCGGGAGAGCTCAATGCGAGTTCACTGCCTTTGTTTCCTTTCTTGTCACCTGAGCCCCTCCTAAGCCATGATGTTGTTTTCATGTATAAATCCCCCGGATTGAATTTTAGACTAATAAAGGCCCGTAAAAGCTCTCAGTTGTCTATTCGGGAAGGACGGCAGGCTTTCTTAGACATGGGCCCAGGAGCCACTAGTTCAAGGACTGGTGAATCTGACTAACTGTAAAAACAAACACACGAACAACAACAACAACAACAAAACAAAACAAATAAAGAGCAAGGTTTGGGGAGGGGAGGGTGGTAAGGCACCCTTCTGTTCAACACCCAGTACAAGGTGAAACAGCAGCAACAACCAAAGGCAAAGGAGAGACCGAAATTAAAAGAACAAATGAGGACGAGCCAACGGCGGTGGTGCGCGCCAGTGAGGCCAACGGTTCAGGAGGCTCACAAAGGCGCGCAGAGAGTTCAGAGCCAGCCTCAGCCACTTAGCGAGGACAGAGCAACTCAGTGAGACCCTGTCTCAAAATAAAGTCCAAAAAAAAAAAAAAAAAAGACGTGGCAATATACCTCAGGGATTGAAAGCCCCCGAGTACGATGTCCCTTATCTAATAAAGAAACAAAGAAAACCACACCCACAACCCAACTCCCTCAAGAATAACCACTGGCATTGGCATCAGAAACAGAGAAACAGACCAAGAGAACAGATCTGACAACCCAGAAACACCCCCCCAAGCCCATGGAAAAACGTCGGGAACACGGATCTAATAAGGGTCTTGGGATAAACCACAGGACCCTGACAAATAAGAATGCATGCTTTCCTTGTGTGTGTGTGTGTGTGTGTGTGTGTGTGTGTCCGCACGCGTGCAGGAGCCCCCCCACACACACACACACACACACAGGGCCACACACCCAAACACACTCTCCCCAACCAGTCTCAAATGGATTGCAAAACATAAGGCAATCAAGAAAGAAGATGTTTCAGAGAGACTGGGAGAGATATCTCTGTGTCTGGAAAGGAGAAGGACGGAGGCTGTGAAAAGTACTGAGTTGTCAAAGGAAAGATCCAGCAGCTCCCGCCTATAATCCCATCAGCTCGGGAGGCTGAAGCAGGAGCAGGGCGAGATCAAGGCCAGCCTCTGGCAAAGCCAGGCTCTCATCCGCTCACTGAGACCCTGCCTCTCAATAGAAGCCAAAAGGGGCCTTGAGGTGGGGGGCGGGAGTGGGCGGGGGTCGCTCGCCGGTCCAGTACCCCTTCGTTCGATCCCCCCAAAGGAACCAACCCAACCACCAGAAGCGCTGAATACCATTCCGAAATGGGTTTTTGTATCCCACGGGCCGCCCGGCACCTTGGGCTCTTCCAACTCGCCCCCTCGGGCTGATAGTCAGGCCACTGGAGCCCATGGCCACAAGTGCATTCCACGGATTCCCCGCCAGACTTCCTTTGGAGGTTCCTTCCAAGGAATCACCCTTGCCCTGTGGAGCTAAGCTTCCCCAATCCTCTTGGCTCTCCGGGCCTCCATTCCTGGGCTCCCACAGGACCTAGACTCCTCAGAGTCAGTTCCGGTTTCCCTGGCAAATCGCTGTCCCGGGACCCAGGGCCACAGAAGGGCGTGTCCCTGAAATTCAGTTTCCCCATGTGCCCAAGAGGGAGAAGACTAGTCCCCGAGTCGGGTGGTACCGGTGGCCACTCCTGATTCGACCCAGGTTCTGCCCACCCAATCCAGTGCATCGGTGGCGGGCGCAGAAGTCGGTGGGGGCCGAGCTAGCGGGTGCTCCAGGAAAGAGACAGGTGGGTGGGGTCCTTGAGGGCGGGGCGTGGCGCACACTCTGGCAGGGGGGCGGAGCCAGGGGCTCTATAAGGCCCGGGTCGGCCTGCCTCTGCAGCCTCATTCCTTCTGGGACAGCGCCAGGCACAGGTGCTTCCAGCTGAGGCCCGGCGCCCTGAGGACCAGAAGCAGACCTGCCCAGCGGCGCTCGGGGGCACCAGCGCGCCCGGAACAAGCGGCCAGCCGTTGCCAGGGCCCGGATACCCCGGCAGAGCGACAGCGAACCGAGTCCAGGGCCGAGGCCCAGCCGGCCACCGAGATGGCGTCCGAGGAGGTGCTGCTGCGAGCCGTTCGCAAGCTGCAGGGGCGCCTGGCCACCAGGACCCGCCCTGACAAGCTCCAGAAATACTTGCAGCAGCTCTCCGCCTTGCCCCTCACCCCACACATCCTGCAGGAGACAGGTGTCAGAAAGACGGTCAAGAGCTTGCGCCACCACGAGCTCCTTGGCGGCCTGGCCAGGGACTTGGCGGCCCGGTGGAAGAAGCTGGCTCTTCTGGAGGCCGACCCCGGGCGTGGTCCGCACGACTCCCAACTTGCAAAGGAAATCACGGACACGGGCTCCCGAGAAAACTCGAGGGCCCCCAGCAGTCCATCCCGCCGGACCGGGCATGGACCCGAAAACCACAGAGACCTGGAGGAGTCTCGGAGACCTCACGAGAGGTCTCCCAGCCTCCAGAGGAGAGAAGACGGGAGCAAGAAGCGCCCCCGGCCGGCAGCCTTGCCTGCACCCTGGCGCTCTTGGGATGGCTGCCCGGCTCAGGCCTGCTGGGGGCCTACCGGTCCTCATCCGATGTCCGGGGACCACCCCGCTTCCCCGGAGGACACTGAGCCCTCCGCTCGTGGCCGCGTGCCTGTCGAAGGCCAGGATGGTCATTTTCAGGCCACCACGGGACTCCCGCGAGCAAGTGCCCTGCATGGACCCCGGGGGAAACACGACCTGCCGCCCAAAGCAAGAGAGACCGAGGACGAACTCGAGGATCCCAACGGTAAGACAGAATCCATCTTCTCATTTGGACAGGAAAGGAGATGGAGCTCATGGAGCCCCAAGACAGCGTGGGACCTGGCAGGAGGGAGGGAGGGACGGAGGGAGGGAGGGGGGAGGTAGAGAGGAGCCAAAATGTGGATCCTTCCAGTCAATTCTCTCTCCCAGTGACAGAAGGAGCCCTAGAAGGGAGAGAACCCTGCATCCAAGACAGCAGTCCGGGTGGTTGGGTGGTTGGGTGGTTGGGTGGTTGGGTGGTTGGGTGCGGGGAGGGGAGGGGCAGGGGAGGCATCCCTTCCCCGGTGAATCCAGTACCATCCTCTACCCAGAAAGTGAGCCCCCCAAGCCCGGCTCCGCTGCTGAAGAACAGGCAGAGCGCCTGGGGGCTCCGGTCTGCTGATTTTTGCTTTCACTGTGGTTGGTGCTGATACCCTTTCCGTTTTTTGTTTTTTTTGTTTTTTTGTTTTTTTTTGTTGTTGTTGTTGTTGTTGTTGTTGTTGCTGTTCGTTTGTTTTTTTAATTTTTGTTTCTGTTTTGTTTCCTCACCCCCCACCCCCCACAGACGGAAAGCCAGAGGAGGAGTGCTTCGAGGCGCCCACTATGTCTTTCGAGGCGTACCTCACGTATGATGAGCAGCCTGGGAAGAAGAAGAGAAAGGTGAAGACTTCGGCCAAGGCACGGAAAGCAAAAGCTGCGAAGAGGTGGAGCCAACACCTGGACTCGGCGGAGAACTTTCCTCCTCTGGTGATTGCAAAGCAGTCGGCGGGGCCGCAGCCTGCCCAAGGCCAAGGCGGTTGGGCCAGGATGGAAGGGGTCTCCCGAGAAGCCGCTGCGGTGCTGCCTGGCACGCCATCCCCCAGCCTGTGGGGCCCACCCAGTGCCCCTCCTGATGATGATGATGCGCTGATGAGCTTCTTTGCACCCAATGCAACAGCGCTCTCTTCACCTCAGAAAGAGGAAGAAGCTGGCTTCACTGGAATCAGAACTAATTCCAGGACACCCGTGTACTCTGGTGGCAAACGTGACCATCTCGCCCAAACGACCTGGCTCCCACGGGGCAGCCAGGGAGTTGCAGACCAGGATTCCCTGTGGGAAGAGAGGGCGCGCCCGCATTCTCTTTTCGGGTCTGCTTTGGAGAATTGCACACCCGAGCAGCTGTACCCCGCGGAGAGATGCCACCAAGGGACCGCCGAAGAGACAGATGGGCTCTGGAGACTGCACTGTGGCCAAGAATTTAAGGGAGAAACGCCTAAGGAGAACGAGTCCTGGAGGGAGATGTACCTGCGGCTTCAGGACGCCCGAGAGCAGCGACTGCGAGCACTCACCTCCCAAATACGATCCAGACATCCTCAAGAGCCCCGAGGCCGACAAACCAAGATGGTCTATTTCAAGTCACCTGGTGAGGTTCCAAGGAGGCACGGCCAGTTTGGGACACTAGCAGCGGCTGCCTCAGGAAGACCCAACTTCCAACCAGCCCAGGACCCCAGGGGAGGCAGTGACACGCCCTCCAGCACCAGCAGCAGCAGCAGCAGCAGCAGCAGCAGCAGCAGCAGCAGAGGCAGCAGCAGAGGCAGCAGCTTTGATGCTACAAGTGAGACTGCAGCAGAGGCCTCTTGGAACCCTGTCAGAGCTCACCGCGGGGCACCAGTGGCCAACACCAGAAAACCCAAGGCTAAGGAAATCCCCCCACTCTTGGCCAAGACCCTTAAGGACTACAGGAGAGTCATCTCCCGAAGATGAACTCAGCCCTCGCCTTGGACATGCAATTTCCAAAGGAGGCTTCAATCTCTGCCAAACGTGGACTCTCTGCCCTGTGCTCTGCGCGTGTCCCTCGCGGGAGAGCTCAATGCGAGTTCACTGCCTTTGTTTCCTTTCTTGTCACCTGAGCCCCTCCTAAGCCATGATGTTGTTTTCATGTATAAATCCCCCGGATTGAATTTTAGACTAATAAAGGCCCGTAAAAGCTCTCAGTTGTCTATTCGGGAAGGACGGCAGGCTTTCTTAGACATGGCCCCAGGAGCCACTAGTTCAAGGACTGGTGAATCTGACTAACTGTAAAAACAAACACACGAACAACAACAACAACAACAAAACAAAACAAATAAAGAGCACGGTTTGGGGAGGGGAGGGTGGTAAGGCACCCTTCTGTTCAACACCCAGTACAAGGTGAAACAGCAGCAACAACCAAAGGCAAAGGAGAGACCGAAATTAAAAGAACAAATGAGGACGAGCCAACGGCGGTGGTGCGCGCCAATGAGGCCAACGGTTCAGGAGGCTCACAAAGGCGCGCAGAGAGTTCAGAGCCAGCCTCAGCCACTTAGCGAGGACAGAGCAACTCAGTGAGACCCTGTCTCAAAATAAAGTCCAAAAAAAAAAAAAAAAAAGACGTGGCAATATACCTCAGGGATTGAAAGCCCCCGAGTACGATGTCCCTTATCTAATAAAGAAACAAAGAAAACCACACCCACAACCCAACTCCCTCAAGAATAACCACTGGCATTGGCATCAGAAACAGAGAAACAGACCAAGAGAACAGATCTGACAACCCAGAAACACCCCCCCAAGCCCATGGAAAAACGTCGGGAACACGGATCTAATAAGGGTCTTGGGATAAACCACAGGACCCTGACAAATAAGAATGCATGCTTTCCTTGTGTGTGTGTGTGTGTGTGTGTGTGTGTGTGTCCGCACGCGTGCAGGAGCCCCCCCACACACACACACACACACACAGGGCCACACACCCAAACACACTCTCCCCAACCAGTCTCAAATGGATTGCAAAACATAAGGCAATCAAGAAAGAAGATGTTTCAGAGAGACTGGGAGAGATATCTCTGTGTCTGGAAAGGAGAAGGACGGAGGCTGTGAAAAGTACTGAGTTGTCAAAGGAAAGATCCAGCAGCTCCCGCCTATAATCCCATCAGCTCGGGAGGCTGAAGCAGGAGCAGGGCGAGATCAAGGCCAGCCTCTGGCAAAGCCAGGCTCTCATCCGCTCACTGAGACCCTGCCTCTCAATAGAAGCCAAAAGGGGCCTTGAGGTGGGGGGCGGGAGTGGGCGGGGGTCGCTCGCCGGTCCAGTACCCCTTCGTTCGATCCCCCCAAAGGAACCAACCCAACCACCAGAAGCGCTGAATACCATTCCGAAATGGGTTTTTGTATCCCACGGGCCGCCCGGCACCTTGGGCTCTTCCAACTCGCCCCCTCGGGCTGATAGTCAGGCCACTGGAGCCCATGGCCACAAGTGCATTCCACGGATTCCCCGCCAGACTTCCTTTGGAGGTTCCTTCCAAGGAATCACCCTTGCCCTGTGGAGCTAAGCTTCCCCAATCCTCTTGGCTCTCCGGGCCTCCATTCCTGGGCTCCCACAGGACCTAGACTCCTCAGAGTCAGTTCCGGTTTCCCTGGCAAATCGCTGTCCCGGGACCCAGGGCCACAGAAGGGCGTGTCCCTGAAATTCAGTTTCCCCATGTGCCCAAGAGGGAGAAGACTAGTCCCCGAGTCGGGTGGTACCGGTGGCCACTCCTGATTCGACCCAGGTTCTGCCCACCCAATCCAGTGCATCGGTGGCGGGCGCAGAAGTCGGTGGGGGCCGAGCTAGCGGGTGCTCCAGGAAAGAGACAGGTGGGTGGGGTCCTTGAGGGCGGGGCGTGGCGCACACTCTGGCAGGGGGGCGGAGCCAGGGGCTCTATAAGGCCCGGGTCGGCCTGCCTCTGCAGCCTCATTCCTTCTGGGACAGCGCCAGGCACAGGTGCTTCCAGCTGAGGCCCGGCGCCCTGAGGACCAGAAGCAGACCTGCCCAGCGGCGCTCGGGGGCACCAGCGCGCCCGGAACAAGCGGCCAGCCGTTGCCAGGGCCCGGATACCCCGGCAGAGCGACAGCGAACCGAGTCCAGGGCCGAGGCCCAGCCGGCCACCGAGATGGCGTCCGAGGAGGTGCTGCTGCGAGCCGTTCGCAAGCTGCAGGGGCGCCTGGCCACCAGGACCCGCCCTGACAAGCTCCAGAAATACTTGCAGCAGCTCTCCGCCTTGCCCCTCACCCCACACATCCTGCAGGAGACAGGTGTCAGAAAGACGGTCAAGAGCTTGCGCCACCACGAGCTCCTTGGCGGCCTGGCCAGGGACTTGGCGGCCCGGTGGAAGAAGCTGGCTCTTCTGGAGGCCGACCCCGGGCGTGGTCCGCACGACTCCCAACTTGCAAAGGAAATCACGGACACGGGCTCCCGAGAAAACTCGAGGGCCCCCAGCAGTCCATCCCGCCGGACCGGGCATGGACCCGAAAACCACAGAGACCTGGAGGAGTCTCGGAGACCTCACGAGAGGTCTCCCAGCCTCCAGAGGAGAGAAGACGGGAGCAAGAAGCGCCCCCAGCCGGCAGCCTTGCCTGCACCCTGGCGCTCTTGGGATGGCTGCCCGGCTCAGGCCTGCTGGGGGCCTACCGGTCCTCATCCGATGTCCGGGGACCACCCCGCTTCCCCGGAGGACACTGAGCCCTCCGCTCGTGGCCGCGTGCCTGTCGAAGGCCAGGATGGTCATTTTCAGGCCACCACGGGACTCCCGCGAGCAAGTGCCCTGCATGGACCCCGGGGGAAACACGACCTGCCGCCCAAAGCAAGAGAGACCGAGGACGAACTCGAGGATCCCAACGGTAAGACAGAATCCATCTTCTCATTTGGACAGGAAAGGAGATGGAGCTCATGGAGCCCCAAGACAGCGTGGGACCTGGCAGGAGGGAGGGAGGGACGGAGGGAGGGAGGGGGGAGGTAGAGAGGAGCCAAAATGTGGATCCTTCCAGTCAATTCTCTCTCCCAGTGACAGAAGGAGCCCTAGAAGGGAGAGAACCCTGCATCCAAGACAGCAGTCCGGGTGGTTGGGTGGTTGGGTGGTTGGGTGGTTGGGTGGTTGGGTGCGGGGAGGGGAGGGGCAGGGGAGGCATCCCTTCCCCGGTGAATCCAGTACCATCCTCTACCCAGAAAGTGAGCCCCCCAAGCCCGGCTCCGCTGCTGAAGAACAGGCAGAGCGCCTGGGGGCTCCGGTCTGCTGATTTTTGCTTTCACTGTGGTTGGTGCTGATACCCTTTCCGTTTTTTGGGTTTTTTTTTTGTTGTTGTTGTTGTTGTTGTTCGTTTGTTTTTTTAATTTTTGTTTCTGTTTTGTTTCCTCACCCCCCACCCCCCACAGACGGAAAGCCAGAGGAGGAGTGCTTCGAGGCGCCCACTATGTCTTTCGAGGCGTACCTCACGTATGATGAGCAGCCTGGGAAGAAGAAGAGAAAGGTGAAGACTTCGGCCAAGGCACGGAAAGCAAAAGCTGCGAAGAGGTGGAGCCAACACCTGGACTCGGCGGAGAACTTTCCTCCTCTGGTGATTGCAAAGCAGTCGGCGGGGCCGCAGCCTGCCCAAGGCCAAGGCGGTTGGGCCAGGATGGAAGGGGTCTCCCGAGAAGCCGCTGCGGTGCTGCCTGGCACGCCATCCCCCAGCCTGTGGGGCCCACCCAGTGCCCCTCCTGATGATGATGATGCGCTGATGAGCTTCTTTGCACCCAATGCAACAGCGCTCTCTTCACCTCAGAAAGAGGAAGAAGCTGGCTTCACTGGAATCAGAACTAATTCCAGGACACCCGTGTACTCTGGTGGCAAACGTGACCATCTCGCCCAAACGACCTGGCTCCCACGGGGCAGCCAGGGAGTTGCAGACCAGGATTCCCTGTGGGAAGAGAGGGCGCGCCCGCATTCTCTTTTCGGGTCTGCTTTGGAGAATTGCACACCCGAGCAGCTGTACCCCGCGGAGAGATGCCACCAAGGGACCGCCGAAGAGACAGATGGGCTCTGGAGACTGCACTGTGGCCAAGAATTTAAGGGAGAAACGCCTAAGGAGAACGAGTCCTGGAGGGAGATGTACCTGCGGCTTCAGGACGCCCGAGAGCAGCGACTGCGAGCACTCACCTCCCAAATACGATCCAGACATCCTCAAGAGCCCCGAGGCCGACAAACCAAGATGGTCTATTTCAAGTCACCTGGTGAGGTTCCAAGGAGGCACGGCCAGTTTGGGACACTAGCAGCGGCTGCCTCAGGAAGACCCAACTTCCAACCAGCCCAGGACCCCAGGGGAGGCAGTGACACGCCCTCCAGCACCAGCAGCAGCAGCAGCAGCAGCAGCAGCAGCAGCAGCAGCGGCGGCAGCAGCAGAGGCAGCAGCAGAGGCAGCAGCAGAGGCAGCAGCTTTGATGCTACAAGTGAGACTGCAGCAGAGGCCTCTTGGAACCCTGTCAGAGCTCACCGCGGGGCACCAGTGGCCAACACCAGAAAACCCAAGGCTAAGGAAATCCCCCCACTCTTGGCCAAGACCCTTAAGGACTACAGGAGAGTCATCTCCCGAAGATGAACTCAGCCCTCGCCTTGGACATGCAATTTCCAAAGGAGGCTTCAATCTCTGCCAAACGTGGACTCTCTGCCCTGTGCTCTGCGCGTGTCCCTCGCGGGAGAGCTCAATGCGAGTTCACTGCCTTTGTTTCCTTTCTTGTCACCTGAGCCCCTCCTAAGCCATGATGTTGTTTTCATGTATAAATCCCCCGGATTGAATTTTAGACTAATAAAGGCCCGTAAAAGCTCTCAGTTGTCTATTCGGGAAGGACGGCAGGCTTTCTTAGACATGGCCCCAGGAGCCACTAGTTCAAGGACTGGTGAATCTGACTAACTGTAAAAACAAACACACGAACAACAACAACAACAACAACAACAAAACAAAACAAATAAAGAGCAAGGTTTGGGGAGGGGAGGGTGGTAAGGCACCCTTCTGTTCAACACCCAGTACAAGGTGAAACAGCAGCAACAACCAAAGGCAAAGGAGAGACCGAAATTAAAAGAACAAATGAGGACGAGCCAACGGCGGTGGTGCGCGCCAGTGAGGCCAACGGTTCAGGAGGCTCACAAAGGCGCGCAGAGAGTTCAGAGCCAGCCTCAGCCACTTAGCGAGGACAGAGCAACTCAGTGAGACCCTGTCTCAAAATAAAGTCCAAAAAAAAAAAAAAAAAGACGTGGCAATATACCTCAGGGATTGAAAGCCCCCGAGTACGATGTCCCTTATCTAATAAAGAAACAAAGAAAACCACACCCACAACCCAACTCCCTCAAGAATAACCACTGGCATTGGCATCAGAAACAGAGAAACAGACCAAGAGAACAGATCTGACAACCCAGAAACACCCCCCCAAGCCCATGGAAAAACGTCGGGAACACGGATCTAATAAGGGTCTTGGGATAAACCACAGGACCCTGACAAATAAGAATGCATGCTTTCCTTGTGTGTGTGTGTGTGTGTGTGTGTGTGTGTGTGTCCGCACGCGTGCAGGAGCCCCCCCCCCCACACACACACACACACAGGGCCACACACCCAAACACACTCTCCCCAACCAGTCTCAAATGGATTGCAAAACATAAGGCAATCAAGAAAGAAGATGTTTCAGAGAGACTGGGAGAGATATCTCTGTGTCTGGAAAGGAGAAGGACGGAGGCTGTGAAAAGTACTGAGTTGTCAAAGGAAAGATCCAGCAGCTCCCGCCTATAATCCCATCAGCTCGGGAGGCTGAAGCAGGAGCAGGGCGAGATCAAGGCCAGCCTCTGGCAAAGCCAGGCTCTCATCCGCTCACTGAGACCCTGCCTCTCAATAGAAGCCAAAAGGGGCCTTGAGGTGGGGGGCGGGAGTGGGCGGGGGTCGCTCGCTGGTCCAGTACCCCTTCGTTCGATCCCCCCAAAGGAACCAACCCAACCACCAGAAGCGCTGAATACCATTCCGAAATGGGTTTTTGTATCCCACGGGCCGCCCGGCACCTTGGGCTCTTCCAACTCGCCCCCTCGGGCTGATAGTCAGGCCACTGGAGCCCATGGCCACAAGTGCATTCCACGGATTCCCCGCCAGACTTCCTTTGGAGGTTCCTTCCAAGGAATCACCCTTGCCCTGTGGAGCTAAGCTTCCCCAATCCTCTTGGCTCTCCGGGCCTCCATTCCTGGGCTCCCACAGGACCTAGACTCCTCAGAGTCAGTTCCGGTTTCCCTGGCAAATCGCTGTCCCGGGACCCAGGGCCACAGAAGGGCGTGTCCCTGAAATTCAGTTTCCCCATGTGCCCAAGAGGGAGAAGACTAGTCCCCGAGTCGGGTGGTACCGGTGGCCACTCCTGATTCGACCCAGGTTCTGCCCACCCAATCCAGTGCATCGGTGGCGGGCGCAGAAGTCGGTGGGGGCCGAGCTAGCGGGTGCTCCAGGAAAGAGACAGGTGGGTGGGGTCCTTGAGGGCGGGGCGTGGCGCACACTCTGGCAGGGGGGCGGAGCCAGGGGCTCTATAAGGCCCGGGTCGGCCTGCCTCTGCAGCCTCATTCCTTCTGGGACAGCGCCAGGCACAGGTGCTTCCAGCTGAGGCCCGGCGCCCTGAGGACCAGAAGCAGACCTGCCCAGCGGCGCTCGGGGGCACCAGCGCGCCCGGAACAAGCGGCCAGCCGTTGCCAGGGCCCGGATACCCCGGCAGAGCGACAGCGAACCGAGTCCAGGGCCGAGGCCCAGCCGGCCACCGAGATGGCGTCCGAGGAGGTGCTGCTGCGAGCCGTTCGCAAGCTGCAGGGGCGCCTGGCCACCAGGACCCGCCCTGACAAGCTCCAGAAATACTTGCAGCAGCTCTCCGCCTTGCCCCTCACCCCACACATCCTGCAGGAGACAGGTGTCAGAAAGACGGTCAAGAGCTTGCGCCACCACGAGCTCCTTGGCGGCCTGGCCAGGGACTTGGCGGCCCGGTGGAAGAAGCTGGCTCTTCTGGAGGCCGACCCCGGGCGTGGTCCGCACGACTCCCAACTTGCAAAGGAAATCACGGACACGGGCTCCCGAGAAAACTCGAGGGCCCCCAGCAGTCCATCCCGCCGGACCGGGCATGGACCCGAAAACCACAGAGACCTGGAGGAGTCTCGGAGACCTCACGAGAGGTCTCCCAGCCTCCAGAGGAGAGAAGACGGGAGCAAGAAGCGCCCCCAGCCGGCAGCCTTGCCTGCACCCTGGCGCTCTTGGGATGGCTGCCCGGCTCAGGCCTGCTGGGGGCCTACCGGTCCTCATCCGATGTCCGGGGACCACCCCGCTTCCCCGGAGGACACTGAGCCCTCCGCTCGTGGCCGCGTGCCTGTCGAAGGCCAGGATGGTCATTTTCAGGCCACCACGGGACTCCCGCGAGCAAGTGCCCTGCATGGACCCCGGGGGAAACACGACCTGCCGCCCAAAGCAAGAGAGACCGAGGACGAACTCGAGGATCCCAACGGTAAGACAGAATCCATCTTCTCATTTGGACAGGAAAGGAGATGGAGCTCATGGAGCCCCAAGACAGCGTGGGACCTGGCAGGAGGGAGGGAGGGACGGAGGGAGGGAGGGGGGAGGTAGAGAGGAGCCAAAATGTGGATCCTTCCAGTCAATTCTCTCTCCCAGTGACAGAAGGAGCCCTAGAAGGGAGAGAACCCTGCATCCAAGACAGCAGTCCGGGTGGTTGGGTGGTTGGGTGGTTGGGTGGTTGGGTGGTTGGGTGCGGGGAGGGGAGGGGCAGGGGAGGCATCCCTTCCCCGGTGAATCCAGTACCATCCTCTACCCAGAAAGTGAGCCCCCCAAGCCCGGCTCCGCTGCTGAAGAACAGGCAGAGCGCCTGGGGGCTCCGGTCTGCTGATTTTTGCTTTCACTGTGGTTGGTGCTGATACCCTTTCCGTTTTTTGGGTTTTTGTTGTTGTTGTTGTTGTTGTTGTTGTTGTTCGTTTGTTTTTTTAATTTTTGTTTCTGTTTTGTTTCCTCACCCCCCACCCCCCACAGACGGAAAGCCAGAGGAGGAGTGCTTCGAGGCGCCCACTATGTCTTTCGAGGCGTACCTCACGTATGATGAGCAGCCTGGGAAGAAGAAGAGAAAGGTGAAGACTTCGGCCAAGGCACGGAAAGCAAAAGCTGCGAAGAGGTGGAGCCAACACCTGGACTCGGCGGAGAACTTTCCTCCTCTGGTGATTGCAAAGCAGTCGGCGGGGCCGCAGCCTGCCCAAGGCCAAGGCGGTTGGGCCAGGATGGAAGGGGTCTCCCGAGAAGCCGCTGCGGTGCTGCCTGGCACGCCATCCCCCAGCCTGTGGGGCCCACCCAGTGCCCCTCCTGATGATGATGATGCGCTGATGAGCTTCTTTGCACCCAATGCAACAGCGCTCTCTTCACCTCAGAAAGAGGAAGAAGCTGGCTTCACTGGAATCAGAACTAATTCCAGGACACCCGTGTACTCTGGTGGCAAACGTGACCATCTCGCCCAAACGACCTGGCTCCCACGGGGCAGCCAGGGAGTTGCAGACCAGGATTCCCTGTGGGAAGAGAGGGCGCGCCCGC
The DNA here is from genome assembly GCF_964194105.1 of Spermophilus citellus. Classification (NCBI taxonomy): domain Eukaryota; kingdom Metazoa; phylum Chordata; class Mammalia; order Rodentia; family Sciuridae; genus Spermophilus; species Spermophilus citellus. The sequence goes on along the minus strand of NC_138198.1, from coordinate 104,174,976 downwards.
ATTCTCTTTTCGGGTCTGCTTTGGAGAATTGCACACCCGAGCAGCTGTACCCCGCGGAGAGATGCCACCAAGGGACCGCCGAAGAGACAGATGGGCTCTGGAGACTGCACTGTGGCCAAGAATTTAAGGGAGAAACGCCTAAGGAGAACGAGTCCTGGAGGGAGATGTACCTGCGGCTTCAGGACGCCCGAGAGCAGCGACTGCGAGCACTCACCTCCCAAATACGATCCAGACATCCTCAAGAGCCCCGAGGCCGACAAACCAAGATGGTCTATTTCAAGTCACCTGGTGAGGTTCCAAGGAGGCACGGCCAGTTTGGGACACTAGCAGCGGCTGCCTCAGGAAGACCCAACTTCCAACCAGCCCAGGACCCCAGGGGAGGCAGTGACACGCCCTCCAGCACCAGCAGCAGCAGCAGCAGCAGCAGCAGCAGCAGCAGCAGCAGAGGCAGCAGCAGAGGCAGCAGCTTTGATGCTACAAGTGAGACTGCAGCAGAGGCCTCTTGGAACCCTGTCAGAGCTCACCGCGGGGCACCAGTGGCCAACACCAGAAAACCCAAGGCTAAGGAAATCCCCCCACTCTTGGCCAAGACCCTTAAGGACTACAGGAGAGTCATCTCCCGAAGATGAACTCAGCCCTCGCCTTGGACATGCAATTTCCAAAGGAGGCTTCAATCTCTGCCAAACGTGGACTCTCTGCCCTGTGCTCTGCGCGTGTCCCTCGCGGGAGAGCTCAATGCGAGTTCACTGCCTTTGTTTCCTTTCTTGTCACCTGAGCCCCTCCTAAGCCATGATGTTGTTTTCATGTATAAATCCCCCGGATTGAATTTTAGACTAATAAAGGCCCGTAAAAGCTCTCAGTTGTCTATTCGGGAAGGACGGCAGGCTTTCTTAGACATGGCCCCAGGAGCCACTAGTTCAAGGACTGGTGAATCTGACTAACTGTAAAAACAAACACACGAACAACAACAACAACAACAAAACAAAACAAATAAAGAGCACGGTTTGGGGAGGGGAGGGTGGTAAGGCACCCTTCTGTTCAACACCCAGTACAAGGTGAAACAGCAGCAACAACCAAAGGCAAAGGAGAGACCGAAATTAAAAGAACAAATGAGGACGAGCCAACGGCGGTGGTGCGCGCCAATGAGGCCAACGGTTCAGGAGGCTCACAAAGGCGCGCAGAGAGTTCAGAGCCAGCCTCAGCCACTTAGCGAGGACAGAGCAACTCAGTGAGACCCTGTCTCAAAATAAAGTCCAAAAAAAAAAAAAAAAAAGACGTGGCAATATACCTCAGGGATTGAAAGCCCCCGAGTACGATGTCCCTTATCTAATAAAGAAACAAAGAAAACCACACCCACAACCCAACTCCCTCAAGAATAACCACTGGCATTGGCATCAGAAACAGAGAAACAGACCAAGAGAACAGATCTGACAACCCAGAAACACCCCCCCAAGCCCATGGAAAAACGTCGGGAACACGGATCTAATAAGGGTCTTGGGATAAACCACAGGACCCTGACAAATAAGAATGCATGCTTTCCTTGTGTGTGTGTGTGTGTGTGTGTGTGTGTGTGTGTGTCCGCACGCGTGCAGGAGCCCCCCCCCCACACACACACACACACACACAGGGCCACACACCCAAACACACTCTCCCCAACCAGTCTCAAATGGATTGCAAAACATAAGGCAATCAAGAAAGAAGATGTTTCAGAGAGACTGGGAGAGATATCTCTGTGTCTGGAAAGGAGAAGGACGGAGGCTGTGAAAAGTACTGAGTTGTCAAAGGAAAGATCTAGCAGCTCCCGCCTATAATCCCATCAGCTCGGGAGGCTGAAGCAGGAGCAGGGCGAGATCAAGGCCAGCCTCTGGCAAAGCCAGGCTCTCATCCGCTCACTGAGACCCTGCCTCTCAATAGAAGCCAAAAGGGGCCTTGAGGTGGGGGGCGGGAGTGGGCGGGGGTCGCTCGCCGGTCCAGTACCCCTTCGTTCGATCCCCCCAAAGGAACCAACCCAACCACCAGAAGCGCTGAATACCATTCCGAAATGGGTTTTTGTATCCCACGGGCCGCCCGGCACCTTGGGCTCTTCCAACTCGCCCCCTCGGGCTGATAGTCAGGCCACTGGAGCCCATGGCCACAAGTGCATTCCACGGATTCCCCGCCAGACTTCCTTTGGAGGTTCCTTCCAAGGAATCACCCTTGCCCTGTGGAGCTAAGCTTCCCCAATCCTCTTGGCTCTCCGGGCCTCCATTCCTGGGCTCCCACAGGACCTAGACTCCTCAGAGTCAGTTCCGGTTTCCCTGGCAAATCGCTGTCCCGGGACCCAGGGCCACAGAAGGGCGTGTCCCTGAAATTCAGTTTCCCCATGTGCCCAAGAGGGAGAAGACTAGTCCCCGAGTCGGGTGGTACCGGTGGCCACTCCTGATTCGACCCAGGTTCTGCCCACCCAATCCAGTGCATCGGTGGCGGGCGCAGAAGTCGGTGGGGGCCGAGCTAGCGGGTGCTCCAGGAAAGAGACAGGTGGGTGGGGTCCTTGAGGGCGGGGCGTGGCGCACACTCTGGCAGGGGGGCGGAGCCAGGGGCTCTATAAGGCCCGGGTCGGCCTGCCTCTGCAGCCTCATTCCTTCTGGGACAGCGCCAGGCACAGGTGCTTCCAGCTGAGGCCCGGCGCCCTGAGGACCAGAAGCAGACCTGCCCAGCGGCGCTCGGGGGCACCAGCGCGCCCGGAACAAGCGGCCAGCCGTTGCCAGGGCCCGGATACCCCGGCAGAGCGACAGCGAACCGAGTCCAGGGCCGAGGCCCAGCCGGCCACCGAGATGGCGTCCGAGGAGGTGCTGCTGCGAGCCGTTCGCAAGCTGCAGGGGCGCCTGGCCACCAGGACCCGCCCTGACAAGCTCCAGAAATACTTGCAGCAGCTCTCCGCCTTGCCCCTCACCCCACACATCCTGCAGGAGACAGGTGTCAGAAAGACGGTCAAGAGCTTGCGCCACCACGAGCTCCTTGGCGGCCTGGCCAGGGACTTGGCGGCCCGGTGGAAGAAGCTGGCTCTTCTGGAGGCCGACCCCGGGCGTGGTCCGCACGACTCCCAACTTGCAAAGGAAATCACGGACACGGGCTCCCGAGAAAACTCGAGGGCCCCCAGCAGTCCATCCCGCCGGACCGGGCATGGACCCGAAAACCACAGAGACCTGGAGGAGTCTCGGAGACCTCACGAGAGGTCTCCCAGCCTCCAGAGGAGAGAAGACGGGAGCAAGAAGCGCCCCCGGCCGGCAGCCTTGCCTGCACCCTGGCGCTCTTGGGATGGCTGCCCGGCTCAGGCCTGCTGGGGGCCTACCGGTCCTCATCCGATGTCCGGGGACCACCCCGCTTCCCCGGAGGACACTGAGCCCTCCGCTCGTGGCCGCGTGCCTGTCGAAGGCCAGGATGGTCATTTTCAGGCCACCACGGGACTCCCGCGAGCAAGTGCCCTGCATGGACCCCGGGGAAAACACGACCTGCCGCCCAAAGCAAGAGAGACCGAGGACGAACTCGAGGATCCCAACGGTAAGACAGAATCCATCTTCTCATTTGGACAGGAAAGGAGATGGAGCTCATGGAGCCCCAAGACAGCGTGGGACCTGGCAGGAGGGAGGGAGGGACGGAGGGAGGGAGGGGGGAGGTAGAGAGGAGCCAAAATGTGGATCCTTCCAGTCAATTCTCTCTCCCAGTGACAGAAGGAGCCCTAGAAGGGAGAGAACCCTGCATCCAAGACAGCAGTCCGGGTGGTTGGGTGGTTGGGTGGTTGGGTGGTTGGGTGGTTGGGTGGTTGGGTGCGGGGAGGGGAGGGGCAGGGGAGGCATCCCTTCCCCGGTGAATCCAGTACCATCCTCTACCCAGAAAGTGAGCCCCCCAAGCCCGGCTCCGCTGCTGAAGAACAGGCAGAGCGCCTGGGGGCTCCGGTCTGCTGATTTTTGCTTTCACTGTGGTTGGTGCTGATACCCTTTCCGTTTTTTGGGTTTTTGTTGTTGTTGTTGTTGTTGTTGTTGTTGTTCGTTTGTTTTTTTAATTTTTGTTTCTGTTTTGTTTCCTCACCCCCCACCCCCCACAGACGGAAAGCCAGAGGAGGAGTGCTTCGAGGCGCCCACTATGTCTTTCGAGGCGTACCTCACGTATGATGAGCAGCCTGGGAAGAAGAAGAGAAAGGTGAAGACTTCGGCCAAGGCACGGAAAGCAAAAGCTGCGAAGAGGTGGAGCCAACACCTGGACTCGGCGGAGAACTTTCCTCCTCTGGTGATTGCAAAGCAGTCGGCGGGGCCGCAGCCTGCCCAAGGCCAAGGCGGTTGGGCCAGGATGGAAGGGGTCTCCCGAGAAGCCGCTGCGGTGCTGCCTGGCACGCCATCCCCCAGCCTGTGGGGCCCACCCAGTGCCCCTCCTGATGATGATGATGCGCTGATGAGCTTCTTTGCACCCAATGCAACAGCGCTCTCTTCACCTCAGAAAGAGGAAGAAGCTGGCTTCACTGGAATCAGAACTAATTCCAGGACACCCGTGTACTCTGGTGGCAAACGTGACCATCTCGCCCAAACGACCTGGCTCCCACGGGGCAGCCAGGGAGTTGCAGACCAGGATTCCCTGTGGGAAGAGAGGGCGCGCCCGCATTCTCTTTTCGGGTCTGCTTTGGAGAATTGCACACCCGAGCAGCTGTACCCCGCGGAGAGATGCCACCAAGGGACCGCCGAAGAGACAGATGGGCTCTGGAGACTGCACTGTGGCCAAGAATTTAAGGGAGAAACGCCTAAGGAGAACGAGTCCTGGAGGGAGATGTACCTGCGGCTTCAGGACGCCCGAGAGCAGCGACTGCGAGCACTCACCTCCCAAATACGATCCAGACATCCTCAAGAGCCCCGAGGCCGACAAACCAAGATGGTCTATTTCAAGTCACCTGGTGAGGTTCCAAGGAGGCACGGCCAGTTTGGGACACTAGCAGCGGCTGCCTCAGGAAGACCCAACTTCCAACCAGCCCAGGACCCCAGGGGAGGCAGTGACACGCCCTCCAGCACCAGCAGCAGCAGCAGCAGCAGCAGCAGCAGCAGCAGCAGCAGAGGCAGCAGCAGAGGCAGCAGCTTTGATGCTACAAGTGAGACTGCAGCAGAGGCCTCTTGGAACCCTGTCAGAGCTCACCGCGGGGCACCAGTGGCCAACACCAGAAAACCCAAGGCTAAGGAAATCCCCCCACTCTTGGCCAAGACCCTTAAGGACTACAGGAGAGTCATCTCCCGAAGATGAACTCAGCCCTCGCCTTGGACATGCAATTTCCAAAGGAGGCTTCAATCTCTGCCAAACGTGGACTCTCTGCCCTGTGCTCTGCGCGTGTCCCTCGCGGGAGAGCTCAATGCGAGTTCACTGCCTTTGTTTCCTTTCTTGTCACCTGAGCCCCTCCTAAGCCATGATGTTGTTTTCATGTATAAATCCCCCGGATTGAATTTTAGACTAATAAAGGCCCGTAAAAGCTCTCAGTTGTCTATTCGGGAAGGACGGCAGGCTTTCTTAGACATGGCCCCAGGAGCCACTAGTTCAAGGACTGGTGAATCTGACTAACTGTAAAAACAAACACACGAACAACAACAACAACAACAAAACAAAACAAATAAAGAGCACGGTTTGGGGAGGGGAGGGTGGTAAGGCACCCTTCTGTTCAACACCCAGTACAAGGTGAAACAGCAGCAACAACCAAAGGCAAAGGAGAGACCGAAATTAAAAGAACAAATGAGGACGAGCCAACGGCGGTGGTGCGCGCCAATGAGGCCAACGGTTCAGGAGGCTCACAAAGGCGCGCAGAGAGTTCAGAGCCAGCCTCAGCCACTTAGCGAGGACAGAGCAACTCAGTGAGACCCTGTCTCAAAATAAAGTCCAAAAAAAAAAAAAAAAAAGACGTGGCAATATACCTCAGGGATTGAAAGCCCCCGAGTACGATGTCCCTTATCTAATAAAGAAACAAAGAAAACCACACCCACAACCCAACTCCCTCAAGAATAACCACTGGCATTGGCATCAGAAACAGAGAAACAGACCAAGAGAACAGATCTGACAACCCAGAAACACCCCCCCAAGCCCATGGAAAAACGTCGGGAACACGGATCTAATAAGGGTCTTGGGATAAACCACAGGACCCTGACAAATAAGAATGCATGCTTTCCTTGTGTGTGTGTGTGTGTGTGTGTGTGTGTGTGTGTGTGTGTCCGCACGCGTGCAGGAGCCCCCCCCCACACACACACACACACACACACAGGGCCACACACCCAAACACACTCTCCCCAACCAGTCTCAAATGGATTGCAAAACATAAGGCAATCAAGAAAGAAGATGTTTCAGAGAGACTGGGAGAGATATCTCTGTGTCTGGAAAGGAGAAGGATGGAGGCTGTGAAAACCACTGAGTTTTCAAGTGTAGGATCCATGTAATGACCCCCCACCTGCCTTGAATTGAGAAATTCTAAGAAAGGTACATTGACGCACACCCAGAATTCCAACTCTTGGGGAGGCTGAGGAAGGAGGACCGCTTTAACCCCGAAACTCGAGAGAAGCCTGGTTTGTAGAGGGAGGCCCCATTTTCCAAGCCACAGCAGCCAGGCCAGGAGGCTCACAACCCTTCTTCCAGCAGCTCACGCCTAGAATCCCATCTGCTCCGGAGGCTGAGGCAAGGGCATCAGGCGGTCAAACTAGCCTCATCAAATGCAATACCTTTAGGAACTCACTGACAACCTCTCTCAACAGAATGCACAATAGGGTTTAGGATTGGGCTTACTGCAGGAACGCCCCCGTATTTGATATTTGGTACCCTCACCTAATATATATGAACTTAATTAAATAAAACAGATGTACAGAATAAAATTAAGAAATTTGTTGGTGAAGGCGATCCCCCACTCGCTGTCTTGACAGGGTCACAGTGAGAAAAAGTGTTGGCAAAGCCGCTCTCCCACTGTCTTGACAGGGTCACAGTGAGGATGAATGCTGGCAAAGCCACACTGGTTGGTGGGTAACCGAAACCATGAGACCCTTTTTTATGTAATTGGGACTTTGCATTTTCATGCTTATGTTTCTCACAGGAGGCATGAGTATGTTAAATGCCAAACAATTAAATTTCAGATGGCTAGAACAGAACAGGTAGTTCATGCCTTGGAAGCTGTTCTGCTACCCACCCCTCAGCATATCAAGGACAAAATAAAAGGCTATTCTTCTATCTTAGTACATTGTGGACAAACCTAATAACAGACAACAATCATCCTCTGAAAAACAAACTCTTTGAGAACTAGTACACCTTGACTGAGAAACAAATTCTTTGAGAACTAGCGTACCTTGACTGAGAAACAAATTCTTTGAGAACTAGTGTACCTTGACTGAGAAACAAAAGAAACTCTCTGAGAAAGCAGCTCAACCAGTTTTATGAGAATAAATTTAGAAATTAATTAAAATAGCTTTATAAGACACAGTTTTAGAATAATGTTAAAAATATTATTTAGATTCTTAAGTTTAGAAATTATTAAGTCTTTAGTTATATAGGTTTCTGATATACTTTAAGGATGATTCATAAACTTTAGGACATTTTAAATATAAGATTTAAAGGGACTTTTTTAGATGGGAATTTTAGATTAAAAATAAAGTGCAGGTGTACTTTAGGTTAATGATTAATTAGGAGACTTAGAGTCTGGTTAAGTAGTTTGACATTAGTTAATAAGAAAATAACATCTTGGGAAAAATAGTAAATCTTGGGAAAATCTGAAGGATGTAAATTGGTGACATGTTTTATTGATGAATCTGTACTTTGATGATTGTATGGCTGGGGGTCATATCCTGGAAGAATGTAGATCGGTGTGCTCTCAATCATGGTTAAGGAAATGTCATGTCTTGGCAAAGTTTTAAGTTATATAATCAATGACGTATTGTGAATCTATAATGATGAGAAAAATTGTAATAAAAGGGGGACCCAGAGAAAAGCTGCTGTAGCTCTCTCTCTGAAGATTGCTCAAAGGGAACGATTCCTGTCTCATCATTTCGCCGACGCCACTCCTCCTTCGGGACTCCCTGGACCCCGCCGGGGCAGGCCCCCGGCAATTTGTGTTGATAAATGATTCCATATCTGGGCACCGTGGCATATTCATGAAACCCTGTGGCTCAGGAGTTTGAGAGTATAGGATCAAGAGTTGGAATCCAGCTTCAGGAATTTCTCAAGGCCTTTAAGCCACTTACTGACATCCTCTCTTTACATAAAATATTTAAAGGGCTGGGGTTTAACTCAGTGGTTTAGCACCCCTGGGTAGTATAGAAAAGGACCACAAGTTTTCTGCCATCCTTCGGGAATTAAGAAGACCCTGTTTTAATAAAGGGGGGTTTTGGGGTCTGGTGATGTATCTCAGTGTTATAGTCCTTGCCTGACTTATGTGACACCCTGGATTTGACCTCCAATACAAAAAAAAAAAAGGTAAGAAAAATGCAAAAATACATAAGTGTTGGGCAAGGTGATTATATAACTATAATTCATGTAACTCTGGAAGCTTCTCCAGCCACTAGGATTATAGGGATGCACCACCCCCACCACCCAGCATCCTAAAGCATTCCTTCTGCCTGACTGCTTGTTACAGGACTGAGTTCTTTACGGGTTTCAGAACTGGGGCTAAGTGCTCAGAGGTGTTCAGCTTATGTTTCCCTGGTAATTGGTCTTCCCTAAGTTCATGCCTATCTAGCCTATTTACGTGCCACAAATTAGCATTAGGAAAAAGTTCAGAATTGTGGAACTCTTTCTTTGCATATTTCTCTCCTCTCTGTGACTCTTTTTTCTCAATTCTAGCCAACCCAGTCTTGCCAAACCTCAATCAGTCTCACAAACTCCTGTGCTCTTCTTAGGCTTTCTTCCCTGTGCCAGTGTCCAGTGACAGCTTCCAAGACCTTCTCTCATGGCCACATTGTCCCCAAAATCTATAGTCTCATTTTTTAGTTTTTTTTTTTTTATAATACAGCAAGATAGCTAGTTTGACACTAGCAATTGCAGCTGAGAGCAAAAGAATATATCAATTTTAAAAAATGTTTACAAGATTTTTCTGGATTATGAGATTTATATTTTTAGTGTTTAAAAGTAAAATCCAATTAATATTATTTTTCTAAAATAAAGCTATTAAGGGTTATTTTGACATCAAACATGAACATATAAATTCACATGTGTTTATTCTCAGTAGTAAAGAAAGAGGGGAATGGAGGAAGAAAAAAAAGAAGGAAGGGAGGGAGGGAGTAAGGAAGGAGTCTCATTAGGAAAGTGTTCCTGGTTGTCTGATCAGTTTCCCTTTCTTTGTCCAAGTATAGGACAAATGTGGCTCAACAGCAGTCACAGCATTTTAAAAGAAGCCTGCAAGCCAGTTGTGGTGACACACATCGGAGGCGGGATGATGGCCAAGTTCAAAGCCAGTCTCAGCAAATTAGCAAGACCCTAAGCAACTCAGTGAGATCCTGTCTCTAAATAAAATATAAAAAAGGGGCTGGGGATGTGGCTCAAGCGGTAGCACGCTCACCTGGCATGCGTGCGGTCCGGGTTCGATCCTCAGCACCACATACCAACAAAGATGTTGTGTCCGCCGAGAACTAAAAAATAAATATTAAAAATTCTCGGGGCTGGGATTGTGGCTCAGTGGTAGAGCGCTCGCCTAGCACGCCCGGGACCCGGGTTTGATCCTCAGCACCACATAAAAATAAAGCATTGTGTTGTGTCCATCTACACCTAAAAAAATAAATATTAAAAAAAAAAAATTCTCTCTCTCGGGGCTGGGGATGTGGCTCAAGCGGTAGCGCCCTCGCCTCGCATGCGTGCGGCCCGGGTTCGATCCTCAGCACCACATACCAACAAAGATGTTGTGTCTGCCGAGAACTAAAAAAATAAATATTAAAAATTCTCTCTCTCTCCTCTCTCACTCTCTCTTTTAAAAAAAATCTCTCTCTCTCTCTCTCTCTCTCTCCTCTCTCACTCTCTCTTTAAAAAAATATATATATATATAAAAAAAAGTGCTGGGGGAAGCTATCCCACTCCTCAGTTTATACCCAAAGCTCTTAAAATCAGCTTACTAATGCAGTCACATCAATGTTTATAGCAGCTCAGTTCACAATAGCTAAACTAGGGAACCACTATATATATATATATATATATATATATATATATATATATATCTCCTTCAACAGATGAATGGATAAAGAAAAACTGATACATATAGACAATAGAATATCACTCAACCTTAAGAAAAATGAGATTATGGCATTTGCAGGTAAATGGACCAAATTAGGGGATATTATGCTAAGTGAAATAAGCCAATCCCCTAGAAACAAAAGCGGAATGTTTTCTCTGATAAGTGGATGCTGATCTATAGTGGGGGGTGGGTAGGGGAGAATAAAGCAACTTTGGATTGTGCAGAGGGGATTAAGGGGAGGGGTGGGACATTGGGATGGAAAGGACAGTAGAATAAGACAGACATTATTATCCTGTATGCATGTATGATTACACAACTGGTGTGACTCCGCATCATGTACACCCAGAGGAATGAGAAATTATGCTCCATTGTGTACAATGTGTCAAAATGCATTCAACTGTCATGTATAACTAAATAGAAAAAAAAAATTTAATGGAAAAAAAAAGGCTGGTAATGTTGCTTATGGTAAGTGCCCCTAGGTTCAATCCTTCCTTGATACCAAAATAAAAAACCCACAGGGCTGCAGCAATGCTCAGTAGAGAAGTGGTTAATCTTCCTGTGAAAGAGCAGAGTGAGCACTTAAAACATGAGTTACTTAAAATTCAGCTTAGCTTTATGGTGAGTTAGAGTTTGTTCAATTAGTATTTAGAACTCCACATTGTTTATAGCTATTGGTATTTCAATAGATGCTTAAATGTTTGAACATTTAAAGTTTAATAAGCCAGAGTTCTTTGAAGAAAATCACTAACATAATGACATTCTCAATTATTCTGTTTTTTTTTTTTTTTTTTAGGGCAGAGCAATTAATAAAACTCAGGCATTTAATAACACTCATTTTAAAACATTTGGCCACTTCATTAATTAGCAAATAATTATAGTAAATTTTTTTATATAAAAGGCTCAACCTGGGCCAAGTTGCAACTTTTGAAGAGTATACAAAATGACAGGTGAGAATAAAAGTGATTTTGTTTCATGATTATTTTGTGTGCACACGTGAGTGTATAAATCAATTACAGCTTTCCAAATCCACTCCTTGCATTGATGCCAATTATTGTTTGTTTGTCTTTAATTGTGTGGTCAAATTAAAAATACTGTGAAGCAATGCTCCTGACAGGTTGTTTGGGCTTAGAGCCTTTGAGAGGATTCTTGCCTTCAGGCTGAAAAAAACAAAGTGGCAGATATATGCAGATCCTATATAGTCTTATCTTAATTAAACACTAAATTTTAAATACAGGAAGATAAAACCCTTTGTTCCAAATATTTGCTACCCAAATATAAAAACAGTTTCCCAGGACTTTGTAATACAAACCTGCATTAGTAAGAGTTCTGAGAGAGAAAGGAACCAGTAAGATACATTTCTTTGTATATAAACACAGTCATCCCTTGATATTTAGGGGTTGGGCCCAGAGTCCCCCACAAATATAAAAATCTGTGGATTTCAGGGCTAGGGTTGTGGCTCAGTGGTAGATCGAATGCCTAGCACATGTGAGGCACTAAGTTTGATTCTCAGCACCATAGGTAAATAATAAATAAATAAAATAAAAGTACCGTGTCCATCTACAACTAAAAAATAATAATCTGTGGATTTCAAATCATAAAATGGCATAGTATTTGCACATGACTTCTATGCATACTCAAGTATACTTAAAATCATCTCTAGGTTACATATACCTAACATAATATGCATGTTATATATACTGTTGATACTGTATTGTTTGAGAAATAAAGGGAGAAAAGTCTGTACGTGTTCAATTTCTTTTTTCAAATATTTTTGACCCATGGTTAAATATAGATGAATCCGGGCTGGAGATGTGGCTCAAGCGGTAGCGCGCTCGCCTGGCATGCGTGCGGCCCGGGTTCGATCCTCAGCACCACATACCAGCAAAGATGTTGTGTCCGCCGAAAAAACTAAAAAATAAATAAAATTCTCTCTCTCTCTCTCTCTCTCTCTCTAAAAAAAATATATAGATGAATCCATGGATGTGGATCCTACAGATCCAGGGTCAAGATGACACCCAAAATTAATGATCACAACCCCCACTTGGAAACTATTAGATCAGAATCTTCTTTTTTTTTTTTTTTTTTTTTTAAAGAGAGAGTGAGAGAGGAGAGAGAGAGAAAGAATTTTTAATATTTATTTTTTAGTTCTCGGCGGACACAACATCTTTGTTGGTATGTGGTGCTGAGGATCGAACCCGGGCCGCACGCATGCCAGGCGAGCGCGCTACCGCTTGAGCCACATCCCCAGCCCTAGATCAGAATCTTCATTTTTAAAACATCCCATGTCTTTAATGCCCATTAAAAACTGAGAAGCCCTGCAAAAGCAAGATCAATTTACTTTTAGAAAAGAAACTTGCCAGGATCCTTGCCCTAAGGAATGTATATAGTTCACTGTGGAAAGAACCTATAGGTAAATATTCAATGGTGGTTTCCTAGAATAGGATAATATATCCTAGGATAGGATGATGGGGTGATATCTCCTCGATACATCAAGTAGGGGCACTTCATCAAACTAGTGAGGAGGCTGGCCAAGAAAAACAAACACAGAGCCTAAAGAACGAGAACTTAAGGGTCAGAAAAAGAGAGAAGATCATCAAGGGGCCCAGGAAGAAAACAAGAAATCTAGAAAACTGATGTACCATGAATATCAAGAAAAGAGGGATTTCCTAACAACAATTATAGGGTCTGTTTCCATGCATGGGTTGCTCCAAACACCAGCACTGTGTTTTAAAGAAAGGGCACAAATAGTGGCTATCATATGAAGTAATGAATAAATGTATATCAAGCTAGTGTTAATCAAGTGAAAACTAGGATGTGAATTCAAAAGCATCTAACTGGGTCTGGGGATATAGCTCAGTTGGTAGAGTGCTTGCCTCACATGCACCATGCCTCTGGTCCAATTCCCAGCACCACCAAAAAAAAAAAAAAAAAAAAAAAAAAAGCACCATTCATTCTCAGGCTCAACTGTCCATCCCTTCCCAAATTCAAACAAATAACCATATTTAAAATGAAATCTGAATATATAAACACACAACTGACAAATGTGTAACTTGAAACCAACCAAAAACAATAATAAAATCATCTTTTAGTTATAAACCGTATAATAGTCAATTTTAAAAATATTCACTTTCCTGGAACCATCCCATAAAAGACCAATTAGTATGATTCTTAGTACTCAGTAGGCAACAAACATACAAATAAAACATTTCTAAAGATCATTTGTCTCGGGCTGGGGCTGTTTAGTTCAATGGCAGAGTGCTTGCCTAGCATGTGTGAAGCACTGGGTTCGATCCTTAGCACCACATAAAAGTAAACATAAAATGAAGGCATTCTGTCCATCTACAACTACAAAAAAAAAAAAAAAATCTGGACTAGGGTTGTGTCTCAGTGGTAGAATGCTCACCTAGCATGCATGAGGCACTGGTTTGGATCCTCAGCACCACATAAAAATAAAATAAAGATATTGTGTCCACCTAAAACTATAAAAAAAATTAAAAGATCATTTGCCTCTGCTCCCTCACAAAACCACATTAAAATTGTGGTAAAAGAATAAAAATCTACATGGTGCACACATGCAGTCCCAAAAATTCAGGAAGCTGAGGCAGAAGGATGGCAAGTTTGAGGCCAACTTGGACAACTTAGTGAAACCTGTCTCAAAATAAAAGATAAAAAGGATTGGATAGTTCAGTGGTAGAGTGCCCTTGGGTTCAATCTGCAATACTGGGGGGGAGGGGGGGATAAAATAAAAATAAAAATTGCATGGTGTGGTGCTGTACTCCTGTAATCCCAGTGAGACCAAGGAAGGAGGAAGATGGCAAATTCAAATTCAGCCCCAGCAATTTAGCAAGACCCTGTCTCAAAATTTAAAAAAAGAAAAAAAAAGTGCTAAGGAGTGATATTGGCCAAATTATAATGTTATATTGTGTACTATGTGCATGTATGAATATGTGACAGTAAATCCCATCCGTATGTACAACTATAACACATTAATAAAAATGTGAGAATAAATTAATCACAACTGGGATTGTAGCTCAGTGGTAAAGTACCCCTGGGCTCATTCCGAGTACAAAACAAACAAAATCTATAATCCATCAAAGACAAAGAATCCAAAAGAGAAAGAGGAAACAGACACATATGTCAATAAAATTGAAGAACATGAACAAGTGCCAACTGACTTAGGAAAGCAAACAAAGTTGAAAGCAAAGAAAAACAAATTAAACACCAACATCTACAAAGGAAGAAACCAACAAGAAGCAAATAGATCTATACGGGACCCTAGGAAATATCAGGAACCAGGAGGACCATGTAGCTGTGGAGTTACCAGCCACTGGTATGGGCAGAAGTAAGGACTTAAGGAGCAGACAGACCACACTGTAACAGTTTCCCTCCCCTACTCTGGCATAAGATTGGAAGTTTACTCTTGGAAAAACTGAGGGAGACCTACCAATACTGGCATTTCGAAATCCTCCAGTGACAAGGTCCATGACGACCTGAGCATCCTGTAGAGAAATCCACCTTTACCAGACAAGCTCCTAAAACACACAGATTCTACTTAGCTTTGAGGTATCTCATTCTTAAAAATAAATGGGTAGCCAAGGATCACAAACTTTTAAGGAAAGCTTCCTACATGAAAGACAGAACCACAGTGGGGAATGCAGAAAGGAGATTGAATGGAAACACAAAATACGAGGAGCCAAAGGCGACCAAAAAAAGAAAAACAGAAGCCAGGCACTGTGGCGCATGCCTGTAATTCCAACAGCTGAGACAGGAGGATCACAAGTTCAAAGCCAGCCTCAGCAAAATTGAGTCCTAAGCAACTCAGTGAGACTCTGTCTCTAAATAAAATACAAAACAGGTCTGGGGATGTGGCTCAGTGGTTGAGTGTTCCTGAGTTCAATCCTCCTCGGTACTGAAAATAAATAAATAATTTAAGCCCAATTTTAAATTTAAACATTCAATGGATAGGAATTCCAGAAAGAAAGAAAAAAAAAAAAAAAAACATTGGTTTGGGAAAAAAAGGGATAAAATTATCTAAAGAAGTAATACAATAATTTTTTTTCCATAACTAAGAGCATGAATCTCCTTGATTTAAATGACCTTTAACTTCATACCAACACTGAGAATGAAAAAATAATCCTCAATAGCTTTAGAAAAATTCCTAACTCAGGGATGTAAAAGAGAAGATTCTAAAAGCTTTTACTGAAAAAAAAAAAAAGAAAGAATAACATCAGACTTCTCAGAATCACTACAAATTAAAAGACAATGCAGCAAGTTCTTCCCAACTGAGATGAAATTAATTCCACAGTGGCACACATCTATAATTCTAACAATTTGGGAGGCTGAGACAGGAGGATCCCAAGTTGAAAGCCACCCTCAGCAATTTAGCCAGGCCCTAAGCAACTTAGCAAGGCCATGTCTCAAACACACACATACACACACACACACACACACACACACACACACACACAAAGGGCTGGGGATGTGGCTCGGGAGTTAAAACCTCTGAATTTATTCCCTAGTACAAAAATTTAAAAAATAAATAAATAAATGAGAGAAGACTATTATACAGTTTTGTACATACACTTTACTTCCCAGGTATCTTTTCTCAGACAGTTACCAATTGATCACTAAAAGAGGGATATAAGAGCCAGACATGGTGGTGCACCCCTGTAATCCCAGCAGCTTGGGAGGCTGAAACAGGAGGGTCCGGAGTTCAAAGCCAGCCTCAGCAACTTGGCAAGGCCCTAAGCAATTCCGCAAGACCCTGTCTCTAAATAAAATATTTAAAAAGGTCTGGGGATTTTGCTCAGTGGTGAAGCACCCCTGGGTTGAATCCCTGGTACCTAAATAAATAAATAAAATAAAAGAAGGATATAAGGAAAGAAGGAGGAAGATGGGAACTGAGGAAATGGAAGGCAGAGACCACAGGAAAGAATGAAAGGAATTTTCCAGGGAGAAAATTGTAGAGCAAGTCCATGGAACAACCACTGCATACAGCAGAAGATGTGGGAGATCCAGAAAGTCTGTTACAAGGCGGGGAGGGGGGAAATGAAACTTGAAAATCATCTGATGAGCTTCACCATCTTGAAGGAAATTTTATAGTTCCGTCAGAAAGTTTGGGAAAGAAGTGGTATCAAATATATAGACAACTAAGCTAAAATATAAGGCATTTGTTGAGGTATGATTGAGTCCTGTCCTGAGTTCAATAAAAAATAAACCATAGTACCTATATAGCTCAGCTGTAAATTATATTCACATAGTCAGATTAATGAAAGTACTGAAAATTGACTTAACAAAAATTGTGATAGAATTTCTGTCTTGGGAGAATGGAGGGAAGAGAATATATTCATGGTGGGAGGAGGAGTATGGGGATGATCAAAGAGACCTAAGTGCTCTTCCTTCATATAAGTGAGTAGACTGAGAATGAGAAAGCAAGTTTCAGAAATATAAGCATGTTTTATTTTACTTTATTTATTTATTATAAGCATTTTTTAAAAAGAAGCTGCTGAAAGAGGCCAAGTGGTTGCTTCCGGGGAATGGTAATTGGGGGGCAGGGTGAGGGAAGCAGGGGAGTTATTTCTTAAAACAGTTTTAACAAATTATTAAAATGTTATACTATATGCTGACATTAGTTAAAAATAAAACTAAATTTGAAAAATAAATGCATCACTCAACCATTTGAGACAAGAAATATCAATCAAACAAAAATGAAATAGTCCAGAAATCCTATCACAGGAGCTGATGTAGGTGATCAAAATTCCCTGTATACGGTTCTATTTCTATCCAATTCACAGGCTCACCTTCTCCACCTCCCTCTTCTTCCCCTCTCCAGTTCCTTGCACTTGACCCCAAGAGATCCCACCATCAAAAGCATACCTAAATACTGCTCTCAGCACCTCTAGGGACTACAACAAAAATCAGGCTTGGGTCTCTGCTTTCCAGTTATAGGAAATCTGTTTGAGAGTCTTACATATAAGCAACACAGAATAATGTAAGTTAATCACGACTAAATACTCAATTATGTGGTACAGACTATATGGAGTTCAGAGACACGCCATCTCAGAGAGAATGTGACTGCAGCTGTCAGAGACAAAGTAGAAAGTGGTGAGGGAGAGCCTGGAGACACATGGTGGGATGTCATTGCAGAGCTTTGTAGGTCCTGTTAGGGTTTGCAGTTTTAAAAGATCCTATCTAGCCAGGTGCCTTGGTGCACATCTGTAACCCCAGCGGCTTCGCAGGCTGAGGAAGGAAAATGGGGAGTTCAAAGCCAGCCTCAGCAACAGCAAGGCACTAAGCAATTCAGTGAGACCCTGTCTCTAAATAAAATCCAAAATAGGGCTGGGCATGTGGTTCAGTGGTCGAGTGCCCCTGGGTTCAATCCCCATATAAAAAAAAAAAAAAAAAAAATCCTATCTCTCCAGGCATAGTAGCCTACTCCTGTAATCCCAGTAATTTAGAAATCTGAGGAAGAAGTATTGCAGCTAGTTTGAGGCCAGCCTCAGCAACTTAGCGAGGCCCTAAATGACTGTTTGACCCTATCTCAAAACAAAATATATAAAGGGCTGGGGATGTGACTCAGTGGTTAAGCACCCCTAGGTTCAACCCCTAGTATCCTCCCTCCCAAAAAAAATCCTATCTAGAGAGTAACATAATTTTAAGAAGATTACTTTGATCATTGGCTGAATAATAAACGGGAGAGAGGCAAAACCCAATAGAGATTAGCTAAGAAGTTATGAAGTGGTTCAGATGAGAGATTATGGTGGCTCAGATCAGGATGGCAGCTGTGAAACATGGATTATTAAAGACACATTATAGGAGAAGAATCAATTAGGTTTGTTGATGTCTTCCTTATGTAAAGGATGGTGGGGAAGGACTAGGAGGAAAGAGCTTCAAATGACTCAGAATTCTGATTTGAGCAATTTGATGCATCATGGACTCCCATTCCCAGGCTGGGGAAGTCTGGAACAAGTATAGGTTTTAGAGAAGAAGATTAAAAAATAAGTATTGAACAAGTGAAGATGCAGATACTTGACCTATTCACAGATATCTGACATCTATGTCAAATATCAGGTGATTCATTGTCCTCCCCATCTTACATCTTCAGGATATCCTCCTGGGACCCATCAAAGAAATCCAGTCTAGAGTTAGTTTGGAGGAGTTTTTGACATATGAAGAGTACTGAAGTCAAGAAAAATATGAGACCATGGGGCTGGGGATGTGGCTCAAGCGGTAGCGTGCTCGCCTCGCATGCGTGAGGCCCGGGTTCGATCCTCAGCACCACATACCAACAAAGATGTTGTGTCCGCCGAGAACTAAAAAAAAATAAATATTAAAAATTCTCTCTCTCTCACTCTCTCTCCTCTCTCACTCTCTCTTAAAAAAAAAAAAAATATGAGACCATTTGGAGCTATGGTTTTCAAACTCAGAGTGCATGTTTACAATGCAAATGTCAAGACCCCATCCCAGAGTTTCTGATTAAATCTTGGTGAGGCCAGAAATCGGCTTTATTAAAAGGCAACCCAAAAGATTCTGATGCAGGTAATTTAGGCTCAGATTCAAAGCGGCTTTAAGTACAATTCATAGGTGAGAAAGTAGAAAGAGCAAGTGTGGCCAACTCTTTCGAGAACTTGAAGAAAACTAGAGAAAGGTTGGTAGGTAGTAGGGGATGCCAAAAGAGGGTTTTGGGGTTTTTTAATGGTCTTTTAAAATTAATATTAGTTTTGTAAAAGATTGAAGATTCTAGAGTTCATAACCTTGCCTACACATTATAATCACCTATTCAGTTTTTGAAAATATGAATGCACAGAGCCCATCCGAAACTAACAAATCTGAATTTCCAGGAATGGATCCCAGATATCAGTATTTTAACTTTTAATTGTTTAATTGTTTTCATTGCCTTCCCTACCCCCACCCCCACCCCAAAAGCATTAATTTTTTCTCCCCAGTGTGGATATATATAGCATGTTCTCAATTTATGTTCATTGTTGGAAAGGTTTCCAGGTAATGGCAGAGGATACAGACCACAGGAAGCCAGGGAAGATATTGTAAAGTTCATGTCATGGGCTGCGGTTGTGGCTCAGTGATAGAGAGCTTACCTAGCATGTATGAAGTACTGGGTTTGATCCCCAGCATCACATTAAAAAAAAAAAAAAAAAAAGCTAAATAAACCAAATAAAGTTCATGTCATCTTCATAGGAAAGGATTATAATCTAGTTTCCTTGCTTTCAAATGGAGAAACTGAAGCCCCAGAGGGGAATTGAATGCCGAAGGACCCTAGCTGACAGTGGCCAGTTATGACCAGGATTTTAATTCTAATTCCAGGTCAGCCTTTCCCTGCCTTTCAACAATCTCATTTGAACATTCCCCAAACCCACATCAACATCCAGCCTCATAATACCTTCCCTTCAGAACTCCCTTTAAAGTCACAGGCGGACCCTGCCGTCCCTGTCATCACACCGGCCGCTCCCCTAAGCCCAGATGCACAGAGCCCATTTAAGTACAATTCAAAGGTGAGAAAGTAGAAACAGCAAGGGTGACCAACTCTTTTGAGAACTTGGAGAAAACTATACATATATCCCAAACTAACTCCAGACTGGATTTCTTTGATGGGTCCCAGGGGCATGTCCTCACCCCACCCTCCTCACCCCAGATCATCTCCTCAAGCCCAGCCCTGGACTTCCACCTTGGGGCCTGGGGCCTCTCACTGTGCTGGCACTGCTAGCTTAGTGGACTTTGTCGCTATAGCAACCGGAGACACGCCAACCGGCCTGTGCAACTAGGGCTGAAAATTTCCCGGTACACTTTTGTTTTGTTTTGTTCCCCGCATATGCTTTTCTTACCGCTTCCCGCGCCTGATGCGTGAGTTTCAGAGTCTGGTAAGAAAGCTCCATCAGACATGCGTTAAGTCCGAGAGAAGGGAGAAAAGGAGCCAGCTACTAGACTGACCAGTACAGCTCAAAAATGCTGCTTCGGGAAACCTGACGCTTAGAACTAGCCGGCCCCTTTCGGATTGGGTAGGGCCTAGACAGCTCAGCCTATCACTGGCCACAGAAGGATTCTGCAGCTCAGCAGTCAATGTTAAACCAAGTTTTTTCCTAAAGCCTTTGCAGGGACCAAGAGAGGATGATTGCTAGAGCATAGGTCGGGGTTTGCAATTACTTTGTTTCTTAGTTCCGTCTCTAAAATGCAAGTTACCCAAAATTTTATTTTGGTAGTTATGCAGGCCTTTGTGACCCAGTGACTAAATGTTGACATCCCGCCATCACCATTTAGGGTAAAGGTTTGAAGTTACCTCCTTATCTTTGAAATTGTCTATACATGGCCCAGACTGCAAGAATCTGCTATCAGAGACTGTCAGAGACTTTCAGGAATGCAAACTCTACGTCTGAACTTTCCTTCCTCCTCCAACTTTCTTTGCATCAATCAGAGCAGCTTTTATCGGGAATGGGTAAAAATGGACTCTAAGACTCTCTGCCTGCTTGCTTGCTTGATTTTACCTCCATGTACTAACCATTCAATATCTTCAATGGCTTTCCCCCTTCTTTCGCTGTGAATCCTTTTCTAAACCATCTCCTCATCATTATCTTCAGGCTTTTCCATCCATTTTCTCCCCGGGAGATACAAAATATGCAAGTCTCCTCAATCTAAAAAAAAAAAAAAAAAAAAAAAGATTCTCATAATTATTGAACTGGATCCCCTCTCTCCCATTCACTTCTCAATACATTCTACTCCTACTATTCTAGCGTGAGGGGGTACCAGGGATTGAACTTAGGGGCACTCGACCACTGAGCCACATCCCCAAACCTACTTTGTATTTTATTTAAAGACAGGGTCTCACTGAATTGCTTAGCATCTCCCTTTTGCTGAGGCTGGCTTTGAACTCCTGATCCTCCTGCCTCAGCCTCCCTAGCCAATGGATACTTTTTGAAAGAGTTCTTCCCAATAGTCCAAAACTTCCTAATTAGGAAATTGAACTATAGATGGTTTACAATTCTTTTTAAAATTTATTTATGAAAAGTTGGACTTATTTTAATTATAATTATTAGTGCATACTAATTGTACGACTTTATAGGACTTCACTGTGCATTTTACAATCTTTGCCTTATTCCAAGTTGACTCATTTTGAAATCAATGACTACTTTCTTATAATAATAGCTATAATTTATTAAACATCTATGCTGTCTGTGGTGGTGCAAGCCTGTAATTCCAGCAACTCAGGAGGCTGAGGCAGGAGAATCTTAGGTTCAAGGCCAGCCTCAGCAACTTAATGAACCCTAAGCAACCTAAGGAGACCTTGTCTCAAAATAAAAAATAAAAAGGGATGAAGGGCAGAGCAGTTTGGTCCTTGGTTGGAGTAGCACCATTCTTTTGCTCAGCGGCTGGAGGTCTTCATTGCGTGCAGCTTGGTGAGGAGGTCTGAGCAGTGGCTTAAGACTTCAGCATTGATTAAAATACAATTCTCCCCCCGAAAAAGACTATGGCCCAAACCAAGCAGACCACCCCACACCAGCTGCCAGGAAAAGTGCTCCTCCTACCGGCAGGATGCAGAAACCTCATCACTATAAGACCGGACCATGGCATTTTCGGAGATTCCAGGATACCGGAATCCACCAAGCTTCTCACCCCAAAGATGGTGAGAGAGATCACCCAGTATTTTAAAACTGACTTGAGGTTTCAGAGTGCAGCCTTTTGCACCCTTCAGTGAAGAGGACCTGTGGGTTTCTTTGAAGATACTAATAATCTGAGTGCTGTCCTCGCTTAGAGTCACCATCATGCCCAAAAACACCCCCGTTGGCTCACCAGATAGAAGGAGAGAGAGCTTATGGAGTTTTGCAGTAAATTCTGTAAAGTACTTTGCTTTAATTTGTACTTTATTGTAAGAAATTGTTTATAAAATGTTGTATTTTGTGCTTCACTCATTCCCTCCTTCACTCAGGTGAATGCCAAAAGTGACGCTCACAGACCTCAGTGATGTGAGCACTTGCTCAGGAGTGATTTGTTGGAAATATGGAGATGAGATGGGCGATACTTCTTGCTTCTCGTGATGCATGTTTCTGTATACTAATAAGTTGTTCGGTAGCTATTAAGGTACTAGAATTGACAAATGTGTACAGAGTCCTTTTTGCTATAAAACTGGTTATGACTTGATCCAAGTGTTTAACAATTGGGGCTGTTAAGTCTGACCATACATCACTGTGATGGAGTGTAGATGTTTTCAAGGGTGAAGATACAAGTTTTAACCCCAGTACAATTTACAGGAAGAAGAAGAAGAAAAAGAAGAAGGAGGAGGAGGAGGAGGAGGAGGAGGAGGAGGAGGAGGAGGAGGAGGAGAAGCAGAAGAAGAGGAGGAGGAGGAGGAGGGAAAGAAAGAAAGAAAGAAAGAAAGGAAGGAAGGAAGGAAGGAAGGAAGGAAGGAAGGAAGGAAGGAAGGAGAAAGAAAGAAAGAAAGAAAGAAAGAAAGAAAGAAAGAAAGAAAGAAAGAAAGAAAGAAAGAAAGAAAGAAAAGCAAACCTGGAAACTATAGAGTAACTAGTGCTACTTTATATATTATAGTGTCAAAATTTTTAAATTAAATGTTTTACTTTAAAAAAGGGAAGATGGGCATGTGACTCAGTGGTTAAATGAACCTGGGTTCAATCCCTGGTGTGTGTGTGTGTGTGTATGTTTTATGCATATGGTATTATATGTATAAGGAGATATATATATATCTCCAGACAATGTGCTATGTGGTTTATAGGCATACCTCACTTTGTGGTACTTCACAATTTATTGCACTTGACATTGTGTTTTTACAAATTGAAGTTTTGTGGCAAGCCTGGTATAGGCCAATCTATTGAAACCATTTTGCCAACAAATTCTTGCTTTATGTCTCTGTATCACATTTTGGCGATACTCAAAATATTTCCAACTTTCTCATTATTATTTTACCTGTTATCATGATCTGTGATCAGTGATCTTTGATGTTTATGTAATTGTTTTGAGGGGCACCACGACCTGCCCATATAAGGCAGTGGATTTAATCAATAGGTGTTGCATGTTCTGACTGCCTCACTGGTTGGCCCCTCTTCCTGGGCCTACTTATTCCCCAAGACACAAAAATATTGAAATTAAGCCAATTAATAACCTACAGTGGTCTCTAAATGAAGTAGTTTAGGGACATCAAGATGGTGGAGGCAGGATACAAGAAAAATACCAGCTGGAGTGCAAAACAGGGAGATGAGTCATGCTCTGTTTAGGTGAGCCCATTCCCATGAAAACTCCCAGCCACTGAGGGCTTGTCCAATGGCAACTCCTGCCACAGGTTCCAACCAGGCAAAATCAAGTAACCAATGGAAACTGTGTTTTAATTAGGCAAAAATAAAATAACCAGCAGGGTGCGGTGGCGCTCGCCTGTGATCCCAGCAAGTTTGAGGCCAGTCTCAGCAACTTAGGAAGGCCTTGTCTCAAAATAAAAAATTAAAAGGTTTGGGGATGTGACTCAGTGGTTAAGCACCCCTTGGTTCAATACCCAGTACCAAAAATAAGTAAATAATCACTGGGAACGAGCACGGCAAGGTATATAATCAGGTCCATCGGGAGAGGATCAAGACATATAAAAGAAGAGAGTTGTTAGGAGGCCAGAGCCTAGAGCTCCATGCCCTCACCCCCACCCGCCCACACACTGCCTGTTACTTTCACTTTCAGTAAATCTGGCTTTGCTTGTTA
Source organism: Spermophilus citellus (assembly GCF_964194105.1). NCBI lineage: Eukaryota > Metazoa > Chordata > Mammalia > Rodentia > Sciuridae > Spermophilus > Spermophilus citellus. The sequence continues at coordinate 104,151,071 of NC_138198.1, read as the reverse complement.
CTTCTAGTGTCTTGCTCAGTTGTTTACTCTGGAAGCCAAGCACCTGGACCCCAGCTGGACACCTCACCCATGTGGTAAGTGTTCAGGTAAAAGAAAGAGTCATTGTTCACTAGTTTAAATCAAAAAAACGAGAAATGATTAAGATTAGTGAGGAAGGCATGTCAGAAGCTAGGACAGGCCAAAGCCAGACCTCTTGAACCAAGCAGCGAAATTATGAATTGAAAGGAAAAGTTCTTGAAAGTAGGTTAGAAGTGCTACTCCAGCGAGCCCATAGAGAAAGCAAAAGAGCCTTATGGCTGATACCGAGAACATTTTAGTGATCTGATTAGAAGATCAAAGGAACCACAACATTTCTTTAAGCTAAATGCTAATCCAGAGCAAGGCCTTAAGTCCCTGAATTCAGTTCCATGAAGGCCGAGAGAGTGGTAAGGGAGCTGCAGAAGAAAAAAAGCTAGCGGAGGTTGGTTCCTTAGGAAAAGAGCTGGCTGGTGTTAGCAAAGGAGCTGGCGCCAAAATTAAAAAGCACAGGGCAAAGCAACCTGTCCTGGGGTAGAACTGCAGCAAGTTGTGGAGAAGCCCTCACTGAGGTGCCTGATGAGGGAGGCTGCGCTAACAGGTTTTTCCATGTAAATGAAACAATCTGCTACTGGGAAAAATGCCAGCAAGGACTTTCCTACCTGGAAGGGAGAAGATGTTGCCTGGTTCAAAGCTTCAAAAAACAGGCTGACTCTCTTGTTAGAGGCCAGTTCTAGGAGCTTAAGAATTACACTAACTCCCCTATACCTGTGCTCCATGAATCAACAACACAGCTTGGATGACAAGGCATCAGTTGACAACATGGTTTACTAACTATGTTAGGCCTCCCTCTCCCAGGCGCTGACAGCCACCATTCTACCTTCCGTCTCTGTGAATTTAACTGCTCCAAGTGTCTCATAGAAGTGGAATCATGCGGTATTTTTCTTAATTTATTTATTTTAATTAGGTATCTATTACAGAATCATACAGTATTTATCCTTTTGTGACAGGATTATTTCACTTAGCTTCATTACTTCACTCAAGCATCACCCATGTGATAGGATATGTCCAAATGTCCTTCCTGTTTGTGAGGGGGTGATATTTCATTGTATGCATAGATTACACTTTGTTTATCCATCCATCAATGGGTACAGATTTTGGATTTTTAAAATTTTCATTTTGGGTGGTACTGGGGATGGAACCCAGGGCCTCATGCTTGCTAGGCAAGTGCTCCAACACTGAGCTACAGCCCCAACCCTCTGGATGTATTTTGAAGGAAGAGTCAAGAGGATTGCTCCACAAACACCAAGGGACAGCTATACAAATTGCTATGCTTCAAAATTGTGTAGATGCTGTTAGGTGGAACAAACTACTAACTTCATTCTGTAAAATAAATATATAAATATTTTAAGTCCATTGTTGACAACTACTGCTCAGAAAAAAAAGATTCTTTCCAAAACAATTACTGGTCACTTATAGTGCACCTGGCCACCAGAGAGATCAGATGGAGATGTAAAATTGAATTAACATTTTCATGCCTGCTAACACAACATCCATTCTGCAGTCCATGGATCAAGGAGTAATTTCAACTTTCAAGCCTTATTTAAGAAATACACTTCATAGGAATTCCTCTGATGGATCTGGTCACAGTAAGTTGGAAACCTCCTAGGAAGGACTTGCCATTCTAGCTGTCACTAAGAACATTCCTGTTTCATGGGAGGAGGTCAAAATATAAACTTGAACGAGAATATGGAAAAAGTTGATTTCAACCTTCATAGATGACTTCAAAGAGTTTGGGGCTTCACTGCACAAAGAAATTACAGATTTGATGTAAATAGTGAGAAGTTGTGAGTGAATTGCCGCAATCTCATGATAAAAAATTAATAGATGAAGAGTTGCTTCTTATGAGTAAGGAAAGTGGTAAAGTGGTTTGTTTTGCTTTTGCTTTTGCTTTTGCTTTTTTTTTTTTTTTTTTTTTTTTGGTATCCGGTGCTTAACCACTGAGTACATACCCAACCCTTTTTTATATTTTTAGTTTGAAACATTACCAGGTTTCTGAGGTTGGCCTTGAACTTGTGATCCTCCTGTCCCTGCCTCCTGGGTCACAGGGATGACAAGGATGTGCCATCACACATGGCAGAAAGTGGTTTCTTGAAATGGAATCCAGTGAAGATGCTGTAAAGGTTGTTGAAATGACAGCAAAGGACTTGGAGTATTACATAAACTCGGTTGATAAGCACCAACAGTTTGAAAGGACTGACTCCAATTTTTCAAGCAGTTGTACTGCGGGGAAAATGCTATCAAATAGCATCGTGTGCTACCGAGAAATCTTTCATGAAAGGAAAAGTCAATCAATGAGGTCAACTTCAATGTTGTCTTATTTTAAGAAATTGCCACAGCCACCCCAGCCTTCAGCAACCACCACCTGATCATGAGCCAGTAAAAACATTGGGGCAAGACCACCACCAACAAAAAAGACTACAGCTTGCTGAAAACTCAGATCATTAGCATTTTATAGCAATAAAGTATTTCTAACTAAGGCATGTGCCTATTTTAGACATAATGCTAGTTCACACTTAACAGACTACAGTCTAAACATAAGTTTTACATGGTTTAGATGTGATGTCCCCCAGAAGCTCACATTTGAGACAACGCAAGAAGGTTTGCAGGAGAAAAGATTGGGTGATAGCCTTAACCTAATTAATGAATTCATACCCTGACAGGGATTAACTGAGTGGTAACAGAAGTGGTAGGGTGTGGCTGGAGGAGGTGGGAGTTGGGCTGTGGCTTGGGGGTATGTATTTGTATCTGGCCAATGAAGATCTCTCTCCTTCTGGCTCATCACAAGAGCCAGTTCCCTCTGCCAAACTCTTCCTCCAAGTAGTCCTGCCTCACCTTGAGCCTTGAGGAATGGAACCTGCAGCCTATGGATTAAGACCTCTGAAACTGAAATAAACTTTTCCTCCACTAAAATTGTTCTAATTAGATCCTTTAGTCGCTGACTAAAACTTTGGGAAAACCCAAAAACTGTGTGTGACTCACTCTATTGCAGTATTCACTTTGTTGTAGTGGTCTAAAACCAAACTTGCAAATTACTGAGGTATGCTTATACATCTAGAAAGTGCTGAAAAAACTATCATCAATTTAGAATTCCGTATCCAGTGAAAATATTCTTCAAAGATTAGGAGATTAGGAGGATAAGTGTGGTGGTGAACACCCATAATTCCTCTCCCAGGAGGTTAAAGCAGGAGGATCCTAGTTCAAGGCTCGATTGAGCAATTTAGCAAGATCCTGTCTCAAAATAAAAAACAAGGCCGGGCATGATGGTACATGCTTGTAAACCCCAGCCCCTCTGGAGGCTGAGGCAGGAGGCTGGAGAGTTTAAAAGCCAGTCTCAGTAACTTAGTGAAGGTCCTAAGCAACTCAGTGAGACCCTGACTCTAAAAACAATATATAAAAGGGCTGGGGATGTGGCTCAGCAGTAAAAGCATCCCTGGGTTCAATCCCAGATACCAAAATAAATTAATTAATTAAATAAAAGTACTGGGTATGTAGCTCAGAGAGAGCATCCCTTGGGTTCAATCACGAGTACTAAATAAATACATAGGATTTTCCAAGAGCAAATGCCAGACACTGGGAAAATGAGGAAATCAGATAACAGATAAGGGGGCAGAGATGGTGTGTGGGAGGAGGTGCTGTCCTGACCCCCAAGTTGCTTTCAGAGTTAGTTTTCTAGGGTTGAGATCTTGCCTCGGTTCTTTTTTTTTTTTTTTTAAATAGGAGTTCTTTTTTTTTTTTTTTAAAGAGAGAGTGAGAGAGGAGAGAGAGAATTTTTAATATTTATTTTTTAGTTCTCGGCGGACACAACATCTTTGTTGGTATGTGGTGCTGAGGATCGAACCCGGGCCGCACGCATGCCAGGCGAGCACGCTACCGCTTGAGCCACATCCCCAGCCCTTGCCTTGGTTCTTTTTGCCACATCTTCCTGGAGTGTCCCAGAGCATCCCCACCCCTCATCTGAATACATAAGTGCCTTAGCAGTCTCATCTCAATTTGTTAAAATTCATTTAAAACAGAGCCACTCCTTTAGAAAGAATCAGCAGAGGTAGAAGCATGAGTTGTTTCCATTAGGCTTCTCAATTTTCCCCCGTGTGCTGGATTTACTAGGCTAACACAGGCTTTCTTGGCTGCCCGCAAGGGGGCAAAATTGCGACTTATGCAGTCGAGGGGACAAATAAAGAATGTCCAAGTGCTTCGGCCACTTTCAATGCTTTATTCACTCAAATTACTCAATACAAATTTACTCTATAGGTTCTTAATCAAGAAAATGACAATCCTTAATGCTAGGCACTGCAATAGACATTAATCAATTCACAGCAAACAATTCTAGATTAATTCTAAGCCACTGCAAAACACACTTAATCATGGCTAATGCCAGACATTTCCTCTGCATGTTAAGTTCAAAAGTCTTAAGTCTTAGGCTTTAGGTCCAGCAGATGCACACTCACTCAGACCACAGTGACCAGGTCCGGAACCAAGGCAGGCTTTTCCTGGCGTGGAGTGGATGCCCGGTTGAGGAGAGGATTGTAGGGAGAAGTTGCAGTTCTCACCAAGGTCAGACAAGGCGGTAGAGTTTGAGAGCTGTGAGGATCATGCAGAGGCTCAGGAAATGATCACAAGTTCTGGGATGTCAGGTCCTCATCAGGCTCTCCAGCTCGAGTGCATCCTAGTTTCAGCTGGCTGAATCTGCTCATTAGCTCTATTATTTATACTAAATTTTGGTGCTTTTGACCCCCCCTTTCAATCCTTACCACCTATCACCGATTTCTCAGTGACATCATTTACCCTGAGGTCAGAAACATCTGGTCTGGTGGTCTCCACCCTGATCTTCTTGCCTTTCCCTCTCATCAGCCAAAGACAAGCCTGCCAGGGGCTTTACTCTGTTTATCAGGGTGAGGGGAAATAACTTGTTTAAGGTCATACTGGAGGGCTTGCCTGGTGAGACTACAGGTTTCAAACTAGAGTTTTTAAAATGCAGTGGTTTAGGCTCAGGGCTAAGGCCATCCTAACATTGGCCTTGTCACCATTGGCATTTGGGGCAAGATAATTCTTCATTTTAGGAGCTGTCCCATGCATTGGAAGAAGTTTCCCTTGCCTGTGTCCACTAGATGTCAGTAGCACCTCCCTAGATGTGCAAAATTGCCCCTAGATTAAAACCACAGGTAGGAAGAAAATGATACAAGTCTTATGCCTAGATAATTAATTTCAAAATATCAATTTATTACTTCCTAAACTATTATTGCTCTCAGGGAAATAAGAACTCTGTGCTTTTTACAAAAGTTGTTTCTCTCCTTTTATAAAGCACTCGATTTTTAATTTTTTTTTATTGGTTGCTCAAAACATTACAATGCTCTTGACATATTTTTGAATTTTTTTCTAAACTGAGAATTGAATTCATGGATGATTTACCACTGAGCCATATCCCAGCCCTTTTATTTTTTATTTTGAGACAGGGTCTCAGCTAAGTTGCTTAGAGATCTGCTTAGTTGCTGAGGCTAGTCTCAAAAATGTGGTCCTCCTGCCTCAGCCTCCTGAGTCCCTGGGATTACACTCAGCCTGTGTTCAACCGTCAGTACCACAAAAATTAAGTTTATTAAACTTATTGCTTAAATATTTGTTTAATTATTACCAAAGTAACAAAGCTGGGAATGTGTGGTACACCTGTAGTTCCAGCTAGTTCCAGGAAGGTCACATGACCCCAGGAGTTCAAGGCCAATCTGGGCAATAAAGTAAGACTGTTCTCTTTTCAAAAAGTCAATATTTGGGGTTGGGGCTGTAGCCTAGTGGCAGAGTGCTTGCCTGGCACGTATAAGGCACTGGGTTCAATCCTTAGCACCACATAAAAATAAACAAATAAAATAAAGACGAGCTGTCCATCTACAACTAAAAAAAAAAAAAAAAAAGTCAACATTTGTAATTATTTGTGCCAGCACATGGGGCATATGCCTGTAATCCCAATGGCTCAGGAGACTGAGTCAGGGGGATCCCAAGTTCAAAGCCAGTCTTGGCACCTAGGGAGGGCCTAAGTGAAGGGAAAGCAAGGAATAAGAATTGAGTAAGGGAGAAATGACAGAGACCAGGCAGAGATACACATGCGTTTATTTGTCAGAGCTGACAAACAGGGGCTGGGGGTGTGGCTCAAGCGGTAGCTCGCTCGCCTGGCATGCGTGCGGCCCGGGTTCAATCCTCAGCACCACATACAGACAAAGATGTTGTGTCTGCCGAGAACTAAAAAAAAATAAATATTAAAAATTCTCTCTCTCTCTCTCTCTCTCTCTCTCTCTCTCTCTCTCTCTCTCTCTCTCTCACTCTCTCTTTAAAAAAAAAAAAGAGCTGACAAACAAAGGCCATCTCTCTATAGGAGAGAGAGGCAAAACAGGCTTGGGGTTCTGTTGAAGGCATTCCACCTCCCACTGTCTTGACAAGGTCATAGTGAGGAGAGCAAGTGTTTGGCAAGGCTGCACTTGTGGGAAACCAAAACCATGAGACTCTTGTTTTTTTTTTTGTTTTTTTTTTTTAAGAGAGAGGAGAGGGAGGGAGGGAGGGAGGGAGGGAGAGAGAGAGAGAGAGAGAGAGAGAGAGAGAGAGAGAGAGAAAGAGAGAATTTATTTATTTATTTATTTTAGTTCTCGGCAGACACAACATCTTTGTTGGTATGTGGTGCTGAGGATCAAACCCGGGCCGCACGCATGCCAGGCGAGCATGCTACCACTTGAGCCACATCCCCAGCCCCATGAGACTCTTTTTTATGTAATTGGGACTTTTTATTTTATACTCAGCCTAACAGAAGGCATGAGTATACTTTAAATTCTAGATGGCCAAGAATATAACAGGTGGTTCATGACTTAAAGGCTGTTTTATTATTTCTCAGGACATTGAGAACAAAACAGAAAAATATCAACAATCATTCTGGGAAATGTTACAAGAACTCTAGGCACCACAATTGATTATATCAACTAAGAATCCAAGTTCATGTCTTCAGTCTTTCAAGCCTAAGCAGATAGTTATCATGCCTATCGCACGAAGCCCACCATATGTAGCCTATTTAATTAAGGATAGGTTATGGTATTTATCCAGGGGAGAAAAGGTTATTAAAAATATATTTTCCTTCTAATAGACCCTCCTTTACTTTACACAGGGATTTATGATAAGCATAGTTAATGTTAGCGGCAGGGGGATTGACATGCAGAGCCTGCCCTTTAGTTAAAGATTAGTAAGGCATTGGTGTACTTTGACGAAGGAAAAAGGAAATTCTCTGAGAAAGCAGCTCAACCAGTTTTATGAGAACAAATGTTGGCATTTTTTAGATGCTTTTAGAATATATTGTAAGATTGTTATAGGGGACTTTTAGATGGGATCTTAAGTACAGGTGTGTTTTAAACTTTAAAGGTTAATGACAGGTTAGGAGAGAGAGTCTGGATACGTAGTTTGGCATCTGTTAAATAAGGAAATGTCAAATCCTGGGAAAATCTGGAAATTGTAAATTGGTGACACATTTTATTAATGATTCTGTACCCATAATGATGAGGAAAAAAAAGAATAAAAGGAGACAGAGAGAAAGCAGCTGACAGTTCTCTCTCTGGAGATTGCTCCAATGGAAGGACTTCTCTTCTCATCCCTTGCATCAACAACACTCATCCTTCAGGACCCCCTGGACCCCGCTGGGGCAGGACCCTGGCAGGGTTCTGGACTTTTATGGGGCAGGCTCAGGGATTAGAGCCGGGCAGGTCAGGGTGGATATGAGGAGTGGTGAATCTTTCTCAGAAAGGCCCTTGGAGCGGAAAGTGTAATTTTTCTTAAAATGGCAGCTGTCACTTAAGATGGCCATCCAGATGCTAAGCAAGGACTTTGCATTTCCCCCTTTTTTGTTATGGGGCCCCTTAAGGGACAGGGGTATAGATCAATCTTTTGTAGCTTCTTCCTCCTGGGAAGGGGTGGTGTCTGGACCCTTGTTAGGAGGGCAGTATATCATTGAGGCAATGGTGATGGTCAGGAGGTCCCCGGCGATGCTGACTCTGGACAGCACAATTTTGGTGAGGGGTTGTGAAACGTGAGTGACCCACCAGAGACAGAAATTCAACGAAGAGATTTTATTGGGGGACTGCCCGAAGGGGAAGAAAGGAGAGAAAGAGAGCAGCATCCTGAGCCTGCAATCTTCAGCGTCCTGTAACAAAAACTGGTTCATAGTTTGGTTAGAGATCCTTTGAATCTTGTCTTGAAAAAAATCTAATGACGCAGGGGGCAAGCATTAGCAAAAGGCCTATGGCAAGGAGAGAGGTCAGGAAAGGAAGTGGAGAAGGGGGTTACTTGGCTGCCATCCTCCCACAAAGGAGAGCTGTTGTTTCCAATGAGGGAGTGGCGAACAAAACATTAACAGGCAACATTCAGACAGTTTATAAGGCAAATACAAAATAAAAGTAACAAGAGCAAAAAACGTAGTTAGTTTGCATAAGGTCCTGTTGGAGTTGTTTTATCTTGTCTTTGACTATATCAGATTGATTGACATAAAAACAGCATTTCTCCTGTAGGTATAGACAAAGTTGTTAGGTTGGTGGCAGTGACCTAGAACAAAGCAGCCCTTGAAAAAGAAACATCAATCAGGCACCCAATTAGGCACCGACAGAAATGCCTGTCAATCAGCGGGATCTCCCGACTAACACCTGTCAATCAACAGGACCCCTGGCCAATCCTGGCATTCAGCCAACTCCTCTGACCAACTCCAAAGGGACAAAGGACTCTAAAAACACTTTTCCTGTCCCAAGCCCTTCCCTTCCTGCTGCAAGCCCCATAAGCTTCCACTGGTTTCTTCTCAGACCCTTCTCTGGTGTACTCTGTAGGTCTGATCCAGTTCTGTCCGGGAGTGATAACTCAAATAAAGCCTCCTTAGGTGGCCTTTTTAAATCTGCCTCCTTTGGTCCCTGCCCGCCTCATCTGATCTTACAAAAGTCCGCCTTTCTCTGCTCTTAATAGGTCCAGTCCATGGCGGTTTTGTAGGACCACAGAGGTAAGGAGTCCAGTTGATTCTGGAGGGTTAGTATAGACTCAGCTACTTGTTGGATAGCCCCTATCAACTGATTGGAGAGTTGATGAAAATAGGTAATAAATGTGGTTATTTATTTCTATGGCTAGGCCTGCTATAACCCCAGGCTAGTAGGGAAACAAATTGAATAGCCCACTTGTGTTGAGGGCTCATATGAGTAGGGGCTTACCAATGGGCTATTTAGGCCTAGAAGACCTACTATTAAATGAGAGAAGCCAAAAATCTCTTGCCAGGAGGTGTGAGGGCTGAGAAGTCGTCCCAGTAAAAAGGTTGAAGAGGACAAGGCCTTTACTTGAGAATATAGATCTTTAACATAGCCAGAGTTATCAGGGGTATCAATACTATATTTAAATTTAAATGTCTGTAGGCTTTAAATTAACTAAAAACTTCTGGCTTTGACCCTTATATATTATTTCCCTGTTTGAGATTTTTGATCCTTTTGAGGCATTCTTGTCTAAGAATTTCTCTTTTGTAGCCTCCAGTCTTACAAAATCTAGGGGGCTAACACAAGTGTATATTTTAAGTTCTATTATTTCTCTCTCTCTCTCTCTCTCTCTCTCTCTCTATCTTTCAAGCCCAGGAATGGCTGTGTTTTGGTTTAACTGCTTTTGCTAGGTGTTTAAGATCAAGCTGGTCAAATTGACTTTGTTTCTATCTATTGTTCCCAGGGGGGTCACTCCTGGGAAACTTGAGAGTAGCTTCTTAGTTCTGCTAGTGCCATTTGTGCTAGGAAGAGTCCGGGTCTTGCTGACCATGTGGCTTCCCTTGGAAGCATCGGGGATGTCTCCCTTCTCCAATGACTCTCCTCTTCATAGCAAGTGCACTGATTGGCTTTCTGTTTCTCCAGGGGCCTCATTAATCTCACTGATTGGGAGGTTATGTGGCCCAGAGTTCCAAAGCTCTTTAGAGAAGTTCCCTGGATTCAGACTGACTCGAGGGCAAGAGCCAAATATTTGTTTCCTTGGCTCTTTTAATTTAACTTTAATTTTTAAGTCTTGTTCTTAAACATCTCTCAAATCAGTCTCACTAATCTTAAATTAGGAATATTAGGCTTTAACTTTAGTCTATAACCTTACAAGTCATTTACCCCTTTTATTAATTGAGGTCTGTATTATCCTATCTGTCCTGTAGGTGAGGCTTTTTTATCTTAAATTAACCCAAGTTGTATGTTCTTCTTCTTCTTCTTCTAATTTTTAGTTGTAGTTATACACAATAACTTTATTTTATTTAAATGTGGTGCTGAACCCAGGGCCTTGCACGTGCCAGGTGTTAGACCAGGATGCAAGAAAAGACCACTGACTCCAATTAAAATCAAATTAAAGCAAGCTTATTATTTCGACCGGCCAGGCTGCCTCTCCCACCAAAAACCACAGGAACAAGACAGCCCTGCAACTTTCTTGCAGCCCAGCTTTATAGCCCAGAAAGTTACACAAAGAGGGGGGTTACAGATAACAAAACTCTGAGGAGCATAACACAAAGGCTAGCTCACATTTTTGCTGGCCCCACATCAGAATTTACGAGGACCATTAGAGCCTCAGAGAGGGTCATTATCTGGCCAGGGAAGGCCAAGATTTATGAGGAGTCACTAAAGTTTCAGAGAGGGCTGCTGTCTGGTCAGAGAGCCAGGCATGGGTGAGTTCAAGGCATGGGCAGGCATTCCAAGCAAATTCAGAATTTGCAGTAATTTATAGTAAAGCTGAAATTATCTTTTCATGGCTTTGTGGCGAGATGGCTCCCAATTTTAAGACAAAATCAGGCTGGGTCTATCACCAGGTAAGAGCTCTACCACTGAACCACAACCCCAGCCCCAGGTTGTGTGTTCTTAAAGCAATACCTCTGCAAAACATTAACAGGCAACATTTAGATAGTTTATAAGGAAAATACAATATAAAATTAACAAGAGTAAAAACGTATTTAGTTTGTGTAATAGCTATCTTGAATTTTGGCTGAGTTATATATTATATCCCCTGTTTGAGATTCTAGTAATCTTAACAACAAAAATCAATTTTTTAAACATAATGTTAAGTGAACTGAAGTCTGGCCTACTTTGGAGTCCTTCTGACATGTAGTTTAAGGTGGGAGACAGAGCTTTATCTCAGGTAAGGCAGAGCTCTTTATAAATCTTAGGTAAAGTGTTCAAGTTCTAAAGCTAATCTTTGCTTCTTAAGTATCATTTTACAAAGTTTACATATATTGCTGTTTGAGTTCACATGAATATTAGCTAATACAATATGATATTATATTTAAAACATGAGTTTAAAGAAGGCTGAGAACTTTTAATCTTTTTGTGGAAAAATAGCAAAATACTTTTGTATTTTATAATATTTTTTTAAATTTTTTTTTAAAGAGAGAGAATTTTTTATTATTTATTTTTTAGTTTTCAGCAGACACAACATCTTTGTTTGTATGTGGTGCTGAGGATCGAACCTGGGCCACACGCATGCCAGGTGAGTGCGCTACTGCTTGAGCCACATCCTCAGCCCTGTATTTTATAATATTAACCTTTACATAGATTAGGCTTTCATTAACTTAAATTGTACCCCCATGTAAAAAATAATATAAAACTTTATATATGTTATTGATGACACAGTTATAGAACATTAAATGATATAAATAAATGTCCAATAAAATTTATCTTTATAAGCGTAAAATTACCATACAGCTTTAGTTTGGAGTTATGGGTAAATTAATGTTTTAATAAATCCTTGTCCTTTTAACACATAGATTAAGCTTTGGTTTATATCAGTACATTAACACTTGACCTTAGATAAAAAACTTAAATAGCTTTGACTGATTGTTTCATATATATGTATAACAACTTACATAGACCTCTTTATCACTTAAACCCTCTTATTTACTTCATCACATAAAGACTTTCTTATCTAGAAACACTTTCTTTTTCTTCTATTTAATATGGTTTTCATACCTAGAACCTTCTAATTTCTCTTTCCCATCTGTTAACCCTCTTTTCTGTTCACATTCTGAAACAATCCTTGTAAATTATAAATTAAGATAAATTATTTTATTTTAATAGAAAGAAATACTTGGCCTGGGGATGTGGCTCAAGCGGTAGCGAGCTCGCCTGGCATGCGGGCGGCCTGGGTTCGATCCTCAGCACCACATACAAATAAAGATGTTGTGTCCACCAAATACTAAAAAATAAATATTAAAAAAAAGAAATACTTTATGATATTTACAGTACTCTTAATTGGAACAGTTCAAACTTTGGGGCCTTTGTATATAGAAATCTTCTATAAACCTTTGTATATAGAATTATATATAGAATTGTACCTATTGAGAGTTTAAATTTTTAGTAACCTTTTTCCAGTGATGACAAAGCAACTTTACCCCCCACTTTTTTAAAATTTACCAATCTATGAAAACATCAATAATGTTACCCAATGGAATTCAAGGAGTTAAGAGTACTTGATGGTATATTTAACAGTTGACCTTTTAACCTTATGAGTTAATCAGATGTCTAACAAACACATTTATGAGTAATCCCATGTCAAATCGATTTTACTTATTTTTATCAAGATATCAGACAAGTGTATTGAACAGTATTAGCCATTTCTTCCATGTTGAAGAAAAGTCCTAGATACAATGGATATTAGACATTTTATAGATATCAACATTTTATTAGTTCTTTGACCACCTAGAGAGACTTGTGAGTTAAGTTTAAAGACATCTTTACTTTCATCTATTTACCCAATTTAAATTGAACCCTTTTAATTCACGTGAATTAAAGGTATTTGGATCCATTTTTTAAATTTATGAGTGCTCATTTTCAATCTGCCAATTTTGATATCATGTACATGACATATGGACACACACACATATGGACAGACAACACAATGCACAGTGTGCACACATACAAAAGTAAAGGCCTTGTACATTTCGCATGTAGAATCTCCATTGCAATGTTACAGAAGTTTAAAAACTCCATAGTTGAAAAAAAATAGGACTGATCAGAAAAACATTAACCTGGGTTTGTAGGACCAAATTTATGAGCTCAAAAAATATGGAATTTAAGAAAAAAAAAAAGAGGAGCTGGGGCTGTGGCTCAGTAGTAGAGCGCTCACCTAGCACATTCGAGGTCCTGGGTTCAATCCTCAGCACCACATAAAAATAAGTAAATAAAATAAAGGCATGTGTCCAACTACACCTAAAAAACAAATATTAAAAAAAGAAGAAAATGTCCTAGAAAAAATGACTGGATGGTAATTAGTAAAGGACCATACAATTTACTTTTTGGATTGGTATAGTATGAGGCTTCTTCCACTTACATTTCAATGTCAGTCCTGACATAGGTCTGGAAGGAGCTGAAGAAAATTGCTGTTCCCTAATCCTGTGCCACAGTCTGACTGGGCACAAATAACCGAGCCGACATGAGGCACTTGTAGGTTCAAACAGGAACTACTTTATTGCCTGAACTCTCACTGGCACTCCACGCACTCTCCCCCGGGAACTCTCCGCCCTCCACCGGGCTCCACAAGAACTCAACTGGAACTCCGTGAGAACTCAAAAGTAGTGGGTGCTGGAGGCAGCGGAGCTGCCCTATTGCAGGACAGCAGAGGTCCATATACAACTAAATACAGAGCCTGCCCCAATCCAGCATCATCCAGTCACAGCAATTATACACAGCTTAACTTAATTATCATCATCCCAATGGCTCCCTGGTGTCACCTCTCAACCACTCCCTCTGGCAAAATGCCAGGTGCCACTGGACTCAGCCTCAGTGGTTTTTTTCAAAACCCAGGACCCAAATAAAAGATCACCTATAGAGTTAGCCAACAATAGGGATCAGCCATAGCTGTGAAAGCTGTGGCTGGGCCACCACATGGTAACGCTGGGAATGTCAGACGATCAACAGTCACTTCCCAGGACCCTTAGGTTGTTTAGGTCAACGGGACTCAGGGGTCTTATCTGAAATGTCCCATGGTAGGTGCAGAGAAGGTGTTGGGCAGAATGGAGGGCCTGGTCCCACTATGGAATCTGGATCAGGGCCCTGGGATGCTCAGTGATTCTCGAAGAGGGGAGGGGACACACCAGGGAACAGAATTCTGGGTTTTGGCAACAAAATGAAGGAAAAACAAGGAACAAGAGTCGGGTAATCGAGAAATGAAAGACAAAGACCAGGCTGAAATACACATGAGAGTTTATTTGTCAGAGCTGACAAATAAAGGCCATCTCTCTATCGGACAGAGGTAAAACAGGCTTGGGGTTGTGACTGTTATGGGGCAGGCTTAGGGATTAGAGCTGGGTGGGTCCTAATGCTGGCGGTTAAGGTGGGATTGGTATGAGGGAGTGGTGAGCCTTTCTTAGAAAGGCCCTTGGGCGGTAAAGCAAAATTTTTCTTAAAATGGCGCTGTCACTTAAACATGGTCATCCAGATGCTAAGCAAGGACCTTACACTAAATAACTTAGGGAGATCCTGTCTCAAAATAAAAAAATAAGAAAACAGGCTGGGGATCTGGGTCAGAGGTTAGGTGCCCCTGGGTTCAATCCCCATTTAAGAAAATATTATTGTGACTCAGTGGTCAAGAGCATGAGTTTGGCAGACCTAGGGCCAATCCTCAGGTGAACCTTGATGACATTTCAAAATTGTGGCATTTAATGTATGTGAAACAGAGCTCAAACTTCTTTGTTTTTCAAGACACATTATTTTATAAAGTTTTGAAAAACACAGTTCAACTTCCATTGGAAAAAAAATAAGCTATTCCACATTTTCTTTCAGCTATAGCTATGATATTTTATAAGGTAATTTCTGACTTTTTCCTTATTTTTTTCAGAAAACAAATTTTTTATTTGTTCTTTTGAGTTATACATGACAGTAGACTTTTTTACACATATTATGCATACATGGAGTACAACCTCCAGTCTTCTGGTGTGGAATTACATTGGTGGAGATTTTCCTTTTTAATTACAAGCTTTTCCTTTCATTGGTCACACTCTTAAAATCAGTTATTCATTCATCAACGCCCATCTCCTATTCCCTCCCCAGGTAACCACCTTGGAAATATGTGTTCACAACCTCATTTATGTCAAACCAAAGCTTCTCTAGACATGCAAGAGCAAGAAGAAATTTTCAAGAATAACAAGAAATATACCTTCCTAACTGCAAACCTTGTGACAGCCACTATATGCATCTCTGAATATTTATTTTTTAAAAATTGATCTTTTTATGTTGCTAAAAACATGTATCCCCATCTTTCTCTTTAAACTGCCCCTTGTTAATGTAAGGGTCTGGCGAAGCGTCGGAGAAGGAGAGACCACACGAGACTAGCTCCATGCAATGGCAAGGGGGATTTATTAGGGATCCGTTCCAGCGCGCTGGGGCTCCATGCTCACTCAAGAAGGTAGAGCAGCCCAGAGCCCAGAGTAGAGGTCAAGCAGAGCTTAAGTACACTTTTTGGAGAGGGCGGGGGGCTTTGCATACATCAGAACAAATCATCATGAGGCGCGGGAAAATTGAACAACAACCCTGATACATGATTAGTCCATTCATTGGCGGGAACAGGCTGGGCAGGGGTGATTGGTCACTTCTAAACTGGGTACACATTCAAACTGATTGGTTCGGGCCCTGTGACAAACTGCACAGGGCCCTAGGCTGAATGGCCAGTAGGGCCTTGTCTTAACTATCTCAGGAATCTGGGTGTAACAGAGGAACTTAATAGTACCTAATCTTTTACATTTCAATTCAAGGTTTCCCGCTTAGAAACTTTACCCTTTCAGTTAATGGGAAAAAAAAAGAACATTTTAATCATACAGACATTCTATGTTGCTACATATCTGTCTCTGCCAACCATCTTTGATAAGGAAGAATAAAGAGCTTTTACTGGATCTTATCCACACAGTGAAATCCATTCCCTTGCCATTACTGTGTCATCTTCCTTCTCTTTTTTTCCCCCCAGTGTGTCATTTGCTAATTTAAACCACAGAACCAGTGCTGTCCTTCCAGCAGTCACAGGTGGCAGTTCAGGTTTCTCTCTGGAGTGACCGAGGCCAGGGTTGGAATCCTGTACCAACAGTCACCACTCCGTGATTCTAGCAAAGATGTTGGACCTGATCAACCCTTTTCTCTTCTTGTGTAAAATGGGAGCAGTAACACCCCTGCTTGGTGTCACAAGGATAAATGCCTGGGAAGGACGACCTTTGTCAAGTTTCCTCAATTGAGAAATTGTTTACTCTTTTGAAGAGAATGAATCATCAACAAAACAAAAGAAACCTAACTGATTAGCTTTTTCAATGCAGGGAGTATATTTTACTATAAGGACAGTGGAATAACTTATGTCATCATATCAGGTAAATATTGAACAACAAATTCAAAAAGGGCAGGCATTGGAGCAGCTTCAGGGACCTCAGCAGCTGTTCCCTTAACTTCAAAATGTCCTGCCATTTGCATGAATCATCTTCAAATTTCTCTGGCCTCTATGTCACTCCCACTCTTGAGGCCGATTGGCTGGGTCGCATGGGAGGAGCCAAAGAAGTCCCCCAATGAGCAGCTCCGTGGTCTGAAAGGGCAGGAAAAGAGCCCAATGAGCATCACCGCAGAGGAGCCAATCAGCTAGATGTTGCTGGGGCCGCTGTGAGCCAATCATCAGAAAAAGAATGTTTCCCATGACTAACAGATGGGCTTTTCTCAGTTATTTTCAAATCAGATCAGTTGTGACTAGGGTATAGGATCTCATGATACAAATAGATCTGCAAGGGTTTATGGAGTAAGAGTGGAAGGCTGGTGTGTAACCCCCCTCCCCCCCAAAGTATGTGGTTCCATTGCTTGGAGATGCTTGGCCACTGAGAGTGTTTAGTGGGTCTTAGTTATTGTATTATTATTGATAGAGTTCTCCGTAATTTTCAGCTTCCGTATTTGATTATACCATATTTACAACATTTTCCCCCTTTTAAATAAAAATAAAAGCACTCATTTACTTAGAAAATATTTATTTCATACCTGATAATGACCCAAACAATGTTCTTGGCAACAAACTCCCTGCCTTTATTGACTTTATATCCCTTCCCTCACCTTCTTTCCTTGTTCTCACCCCTCCCTTCTTCTCTCCTCCCCTTTCCTTCCTGATATGGTCTTACTGTTTCCCAGGTTGGGCTCCAGGTGTCAAACTGCCTAGTTGCTGCAGTCTGGCTGGGCACAATTCAGGAGCCACTTGTCAAAGGAAACGAACTTTATTTTTAGAATCACACAGGCCAAACAAAACAGCACCTCAGGAAAAACCCTCAGAGCCCAACTACCACCACCGGCTTCCCACAAGCCTCTCACACCAACACAAGCCTCCCCCACTCCCACAATCCTCCCGCTCTTGAGGGCGATTGGCTGGGTCGCATGGGCGGAGCCAAAGAAGTCCCCCAATGAGCAGCTCCGTGGTCTGAAAGGGCAGGGAAACAGCCCAATGAGCATCACCGCAGAGGAGCCAATCAGCTAGATGTTGCTGGGGCCACTGTGAGCCAATCATCAGCTGGCAGTCTGAAGTTTGCTGGGGCCCCTTCTGCTGTGGCTCTCAACACCTAGTGATCCTGCTACCTCAGTCTCCCAAGTAGTTGGGACTTCAGGCATGTGCCACCATTCACTGTTAGTTTTTTTTTTAATGAGATACAACTTTAAAAATTTATTAGAAGCCCCCAAAATAGCCCTTGCAGATCCTATACACTTCCTCTCAGAAGTATCCATTGTCCTGATTTTGATATAGATCATTCATAATGAAAGGGTAAAGTTTCTAAGCTGCAAAGCCTGAATTAAAAAGTGAAAGACCAGGTAGTGTTAAGTTCCTCTGCTACACCCAGAACCTGAAATTCCTGAGATAGTAAAGACAACGCCCTACTGGCCATTTAGCCTAGGGCCCTGTGCAGTTTGTCACATAAGCATACAGGGCCCAAACCAATCAGTTTGAATGTGTACCCTGCTTAGGAGTGACCAATCACCCCAGCCAACCTGTTCTCCACAATGAATATGCTAATCATGTATGAGAGTTGTTCAATTTTCCCATGCCTCATGCTGACTTGTTCTGATGTATGCAAAGCCCCCGCCCTCCCCAAAAAGTGTACTTAAGCACTGCTTAGCCTCTGCTCTGGGCTCTGGGCTGCTCTCTCTTCTTGAGTGAGCCTGGAGCCTCAGGAAACTGAATTGGATCCTCAATAAATCCCCTTCTGCATTTGCATAAGTCAGTCTCTTGGTGGTCTCTTTCTGGGATGCTTCGCCAGACCCTTACAATACTTATGTTTTTAAATTCTGATCACAAATGTACATATCCATAAATATACAATGTTTACAATTTTGAAAAGTTTATAAAGGGTCAATAACTTTTTCAAAATTGATTTTTTTTCTATTTTCTTTTCTCCCCTTTCTTCCCCTCCCCCCACGTATTGGGATTGAACCCAGAGGCTCTCTACACCGAGCTAGGTCCCCAGTTCTTTTTAAATTTGATTTGGAGGCAAGGTCTTTCTAAATTGCTGAGGCTGGACTTCAACTTGTGATCCTCCTGTCTCAGCCTTGAGAGTGTTGGGATTCTGTGTGTATACCACTGTATCTGGTCCAACTTGATTTTTTTCACTTAACATTGTTTTTGAGATTTGTCTATGTTTTTTATATGTAGATATATTTTCTTCATTTTTTCTTACTTTATACGTAGTCATCCTTTTGCAGGAGTATATAATCATGTGTAATATACAACCACTCTCTTATTATAGATGAGTTCCATTATTTTATAGTTTTTCATTATTACAAACAGTAATGCAATAAAAAATTTTGTATTTGTCTCCTTTTGTACATACATACCCATGAATTTCTCTCATTTAGTACTTCCTTTTTAAGGTCACAGCACTGATAGCAAATATCAAATTTGTGTGCCATGTGGTAAACTTGAGGCAATTTAGGAACATCTGTCTGGGGTTTGGTGAAAAAGATAGTTATTTTTTTCCTTATAATTGTAAAAAGAAAAATAAAACACTAAAGTATTAAGGAAATATAAAATTTACAAAAATTGTTTTGTATTTTGAATACTGGGAATTGAATCCAGGAGTGCTTAACAACAAAACTGCATACCCAGACCTTTTTTTTTTTTTTTTTTAAGAGAGAGTGAGAGAGGAGAGAGAGAGAGAGAATTTTTAATATTTATTTTTTAGTTCTCAGTGGACACAACATCTTCGTTGGTATGTGGTGCTGAGGATCGAACCCGGGCTGCACGCATGCCAGGCGAATGCGCTACCGCTTGAGCCACATCCCCAGCCCCAAGACCTTTTTATTTATTTATTTTGAGACAGAGTCTTGCTGAGGCTGGCCTTGAACTTGAGATCCTCCTGTCTTGGCCTTCTGAGTTACTGGAATTACAGACATGTGCCACTGTAGCTGGCTAAAAGTTGAAATTTGAATAAAACTTTCAAATGAAAATCTTAAGTGCATTTCTGAAAAAAAATTAATAATTTAATGCTTCCTGTCTATACTTCCTGGTCAACTCCTTTAATGGCAATGTCTTTAAAACTTTTTTTTTTTTTTTTTTTTTTTTTGCTACTGGGGAATGATCCCAGGGATACTTTATCACTGAGCTATATCCCCAGTTCTTTTTGTTTTTTATTTTGAGACAGTCTCC
This sequence comes from Spermophilus citellus, assembly GCF_964194105.1. Classification (NCBI taxonomy): domain Eukaryota; kingdom Metazoa; phylum Chordata; class Mammalia; order Rodentia; family Sciuridae; genus Spermophilus; species Spermophilus citellus. The sequence continues at coordinate 104,131,355 of NC_138198.1, read as the reverse complement.
TGCTAAGTTACAGAGGGTCTCAGTTTTTGCTGGGGCTGGCCTTTCAAATTGTGATCCTCCTGTCTCTACCTCTTGAATTGATGGAATTATAGGTGTGCACCATGCACATGGCCCAAATTCTATTATTTTAAATTTTTTGTTTTAGTTATTATTACTCTGTGTATATACGTGACTGCATGACCAATGTGATTCTGCAACCAAATTCTTTTTTTAAAAAAACCTTTGTTTATTAATTAATTTATTAATTATTATTATTATTTTTTTTTTTAGAGAGAGAGAGAGAGAGAGAGAGAATTTTTAACATTTTTTTTTTTTTTTTTTTAGTTTTCGGCAGACACAACATCTTTGTTTGTTTGTGGTGCTGAGGATCGAACCCAGGCCACACGCATGCCAGTGTGCTACCGCTTGAGCCACATCCCCAGCCCCTAATTTATTTTTTATGTGGAATTGAGGATTGAACCAGTGTCTCACACATGCTAGGCAATCGATCTGCCATTGAGTTACAGCCCCAGCCCCTGGCCCAAATTCTTGGTAGAAACAATTGACAAAAGAAATTTTAAAATTTATTGAAGTATTGAAAATGCATAAAACCATTTTAATTCAAGAGTTGGAATTATATTTTAAAAATTGAACACATTTTCATTTCTATCGTTGACAAATACAGGTTTGAAATTTCTTTAAATAAATGAGACAGGTTCTTATTTTTCATTTTGGTGCTGGGGATCAAACCCAGGTTCTCCTGCATGGTAAGCACAATATTTACCACAGGCATACACTCCCAGTCCTAACTATTGCAATTAGTTCAGTGTTCCCATAGGCCCCTACCCAGTTCCCCTTTTTAATGCCTTATATTAATATGGCATGTTTGTCACAACTAATAAACAACTCCTAGGATATTATTATTATTTAATACAGTCCATGCTTTTTTTCAGATTTCCTTAGTTTGCATCTAAATTCACTTCCTGATAAATCACCTGATAAAGAGGTGAATGATGGGGCTGGGGATGTGGCTCAAGCAGTAGCATACTCGCCTGGCATGCGTGCCCAGTTGGATCCTTAGCACCACATACTGAAAAACCAGCCTCTACTTCAGAGCAAAGCCTGTCCAAGGAAGGGACACCACCTTTGTCCTTGGAAAGACCCACAGAGCACTCCTAGGCACATTCCCACCCTGCTAAGTTGTTTATCTACAAATAACAGGAGAGATCTGCTGTGCCAAGTGTCCCTGACTCAGTCAGGCTAGGTAGGGATCCATAGCAGCCCCCTAGCAGCCACCAGTCAGCATGAGACAGGGAAATACCTGGGATGCCAGATGACCCTCCCAGTAGTTTATGATGGTTTATAATGTGTTGGGAAACCTTGTAGTTCACGTACACCCCTTTTGGCTTAAACCAATCAGTTCAAACGAATCTCCCTCTTATAGTAACCAATCACCCCTACCCAACTTGTTCCCGCCAGTGAATGTGCTAATCTTGTTTTAGAGTTGTTACTTGATTCTCCCGCGGTGTGTGATGATTTGCTAAGGGATGCTATGATGTATGTGGGGGTCCCTGCCTTCTCCAAAGAATGTATAAAATTGCTGCAAACCCTTGGCTGGGGCCTCTCAGCATCACCAGTTGCTGTGTGTCTGTGCGGGGAGGACCGAGCTAGCTTGAAATAAACACCTCTTTGCTGTTTACATCGATCTTGGTCTTTGGTGGTCTTTTGGGGGTCCCGAATTCGAGCATAACAATACAAACAAAGATGTTGTGTCCGCCGTTAACTAAAAAAATAAAAATATTAAAATTCTCTCTCGGGCTGGGGATGTGGCTCAAGCAGTAGTGCGCTCGCTTGGCATGCGTGTGGCCCGGGTTCGATCCTCAGCACCACATACAAACAAAGATGTTGTGTCCGCCGAGAACTAAAAAATAAATATTAAAAATTCTCTCTTTCCTCTCTCTCCTCTCTCACTCTCTCTTTAAAAAAAAAAAAATTCTCTCTCTCTTTTTTTTTTTAATACCGCTTGAGCCACATCCCCAGCCCAACCTGCCTTTGTTTTTGTTTTTTGAATTTTAATATTTATTTTTTAGTTTTCGGCGGACACAGCATCATTGTTTGTGTGTGGTGCTGAGGATCGAACCCCAGCCGCATGTCTCTCTCTCTCTCTCTAAAAAAAATAAAAATAAAAAAATAATATTAAAAAAAAAGAGGTGAATGAACTTGAAGAAGCTCCTCACAACCCTCCTGGGTTGGGTTTTCATCATTTAATCTTGTTTTCTGGTAACTTTTAAGTGAATACCATGCATTGTGTATGAATTATGTTAGCTTTCCCTTTCATTATTTTTTCTCTTATGTTTATTATTTTCTTAATTTCCTTCAGTTTATTTTTCTGTTCCATTTCTAGAAGTTGTCTGGGTCAACTGATTGTCAGTGTTATGGTTTAGATATGAAGTGTCCCCCAAAAGCTAAGGCATGAGATAATGCAAGAAGTTTCAGAGGAGAAATGATTGGATTGTGAGAGTCTGAACCCAACCAGTGAATGCCAATCCCTGATGGCATTAACTGAATGGTAACTAGAGGCAGGTGAGGTGTTTATCACCAGCTGGTCAGACTGGCTGTATCAATAACTAAGAAAACAGCTAAGAAATCTTCCAGCACATGAACATAAGTTTCTAAGATCAAGGGCAGGACGGTTTGCTGACCCAAAGGGTCAGTTCCAGTGCTGGATGAAGCAAGAGAGAGCACACACTGGAAACCCTCCTAGTTATTAGGAAAAAAAGACATTTGATAGAATATTCCATCCAATAAAGCAAGGGGTAGGGTTTTGAAGGTGGAGTCTTGCTTTGTGATGTCTTGTGGTCAGCAGATAAATTGACATCTTTGCAAGTCACACCCATCTCAGGTGCCATGTGTGATGATTGGCAAAGAAGAGAAAAGGCACACTTGTGCTGCACAGCCCCCCAAAAGTGTAAGGCCAGACAAGTCCCCTTATGTCACTCAAATGAGCATAGCTTACACACACAGCCCATGAATGGCTCCCAATAGGCATGCCAGAGGAAGTGGTTACTGGGGGGAACTGGAGTCTCTCTTTGTGCTTCTTGATCGCCATGACGTAAGCTGCTGCCCTCTGCCACACACTCCACCATGATGTTCAGTCTCACTTGGATCCCTGAGGAATGGAGTTGGCTTTCCATGGACTGAGACCTCTGAAACCGTAAATCTTCAAATAAACTTTTCCTCCCCTACAATTGTTTTGGTCCCATCCTTTAGTCACAGCAGCGAAAAAGCTGACTAATGTCAGATCAGGCTGTGCCACCAACCTAACAACTAAAACAGCTAGTTTTTTTTTTTCTTCTTACAACACTTTAAGGCTTAAGTCTTCTTATAACCATGATTTTAGGCAAAACTCACAAATTTCAGTATGTAGTATTTTCATTATCATTCAAGTAATTAAATTTTGTTGTGGTTTCTTTTTTGACCTCTAAGTTATTTAGAAGAGTACTTAATTCCAAATAATATATGGTGTTCGTTTTTTGGTAGAAGGGATTGAACCCAGGGATGCTTAGCAGTATCTCTGTAAGGGTCCGGCGAAGTGTCGGAGAAAGAGACCACACGAGACTAGCTCCATGCAATGGCAAGGGGGATTTATTAGGGATCCGTTCCAGCGCACTGGGGCTCCGTGCTCACTCAAGAAGGGAGAGCAAAAATGGGAGTTCAAAACACAATTTGAGTCAAATGTATGAAAGATGATATATCATGAACTATGTAATGCTTTAAATAATCAATAAAAAAAAAAAAAAAAAAAAAAGAAGGGAGAGCAGCCCAGAGCCCAGAGCAGAGGTCAAGCAGAGCTTAAGTACACTTTTTGGAGAGGGCGGTGGGCTTTGCATACATCAGAACAAATCATCATGAGGCGCGGGAAAATTGAACAACAATTCTGATACATGATTAGTCCATTCATTGGCGGGAACAGTTTGGGCAGGGGTGATTGGTCACTTCTAAACGGGGTACACATTTAAACTGATTGGTTCTGGGGCCTATATGCTTACGTGCCATGCTACCTGGAGCTCTTAGCTATTAAACAACCAGGGAATCAATGGAGATATTTACTGGGCAAGTTCCCGCATTGTCCTAACAACTTTACAGAGATTACAGGTTCCGGGGATAGCAGAGGAATTGTAACAATAGACTTTTACCTTTTAGCCCAGGCCTTGTAATCTAGAAGCTTTACAATGCCCTAGTCTTTTACACTTTAACTCAGACTTTTGCAGCTTAGAATCAGCTTAGAAATTTTACCTTTACATCTCCAGCTCTTTTTATTTTTTGTTTTAAGATAGGATTTTATTAAATTGCTGAGTCTGGCTTTGAACTTGTGATCCTCCTGCGGTATCCTACAGAGCCACTGGGATTACAGGAATGCACCCCATCATTTCCTGATGTAAATGGTGATTATTCTCCCCACTTTTCTTCTTTTCCTGGAGGTGCTGGAGATTAAACCCATGGCCTCATACATGCTAGGCAAGCACTCAACCATTGAGCCACATCTCCAGCCTGATTTTCTTGTTACCTATTTATTACTGATTTCTAGCTTAATTTTGCATGGACAATACATGTGTAGGATTTCAATTATTTAAAGTTTATGAAGTCTTGCTGTTTGGTTAGTATATGTCTGATTTATGTAAATGGCCTATATGTGCTAGAAATAATAAAGTTGTGCACATTATTTCTATACATTGGGTCAAATTTCTTAATTATGTTATTCAAAAAAATCTGTATCTTTAATGATTTTTTTCTTTTGGATCAGTTATGGAGATTTTTTTCAATTATGAAGATTGATGTGACAAAATAATCTATATTTCTTGATTTGTCTGTTTCTAATTGTAGTTCTATATTACACATTGAGCTCATGTTACTACATGCATATACATTTAAAATTACTATATTATTCAGGTGAATTTGAAATTATTCAAAGAAGCCCCAACTATAGCATCTCCATCAGATAATTATAGGACATATATAGTTTCTCCCACACCAATGGAAATCTTCTGTTAGGTTCCTAAGTAAACATCTAGAAAGCTGACTGAAGGCCAAATTTTCATGCAGAATGATGAAGAATTTTGTTAACCCTTTACCTAGTGTTTTTTATCAGTGTGAAGAAAACTCAAGCCAGGCACAATGATGCACGTCTGTAATCCCAGTGACTTGGGAAGCTAAGGCAGGAGGATTGCAAGTTCAAAGCCAGCCTCAGCAATTTTGTGAGGCCCTAAGCAATTTAGTGAGACCCTGTCTCAAAATAAAAAATAAAAGGGCTGGGGATGTGGCTCAATGGTTAAATGCCCCTGGGTTCAATTCTTAGTACTAAAATAAACAAAGTACAACAAAAAAACCAACTGTTATAAATATCATCACATTACTTCTGCCTCACTTTCTTTTTCCATTAAAGATTCTGATTATTGTTAGACCTTTTTAATGGTATCTTCTATGTCTCCATTTTTTTCTCATGCAGTTTCCAGTTCTCTAAATAGTCAATTCTAAATAGTCTTATAACATACGTTCTGGTTATTCTTTCAGAAGTCATGTATAATATTAGCATTATTACACTTACATTGAGTTCTTTCTTAAACTATTCTAGAGTTTCTATTAGGTTATTTTTATTCAAGATGTGTAAAATTTGTTACTATATATGGTCTGGGTTGTTTATTTATTTATTTATTTATTTACTTATTTAAAGAGAGAGAGAGGAGAGAGAGAGAGAGAGAGAGAATTTTTAATATTTATTTTTTAGTTCTCGGCGGACACAACATCTTTGTTGGTATGTGGTGCTGAGGATCGAACCCCGGCTGCAAGCATGCCAGTCGAGCGCGCTACCGCTTGAGCCACATCCCCAGCCAGGTTGTTTATATATTTACAGTGCTGAATATCAAACCAGGTTGTCATGCACACTAGGTAAATGCTCCACCACAGAGCCAGACTCCCAGCTGATCTGGTCATTTTTGACTGAATATGGGTAATTTCTTTGAAGATTATTTGTAGGATATTTCTGATGTCTAAGCTATCTGGAGAAGATTTTTGTTTGTTCTGCCTGGTGCCTGTAGAATACCACTATAGAAACAGTTTACTCAGCATTCAAAGTTTGAGATTTTTCTGAATTCTGTAAAACTAGATTGCATTTTGTGGAAGTGCTGATTTACTTCTGGTTCATCTCTACACTATGAGATTTCATATTAAATATGAGGACTATTTATTAGGCTTGCCAACTTCTAGGGTCACTGGCTTTAGATTCTTTTTCTCTTGCTCTGCAATACTGTAAAAAATCACAGCTCTGTTTATGAATCCATTGTATTTTCACAATAGTATATTCCTTCAGGAAAAATGCTTGACTAAACTCCCTGGAATCTTGTCATCTTTAGTTTTGGCTGAATAATTCTTATATTGTGTTATGGTTAGATATGTGGTGTCCCTTAAAAGCTCATGTGTTAGACAATGTAAGAAGGTTCAGAGGTAAAATGAATATAGAGTTATAACCTAATCAATGGTTTAATCCATTGACATGAATTAACTGGGTGGTAACTGTAGGCAAGTAGGGTATGACTATAGGAGATTGGTCCTTGGGGGCATGCCTTTAGGGTTTATATTTTGTCCCTAGTAGGCAGAACACTCCCTATTCTGCTTCTTAGTACTATGTCCTTCCAACGTGATGTGTTCTGCCTCATCTTGAGACTAGAGCTATGGAGTTGGCCACCTATGGACTGAGACCTCTGAAATGGTGAGCTCCAAATAAACTTTCCCTTGTTCTTGTTAGGTCTTCTGGTTACAGCAACAAAAAAGCTGACTAAAACAGTGGGTATTGCTTCTGCTTTATAAAATCTAGGTTTTTATTTTTAGTCTTCAGCTGTGGACTTCAATAAAGTTAAAAAATTTATAAAATATATGCTAATATGAAATTATTCTTGCTTCTTTGGGGTAAAATTTACAGTTTATAAGTGATATTTAAAAAACCCTAATCTTTGTCTGGTTTTGGCATCCAGCTTATAATAATAACATGGTGAAAGAAGTAGAGAATGCTTCTTCCTTTCTTAATTCATTTGAGCAGTTTGTATACATTTCTTTTATGTTCTCATACTTACTCATATGAAAAGTAGTGTATTTGTTTACTGTAAAATCCCTGCAAGATCTATAATTGTGTCTATTTTCTAAATGTAAATGTTTATCTCCTTTATTTTCTTCAAAATCTTGTTAGAGATTTATTTATAATATTTTCTAAGAGCAATGCTTTAACTTTGCCTTCCCTATTGTATTGATTTTACATTTCATTATTTTCTACCATTGTTAGGTAGAAAATAGATGTCTCCCAAAAACTTACGTGGGAGACCACATAAGAAACCTTAAAGGTGAAATGATTGGGTTATAAGAGCCTTAACCTAAACAGTGCTTTAATCCCCTGATATGGATTAATTGATTGTTAACCACAGGCAAGTAGGGTGTGGCTAGAGGTCATGCCTTTGGGGTATAAATTTATAGCCTGCATGGGGGAGTTGTCTCCCTTTGCTTCATGGTGTGAAGTCTTGAGCTGCTTTCCTCTGCCACACCCTTTCCACCATGATGCTTTGCCTCACGTGGAGACCCAAGGAATGGAGCTGTCTGTGGACTGAGATCACTGAAACCATGAGTGCCAAACAAACTTTCCTCCTTAAAATTGTTCTAGTCAGGTCTTTTCTTCACAGTGACAAAAAGCTGACTACAACAACTGTTGTCTTTCATTCTAACTTCACATTTGTGTTACCTTAATTTTTTCTAACTTTATTCACTGGCTATAAATTTCCCTAAAGCAGTACTGTATATACATCACACATCTGTTTTGAAGGAGGTTCTGGAATCTAGGTTATTAAACTCATAGTAAAAATCTGTACACTTTAGTAGCAGTGATAGGTTAAAGTATAGGAAGAGACTTTGCAAATAAATGCATCAGAGATATGTAAAAAGAGGCATATAAGGAAGATAACAAAATAGAAAAGAACTAAAGAGCAATCAAACATTTCAAAGAAGGACTGACATTCAATATTATCAAATAATTTTGAAGTTAAATAAAACAGTAAAAATGACACTTAAAAAGTTATTAACTAGCCAGTGTAAAGGTAAAATTTCTAAGCTGATTCTAAGCTGCAAAAGCCTGAATTAAAATGTAAAAGACTGGACATTGTAAAGCTTCTAAATTGCAAAGCCTAAATTAAAATGTAAAAGACCAGGAATTGTAAAGTTTCTAAACTGCAAAGCTTGAATTAAAATGTAAAAGACTAGGTATTGTTAAGTTCCTCTGCTACACCCAGAACCTGAAATTCCTGAGATAGTTAAAACAAAGCCCTACTGGCCATTTAGCCTAGGGCCCTGTGCAGTTTGTCACAGGGCCCAAACCAATCAGTTTGAATGTGTACCCTGCTTAGGAGTGACCAATCACCCCTGCCCGCTCTGTTCCCGCCAATGAATGTGCTAATCACATCTCAGAGTTGTTCAATTTTCCCGAGCCTCATGATGATTTGTTCTGATGTATGCAAAGCCCTCCCCTCCCCAAAAAGTGTACTTTAGCTCTGCTGGACCTCTGCTCTGGGCTCTGGGCTGCTCTCCCTTCTTGAGTGAGCACAGAGCCCCAGTGTGCTTGAATGGATCCCCAATAAATCCCCTTTTGCCAATTGCGTGGAGCCAGTCTCTTGTGTGGTCTCTTTCTCCGACGCTCCGCCAGACCCTCACACCAGGTGCAGTGGTTGTAAGGGTCCGGCGAAACGTCGGAGAAAGAGACCAGGAGACTAGCTTCATGCAATGGCAAGGGGGATTTATTGGATCCGTTCCAGCGCGCTGGGACTCTGTGCTCACTCAAGAAGGGAGAGCAGCCCAGAGCAGAGGTCAAGCAGAGCTTAAGTACACTTTTTGGAGAGGGTGGGGGGCTTTGCATACATCAGAACAAATCATCATGAGGCGCGGGAAAATTGAACAACAACTCTGATACATGATTAGTCCATTCATTGGAGGGAACAGGCTGGGCAGGGGTGATTGGTCACTTCTAAACTGGGTACACATTCAAACTGATTGGTTCGGGCCCTGTGACAAACTGCACAGGGCCCTAGGCTGAATGGCCAGTAGGGCATTGTCTTAACTATCTCAGGAATCTGGGTGTAACAGAGGAACTTAATAGTACCTAATCTTTTACATTTCAATTTAAGGTTTCCAGCTTAGAAACTTTACCCTTTCAGGTGGAAGCCTGTAATCCCAATGACTTGGGAGGCTGATGTAGGAGGATCACAAGTTCAAAGTCAGCCTCAGCAAATTAGGCATTAAGCACCTTAGTGAGATGCTGTTTCAAAATAAAAAAATAAAAGGGCTGGGGATGTGGCTCAGTAGTTGAAAGTCCCTGGATTCAATCACTGGTACCCAAAGGAAAAAAAAAACACAAAAAAAAACTACTAACTACATTCATTGCAGGTGAATCTGAAAAGTTGGATAACTGGCAGTTTTGTTAAAAGTTAACCATAGTTTCTTTTTTTTTAATATTTATTTTTTTAGTTTTCGGTGGACACAACATCTTTATTTTATTTTTATGTGGTGCTGAGGATGGAACCCAGCACCCCGTGCATGCCAGGTGAGGGCACTACCGCTTGAGCCACATCCCCAGCACCTAAAAATGGTTTCTTTATGTCCCATCAACTCTTAAGTATTTGAAAGAAATCAAGTCATAGGCCAATAAAATGTCTTGTACAAGAATGGTTACAGTAATTTTATTTATAACAGTGAAAACATGGAAACAAGATGTCCATTAACAGAAGAACAAATAAAGAGATTGGGATCCATTCATACAATGTAATACTAGTCATCATTAAAAAGAAATATGTTACACATATCAATTTGATTTCTTTCAAATATTTAAGAAAAGAGTTGACGGGGCATAAAGAAATCATATGTTTAACTTTTTACAAAATTGCAGGTTATCCAACTTTTCAGACTCACCTGCAATGAATGTAGTTAGTAAATTTTTTTCTTTTGGTACCAGTGATTGAATCCAGGGCTTTTTAACTATTAAACCACATCCCCATCCCTTTTTTTAATTTTTGATACGTGTAACATATCAATTTCAAATATACTATGCTGAATGAAAAAAAGGAAGAGTACACACTGTATGATTTCACTTATTTGAGATGTTAAAATATGAAAAACTAGACTATAGTATTAGAAATCATATCAAAGTTTGTTTCTGGTGGGAGGTTTGACTGGGAACAGGCAGCAGGGATCTTTCTAGGGGTGACAGAAATGTTCTGTATCTTGACAAAAATTATTCTAAACAGATTAAAGAGTTTGCATAAGGCCCGAGCATTTCACTATATGTAAAGTATAAAAAAATTAGTGGCAAAAATCTGATTGAATCTTGTTTGATGGTAACATGTCCAACATAGTATGCTTTCAAATCTTATGTTTAGACTCTTCAGAGTAAAATGCTGGGGAATATAACTTAATAGATTTATTGTTTAATTTCCTCAGTAATTAGTTTTAGTAACAGTTAAGACCACACACTATCTACAAAGTACAAAGAAGTGAGGAGATGTGGTTAGAAATAGATGTGTGCTTGGTAGTGTAAGGGTCCGGCGAAACGTCGGAGAAGGAAAGACCACACGAGACTAGCTTCATGCAATGGCAAGGGGGATTTTTATTAGGGATCCGTTCCAACGCGTTGGGGCTCTGTGCTCACTCAAGAAGGGAGAGCAGCCCAGAGCCCAGAGCAGAGGTCAAGCAGAGCTTAAGTACACTTTTTGGAGAGGGCGGCGGGCTTTGCATACATCAGAACAAATCATCATGAGGCGCGGGGAAATTGAACAACAATTCTGATACATGATTAGTCCATTCATTGGCGGGAACAGTTTGGGTAGGGGTGATTGGTCACTTCCAAGTGGGGCACACATTCAAACTGATTGGTTCTGGGGCCTGGATGCCTACGTGCCATGTTACCTGGAGCCCTTAGCTATTAAACAACCAGGGAATCAATGGAGATATTTACTGAGCAGGTCCCGCATTGTCCTAACAAGAGATTGCAGGTTCCGGGGATAGCAGGGGAATTGTAACAATAGGCTTTTACCTTTTAGCCCAGGCCTTGTAATCTAGAAGCTTTACAATGCCCTAGTCTTTTACACTTTAACTCAGACTTTTGCAGCTTAGAATCAGCTTAGAAATTTTACCTTTACAGTAGAAGAAGAAAGGTGGAGGGAAAACCATATGGGAGGCTTGAGTTTGGTTATAAGGGGAGAGGAAGTAAACAGTAGGAAAAAAATAGATGTAAAAATCAGTAAATTCTGATGGGTTCAGAGGTAGGAAGGGAAAGGATGAAAATAACTGGTGCTTGGAAACAAATTCAATATTCCATGCTTGGTTTGACTAGGTTGCTCTTTTCTAATGTTACTCAGAATATCATATGTTTCTTAATAATTCTTCTCAAAAGAATGCTTTTTTTCCTGTTTATATATTGATCAAAGTCAACTAGTTTAGACAAAATATTTAGATATAAATCAGCTATTTAACTATTTAGATATAAAAATATCTTTCACTAAGTTTATAAAAGTATACTCATAAAACTGATTTCATTTAATCCTCTAATATCCTGAGATCAGGTATGATTATTTCTATTTTACAGATGAGAAAAATCAGGATGAAGCTGGGCTCAGTGTTTCACACCTGCAAATCTAGCTATTCAAGAGGCTGAATCAGAATTGAAAGTTTGAAGTTAATCTGGGCATATTAAGACCCTATCTTAAAATAAAATTAAAAAGGGACTGGGATGTAGCTCAGTGGTAGAGCTCTTACCTAGCATACCTGAGACTCTGGTTCAATCTCTCTCGTACTGCAAAAATAAAAATAAAAATAAAAAGATGATAAATCTGCTCAAGTTACACAGCTATTAGATGGAAAAGCCACTTCTGATGCTTTTGACTTCATGCCGTATAATCTTAGGACACTTCAATTATAGTACTTACAATGATTTCTATTTGGATACATTTTAAGCAGGTAGACTAGCTCAGTAATTGCCTAAAGACTCAATCCATAAAGTGTTAAAATATTGTATCATTGGAATTGTAAGGAGGAAAAAATTTGTAATGTAATGGAATTCCTATGGCAGAAGAGTTCTACTTGTGGTATTTTCATATGTGGGCTATCCTGGGTGGTGAGACTGCTGTATGTTCCCCCTTTCCTACTGTTCTCCAAGGGTGTTATGCCACATTATAAGATAACTGGACCTAAGGAAGTGCAGGTATTTTGATCTGTTTTTGCAGCACTGGAGATCAGATAAGGGACTCACCCATAAGTTCTCTACCTCTGAGCAAAATATTTCAGCCCTTTTAAGAGTCTTGCTAACTTGTCGGCATTGCAGGCACACAGCACAATACCAGGTCAGCTATTTTTTTTTTTTTTTTGATGAATAGGATATAAAATCTGGATTGAATTGAATTGCTCACAATAGAGAAGACGGTTTTTTTTTTTTTACTCTTTCCATTCAGGCTTTCCTTTAAAAACAACTGTTAGGGAATATAGTTCAGAAAAGGCACCAAATTAATAATCTGGTTTTGGGACATAAACTAGCACCCTGTAGCAGACTATATATATATATATATATATATATATATATATATATATTGTGTGTGTGTGTGGTACCGGAGGATTAACCTAGGCCTCAGGCATGCTAGGCAAGAGCTCTACCACTGAGCTACACACCCAGCTCTCTCTCTCTCTCTCTCTCTCTCTCTATATATATATATATATATATATATATATAATTTGAAGTAGGGTCTCACTAAGTTGCTGAGACTGGCTTTCAACTTGCAATCCTCCTACTTTAGGCTCCTGAAGCATTACAGGTCAGATTTACAGGCCTGAGCCACTGCCTCCAGAAACTTTCAAAGTCTGTTAAACATGTTTAACTCTACTGAAGTATAAATTAAGGCCTAAAGAAAATAAACAAGAATAAGCCAAACTGAGATCACAAAGTTAATGGTGAAGAGTCTGTATTAGAACCTAGACATTATTCATTTATTCCTTTAACTATTATTCCTTAGACATTTATCAGTCATCACAATCTAGTGGGTTTAACTTTTTTTTTTTTTTTTTGGAACCAGAGATTGAACTCAGGGACACTCGACCTGAGTTTCTTAGTGTCTCAGCATTGCTGAGGCTGACTTTGAATTTGAGATCCTCCTGTCTCAGCCTCCCGAGCCGCTGGGATTACAGGTGTGTGCCACAATGCATGGCTGGGTCTAACTTTTGATAAGCATTTTAAGTGGTTTTATTATATGTAATAAACAATTACACAAATACCTACATAGTAAATATGGAAACATAAAAAGTTCTTTATGGAAGGTCATAATGATGCTGGATACTAGGAAATTTGACTTGGTAACAACAGAAATGAAGTCAAGTCATAGGAGTACAAATATACAGACAAAACCTGTATTGGAACTTTGACTTGGGTAGGGAAAGAGCTTCCACAAGAAAGTGTCAGGGCAGCTTCATGGAATAAGAGAGTTAATTTATTGGTGGCTTGCAGAGGTGGGGTTTATATATGTTGATTGGCCTTAAGGTGCGCTTTCAACTTATTTGAATAAATTAACTTTTGCCCTATAAGAATAAATTAACTTGGGGAGGCACTAAGCAACTCAGCAAGACCCTGTCTCTACAACAGGGCTAGGGATGACTCAGTGGTTGAGCATCCCTGGGTTCAGTTCTCAGTATCAAAAAAAAAAAAAAAAAGAATTAAGTGAAAGCAACCTGGCTTTAACGATGTACCTGGTACTGTTTGAGGATGGATAAATGGATAACATTTGGTTATGTGACAAATTGTGAATTAAGTGAGACATTTTAATTACTGTTATGCTATAAGCCAAGGCTCAGGAGTGTATTTGCTCTTTGTCCCTATGGTGGTCTCGGATGATATAGGATATGAAAGGAAAGTGACCACAACACTCGTAGCAACCAAAAGATCTTTATTGCAGCAGTACAACAAAGAGAAAAGAAAGAAGGAGAGAGAGAGAGAGAGAAGAGAAGAGGTGAACAGGGAGAGAGAGAGAGCAAGAGCAAGAGAGAGACAGAGAGCGGGCGCAAGAAAGATAGAGAGAGAGAGAGAGAGCGAGCGAGCAAGAGAGAGAGGGGACTGGCAGGAGGGAGTTTTTATAGCCCAAATCTAATGGGGCCTCTGGGTCTGCAAGCTGCCTTGTTGGCCCAAGTGGGGTTGAGTGCTCAGCCTTGAGCGGGACTTGACACAAACAGGTGATAAAGGGCCAGATAGAGGGGGGTTTGAGTGTGTGGGCTATCTTGCAGCCAACATCTGTTCACCCTGCTCTGCACCCAACAGGATAGTCTATGAAAAGTTAAAATTACAAAAAATTTAGTTTGAAGATCTTAATTAGCTTTTCTCCATGATTCTCTAGGGCTGCAGTGCAATCAGACATTCAAGTGTAGAAAACAAAAGTGAACTGCTGGCATCTTATTTGGTTATAGCATTTTTTTTTTTCTCTTACTGGAGTCAGCAGGCCCTTGGAAGGACTGAAGCTCAAAACTCAGCTATTTATTGCAAATGTAGGCTCAGGTCAGGGTTTATGGTTAGCTTATGTATTGGTAGTTTAGTGGTAAAGACTCAAGGAGGCACTCTAGGGCCTACACTTACTATAACAAGGGGGATTTTAATTAGAATCGGTAATGTGAGTGAGGAAGGCAGTAGGTAGAAGCCAGATTAAACAGGGCCTTCTAAACCATATTGTTATGTAGTCCTTCGGTGGTGGTGGTGGGTGTTTCCCATTCCCACGCACCTCATCCAGGAAATTTGAACTTGACTGTCCAGTTTGACTCAGCATCTTCTCTCACCCTTCATTAGCAGCTGGGGGTGGGGGGCGGCCCCGTATCAAGCTTCCTTCCACCCACTGGTCAATTCCTTCTTTCCTGGCTCTCAGATTTCCCTGATTCCTTGACTTTTTATCAGAGCCCTTGTGGCTGCTCTTATTTCACTTCGCCCAGTCCCACCCCTCGACTCTCAACTTTGGAGTCCCTGACATTCAGGTGCCCTTCAAGGCCAGGAAAAACCAGCCAAGTGAATACTTGAAGGACATTAGCAATTTAAAGAGGTCTCACCCATCCTGCACCTTTAGTCGGAACAGTGGCTTTCCCAACCCCCCACTTCAACTGTTCCGCCCCGACTACTCTGTGGATGGTTTTATTTACAACTGTCTCCTCAACGCACAGCCACCGAGGGAAGGGGACCGTTACAATCTTCCCGAATGTTATTATCACACGTCCCGGCCACGTCTCCAAACCAGGCCCTCCTCTGGGCCCGCAGGTAACACCGCAAACGCGACAGAGCCTTGAGAGCCCGCTGGCGTCTCCATGGTACTCCGGCGATGCGCCGCCGAGCGGGACCAGGCCGCAGCCCCGACGCCGGAAGCGTACTGGGCGCGAGCGGGAGGGCGCAGCCGGCGCACAGGGGGCGGGGCTCCCGCGCTGGTCACGTGACGGCCCGGCGGCGGCAGCGGCGGCGGCGGCGGCGGCCGCGGCGTCTTCAGTGGCGCCCAGTGCAGGATGGTGCTGGAGGCGGCGGCGGCCGTGGTGGCGGCGGCGGCGTTGTTGGCGGCAGCGGGAGGGGGAGCGGTGGCGGCAGCGGCGCCCACGGGTGGTATAAAATGGCGGATTTCGAAGAGTTGAGGGTGAGCGGGGGCGCGGGAGCGGGGACCGGAGGCCGCGGCAGAAGGTGGGGAGGGAAGCGGGGAAGCCGCAGCGTCGACGGCCGCCGCCTACTTGTTTCGCTGGGGGGCCGGTTGGCGGAGCCCTGCGACCGGCGATCAAACGGGCCCGAGCGCGCGGGGGAGGGGAGCGAGCGGGCGGAGGACGCGGGCGGCTGGCCTGGGCCGAGGGCGGAGGACCGCACACCTGGCGCGGGGGCCGGGTACCCTCGGGAGGCACGTGGACTGACCCCTGAGCCTGTAGGGCCGCAGCTTTTGGTCACCGCCTTGGCAAGAGCTGAAGGTGTCCGTGGCGATTCAGAAGCCCTCATACTTGATACTCAGTTTTTGGAGGACCGTTTTCTGCGACGTGAAGTTGGCGTTTAGGAATTTTTCTCTCCTGCTTTTATGATTGAAGCTACCGATTAGTCAGATCTGTCATGAGAAAAGGCTCCCATGTATTGGAGAGAAGCGTGGTCTTTTGGGAACACTGCATTCGCGATCGACCTTAAACCTTGATATTAGTGCGGTGGTTAAGAAATCTGCAAAGTCCATTTGTTTGGTCTATGCACTCCTTCTGCTCTTGAAAAGAAATAATTTTTGTTAGCCCTAGAATAAAGTTATAAATTTATTGTTGATACCTCTGTATAGTAAGGGTTTGTAAATGGAGTTGTTTGGGGTTAAATGGAAAAAGTTGATTTTTTTTTCCCCACCAGATTGATAACCTTTAGAGAATCTGTAACTGAAACAAAACTGAATGGATCCCTGAATTATTGGCAATATATGGGATGTTTGCAGATTGAACTACATTTATTAAAAATCAAGATTTCTAAGTAAAGATGAGTGTGAACTAAGATGAACTGCCACCCAGTTTGCATGAAACATACGTGTGATATCAGAATTACTTTATCGAATTAGGCAAGATTCACTTGTATGTTTATTATTGTTTGGGGGATGGCGTGGGGAAAAGATGTAGTCTGGTTACTAATCCGGACAAGATTCACTTTTGTATGTTTATTATTTTGGGGATGGAGTCAGGGAAAGATGTGGTCTGGTTACCTGGTAGTTTAGTGGAACATCAGCAAAGTACAATATCATTTTCCCTCCTGTTTCAAAAAGAATTGTTTTCCATTGAAGAGAAAAGTATGTTAGTGTATGTTATGACCGATATAATTTCAACATGATAAAGGATGTTCCTAGTTCATAAGTCTAAGGGTTTTAGTTGCTCAGTGCTTCAGCTGTGGCACTTTAAACACCTGTGGCAGGTGTCACCTCACCTCTGTAAACATGCTAGGCTTTGGATGGGTTGAGAAGACTGAACTTTGAAGTTAAATTTATTTTTATCTGCATTGTTGTCTTAACTTTTGTGTAGTAATAGTAACCGATGGATGTAACTTTTCCTCCAACTTTTTTTTTTAATATTTATTTATTAGTTATTGGCGGACACAACATCTTTGTTTGTATGTGGTGCTGGAGGGTCGAACCCAGGCTGCACGCATGCCAGGCGAGCGTGCTACCGCTTGAGCCACATCCCCAGCCCCCCCCCCTTTTTTTTTTAAGTGGGGGGCAGGAGGGATGGTGAACACTTTTCAGGATTTGTATTTAATTTTTTTTTGTCCCCAGAATTGAATCCAGGGGTGCTTAACCACTGAGCCATGTCCCCACCCCTTTTTACTTTAAGACAGGGTCTCACTAAGTTGCTGAACTTGTGATCTTCCTGCCTCAGTCTCTGAAGCCACTGGGATTACAGGTGTTTGCCACCAGGCCTAGCTTGTATTTGACTTTTATAGATGTTTTTGGTCAAAACTTAATATGAAGCAGAGAATTAACTTATAGATGTTTTTGGTCAAAACTTAATATGAAGCAGAGAATTAACTTAATCTGTTTATGGCAGAAAGGGCAGTCAGTGCTTAGATCATAGTAAATCCAGGAACTATCAAGTGGTGGAAACCAAAGACAATTTTTTTTTTTTTTTCCTCTTTGTGCCTCCCTTACTGTCTTTTTCTCATTTGCTCTGTGGATTAACTTCAGATTCTTTTCCTGTACATCAGCTGTATTTGATCCAAGATGGTCCCTTTTTCAGTTCACATCAGGGTGAGCTAGTTAAGGACAAAGGGCAAATGCACTCCTGGGCCATGGTTCACAGCCTGACAGCCCTCTAATCTGAAGTCCCTCTAACTGCCTATACCAAATGTGCTTCATTTATCAATCCTGAAACAGTGCCAGGCATATCAATAATCAGGTCCTGAATTAACTCATAGGTTGCCCGCACAGGTTGAAGCACACCTAAAGCCCATGAACAATATCTAAACTCCACCATTGCAAGCAGGCTATAAAGCTAGCTCCTTTCTCTTGTTTCAGGTAGCCAATCTGTCACTTTCTCTTGTGAGCTATCACTTCTTTTCTTTCTTTCTTTTCTTTTTTTTTTTTTTTTTAAGAAAGAGTGAGAGAGGAGAGAGAGAGAGAGAGAGAATTTTTTAATATTTATTTTTTAGTTCTCGGCGGACACAACATCTTTGTTGGTATGTGGTGCTGAGGATCGAACCCGGGCCGCACGCATGCCAGGCGAGCGCGCTACCGCTTGAGCCACATCCCCAGCCCGAGAGAGAATTTTTAATATTTATTTTTTAGTTCTCGGCGGACACAACATCTTCGTTTGTATGTGGTGCTGAGGCTCGAACCCGGGTCGCACGCACGCCAGGCGAGCGTGCTACCGCTTGAGCCACATCCCCAGCCCCATATCACTTCTTTTCAAAGTGGTGGCCCCAGTGAGGGCTGTGCTTATATATTTAAACTTCTGTGACTGAATTTTGTTTCTGTTATGAGTCAGAGTTCACCAAGTTCAGCATCAAGACAACAGATTTGGGAGAGTTTTCAGAGAGAGGGGAGGGTACTGGCTGAGAAGAGGCAGAAAGTATTATCTACTCCTCTTTGTGATAGCTTCTCAGGCTAGACTGATGTAACTGTACTTAAAGATTAACTGTATCCCATCTTTCCCCACTGTAAACAGTGATGATGATGGCTTATATCCATTATGATATAATGCTTGGCTTTGGTTTAGGTACTTCATGTGTACATTCTATTCTCACAATTCTATAAAGAAATTAGGCACAGAGAGAGTAAATAATCTTACAAGCTCACAGGTTGGCCTGGAAATACTGGGATTTTTAACCTTAGTCATTTAGCTTTAGTGTCCATTGCTCTTTAAAGCCCCTGCTATGTTGTTTGTTTAGGTTCCTTTAGGTCTAGCTAGAAATCCTAGCCATCTTCTTGAAATTTATGGATTAAATTAAATGATAATCACACACTTCTTATAGGACAGAAGGAAAGCTGACTAAAATACTTAGGAAGAGAAGGGGAAGAAGTATCTAGGACTCTCAAAATGATGGTCTCAGGTTCAGAATATAGTCTGATGGTCAGAGTGTAGACAGTAATTTATAGAACCCGAAGACTTATGAGCAATAATTGTTTAGTTATTTTGTTGGCAGGAAATGGTCAGCTGATCTGGATGCCTCATATCTGGATGCTGCTGATATTGCTGCTGGGAGTATTTTTGTTATCCTTCAGGGTCACTCCCTACAAATCAGTAAAGGACTGGAATAATTGGAACTCGTGCTGAATCTGTAGTGGAGGTTGGGAATTTGGGTTTATTCAGTGTGTTTTAGTAGCTTTACTTTTTAGGCTTGGGAGGTTTATTTGATGAGACATTCCCTGTTTTTGAGATTCCTGTGTGAGCCAGTATTAGAGATATTGTCTGGTAACAGTAGAATATGGCAACCCTACACTGCCATTAAGGCTCAGTGTTCAGTAGAGTACCAGTCCACCTCTCTTCCTATTCTGGGAGAGAGAATCTGAACTGCAGAGTTTGGATGATGATCCACTTCTGTTCTAATCTATAGCTAGGGGGTTAATAGTCATAGCATACAAACCTGACTTAGGAAATGATCCTGATGGGTTAAGGGAAAGAAGGAGGCAGTTCTCTGAGAAAAAAAGTTCTGGCATGTGAAATCAATAATACTGTGTCATGTGTTAGAGATTTTCAAGGTGCCAGAGGAGCTGGATTGCAGTGGGATACTCTTGCTATGCAGGAGACTGAGGCAGGAAGATTTCAGTTCGAGGCTAACTTGGGCAATGTAGTGAGACCCTGTCTAAAAATTTTAAAAAGGGCTGTGAGTGTAACTCAGTGGTAGAACACATTCCAGCAAGTGTAAAGCACTGGATCCAATCCCCAGTACTGGGGGGGGGGGGGGAGAAAGAAAGAAAAAAAAAGTGCCAGAGGAAAAAATTCTTCAGTTCGCCAGCTACTTGTTTATAGCTCTTATGTTGTTAGGTCTTGAAGTGAAGGTTAGCTAGTTTGTGAATTGATAAGTTTGTGAATTATCTAGTTCTGCATTAATGTGGCACAAGATTTAATAGTCTGCATTTCTGTCATTGCTGCCTTGCTTCCTCCCCTCAAAATAGTATAGAGAAGCCAAGCCCTGAAGTGGTGAAGAGGCAGAACAGTTGGGTTTTTGGAACCATATACCTCTTCAGCCAGAGCAACTTTTTTCTTTCTTTTTCTTTTTTTTTTTTTAGTTGTAGTTGGACACAAATCTTTGTTTGTTTTTATGTGGTGCTGAGGATCGAAACAGGGCCTCACATGTGCTAGGCGAGTGCTCTACTGCTGAGCCATAACCCCAACCCCCAGAGAGAGCAACTTTTTTCTATACTTATTTTTCTCCTCCTATTGGCATAATTTCAATACTGTGGGTTACTGGTAGCAGTCATTCTTACAAAGGTCCTTGTATTTAACCTGGTCAGTTCACTCTCCCTGCCTCTTTCTACTCAACATTGGGGAGGGGGATCTATTAGTGACTTTTTTTTTCCCCCTGAAAGGATCTCCTTATTATTTATCTTGTTCCTTTCACAGATTGAGAGCTTATTCTGTATGTGTGCTTTGGAAAATGAGTATAAAGATACATGCCAGAGTCTGAGTGTGTATTTGGGTTGATGAAAGAGCAAATGATTATGACTTTCTTCATAGCTGTGGGCAAACCAGTTTACCAAAGTAGGTAAGTTTGCTGTTGTGCCATAATTTCAATATCAGAGTTGGGTCTTTTTGGTATTGGGGAGTGAACCCAGGAGCAACTTTTATCACTGAGCAACATCCCCAGTTGTTTTTTATTTTATTTTTTATTTTGAGACAGGGTCTCTGGTATTATACGTGTACCATGCCTAGCTTGGTACTGTATTTTATGAAATCGAACAATTGAGTAAAAATAATGAGTGAAATCAATTTGTATCATAATCCAAACTCTTCTGTATTAATGTTCATTTTGAATCCACTAGTAACATAGCTTTTTCCTAGACTTTCTGAAAAAATGTTTAAATACATATTTTTACAAATAAGATCTTTATGACTTTGAAGAAAGTAATATAAACCTACCATAAACATTCAGAGCACTCCATTTGGCTTTATATAGATCAGATTACTGATCTTGATTACATCAGATACCTTTTTTGTTATCAGCATCAAGAATTGATGATTATGAGAGCTGGCAATATAGATCAGTTGATAGAGTGCTTGCCTCACATGCATAAGGCCCCGAGTTCAATCCCTAGTACCACCACCAAAAAAAAAAAAAAAAGAATTGATGATTATCAGTTGTGTGAACATGGACAAATCAGTTGACTCTAATCTGGAAAAAAAGATTTTATTTTTAATTCTTTTCCTCATCTGTGTATCTGTGTCTGTGCAGATAGTATGGAAAGAAATTCCTTTCCCATTAACTGTACTTCCTCTGTAACTGCTTTTAATTTTTTTTCCCTGATAAATTTAAAAAGTTAAAAAAAGTAGTATCTTTTCATATTCTGATTTTTTTTTTTAAATTCTAAGCACTTTTGAATAAGAAATTTAGGTCATTTTCCACCTGTCCTACCACTTTGATTTTTATTAGTTATATTTTTGTTTTTAATCTTTTTACTAGTTATTTCTAACTTTTTATAATAGTTTAATTATCTGTTTTTTAACCTATGAATTTGATAGCTCTTCAGTTTTCAGTCTTTCTGGGAAAGATATAACACCCATCCATTTCCTATCATTTCTTCTCCCTGTATGCATCTTCCCACTCTGCTTTCTTGTGTCTACAGGAAGATTCTAGAACTTGGGTACTAATAATTGTCTTTTAAGTATGTATGTTGACATTAAGTAATAGTCCCTATAGAACCAAGTACTGTGGATTCATAAAGGAACTTTACATCTATGCTTGTGGTCTCAACAAGCTTGAGTGAGAGAGCTCACTGAAATTAAGTTTAAATTTTAAAAATTATTATTATAATGTGATATCATCTTGCAATCACTCCACCTTTCTTTGTAGACTTTCTGGCCTTTATTTTTTAATTGGGAAGATTGCTTTCCAAACCTCTTATGAGCCGTCATCCTGGGATTACTTTATATTGTACTTCTGGATAAAGAGTGTTCTCTTTTGGATCTTATGTCTTTTTATTACACATCTTCTTTATTTTACCAAAATGTAGTCTTGAGTAGTCGTTTCAGGAAGATAGGCTAAGTGATAAATTTCCTGAGTTCTTGAATGTTTGAAAATGGCTTGCCTTGGTTCCTCATTTAAGTCTTAGATACAGGATTAGTCTTTGGGATACATTTTGAGAAATGCATCCATAGGTGGTTCATCTTTGTGTAAACATTGTAGAATGTGCTTTAACAGTTTACTATATACCTAGGCTATATTGTGTTTATACATATATATGGAATACCTGGTTACTTTTAGGTCCAGGATGAACAGAACATGTTGTTAAATCAAGCACAGTAGAAAGTGCAGTCAAGAGAGGGAGAAGCAAGGGATGTGTATGGAGAGCTGCTGCTGGCATAATACAGTATATTGTTTGTGGTACTTTTTTTTTTTTTTAATAAGTAGAAGTGTATCTAAAGTAGTGATTAAGAAGTATTTGTATAAAAGATGATGGGTTTATTATTTTTTACAAAAACACGCATTTGGATCCTTACACTGTACAAAATCGGTTCTAGGTGGATTAAAACATCAGATGAAAAAGGTAAAAAAGACCCTGCGACTTTTATAAAATAATGGAAATATCTTCAGGTATTCTGAAAAATTTCAAGATTCAGAAACACTTTAAAGACTGATAAACTCAACTACAGTAAGATTAAGAACTTCTCATCATGATGAATAGTTAAGTACATAAACAGTAGTATGTAGTGCATACAGTTGTATGTGCTATATACTTTTATACAGCTGATGGCCTGGTAGTGCAGTAGGTTTGTTTATACCAGCATCAACGCAAACATAATAATACATTGTGCTGATTTGTTATGATGTTTTGAAGTCACCAGACAATGGGGATTTTTCATCCCCTTTGTAATCTTATGGGACCATTGTTGTATATGCAGTTCATTGTTGATTGTAGTGTTCTTATGTGGAGCATATCTGTAGAATTGTATAATAACAGTTTCTCTCTCTTCAGACATTGAAAAACTTTGCTTCAGGAATTTAAAACATTCAGTGTTGTTAATGAGAGATCTTTTGCAGATCTGATGGTTATTACTCTGTGGTGACCTCATTTACAATCTTTATGATGACTTCCTTTTTTTGGTGTTAACACAGTGTCTAGTGGTGGGCCTGTTTTCACTCCTCCAGGAATGTTTTTCAGTTCTAAGAATCATCAGTACTAGAGAATTACCTTATAATTTGATAATATTTCCCCTCTTTTTTTGTGTTTTTGGGAGATGTGTACATGTGAGTGTGTTCTGAGGATTGAACCCAGGGCTGTGACATATGCTAAACTGGCACTCTACCACTGAGCTACACTCTCAGTCCTTCTGTGAGACTCCTGATAGGTGAATATTGGATAACTCAATATTGGAATGTTGACATTTTGTTTATATCCTGGGAGATTTCCTTGACTTTGAAGTTTTCTATGGAATTTATTTCGATAATTATATTTTTTCTTTATAAGAGCTCTACCTTTTTTTTGTGTGTGTGTGTGTGTGTGTGTGTGTGTGTGTGTGTGTGTGTGTTTTGTTTTAAGAAATGGCAACTCATTTTGGATTTATGGGGAAAATACTTTGAATTTGTCTGAGGATGCTAATTTCTTCAAAGTTCTTAATTTTAATTGTAATAGTGGTTTATGTATTTAAGTATGACACTTTAATAATCAAATAGTTGGTAGGTGCCAAAGATTATAACAAGTAAGATGTAAGTAAAAGTACATATGTGTGTTCATCACCCCTTAACAGTTATTACAGAAGTTATAGTAGGGTGTCCTTCTCTGATCACATCCACCATAACCATGCCTGCCTTCACTAATTTGAGGGTAGCCACTATGCTGAATTTCAGATTCATCATTCTTGTCTGGCTTTATGTTTTTTTCATACCAGGGATTCAACACAAAGGTGCTTAACCACTGAGCCACATCACCAGCCCTATTGCTGGACAGCAGGGGTCTAATATACAACTGAATACACAGCCTATTTCAATCCAGCATCATCCAGTCACAGCAATTATACACAGCTTAACTTAATTATCATCATCTTAATGGCTCACTGGCATCACCTCTTAACCACTCCTTCTGGCAAAAATGCCAAGCGTCCTCCAGACTGTGGCTCTCAACATCTCCCCCCTTCTGTTTAACTAAATAACAAGCATGTGGCTTAGGGACCGTGCCTGTCTTAGGTTGTCCAATACTACATATGGTCCTTACCCGTCATCAAATGAGCTGACCTCAAGGCGTCAGCCTCCTGTCTTAGGTTGGTACCATTGCAATTGGATCTTACCCGTCATTGACTACTGGCCCAGCATACAGCCATACTTGTGGATAGGCCTTTGCACCAGTGGGGGGGTGTGAGGTTCTTTGCCTCACCTCTGTTGGCCCCCAAATTTTAGCTGAATGACCATCACAAGCAGAGGGAGGAGGATACCACCGATGACACTATCAGCAAAAAATACCCCGGCACTACCACAAGTTGCTGCACCAACAGATAGTTCACAATCATACAAGTGATACATAGTCCAGGCAAGTTCTACAAGTAGTTCAAAGCAGAGGAATCCATCAATATGTCCATTTCCTCCCAAAGCAAATCGACTTCTTGATTGAGCATCACTTGTTGAGTTACATTATTCATTGATGCATCAGTTTATACAGTTTGTGGTGATAGCTATCGAAGAAGCTGTAGTTTGGTTTTATCTTTGTCTTCACTGGCACTGGGATGAAGATAGGAATTCTGGCAATGATGGCCAAAAAAAAGAAAAATTATGTAGCATACCAGCAGGCACTAAGAAAACAATTTTCTGAACAATTTACATTATCCTGAACAGAATTATTAAATATAATGAAAAGGAAAGGTAAAAGTAAACAAACAGATCTGTTAACCTCCTTTTTTGTTAACATTTTAAAACAATACTCAACAGCTGTTTACCCAATTTAAATTAGACCATTTAAGTCATGTGAATAATAAAAAAAAAATTAGATTCATTTTTTCATGAGCACTCCTCATATATGATACATGGACATACGCACATACAGACATACAACACAAAACACAAGTGTGCACACATAATGCAATACATACAACACATAACATAATAGTAAAGGCCTTGTAGCGTTTCACAGGTGAAATCTCCATTGCAATGTTTAAAAACTCCACAGTCAAAAAATAGAACTGATCAGAAAAACATTAACCTAGGTCTGTATGAGCTCAAAAAATAAAATAGAACTTCATGATGTGGTTTCCCAATAATAAAATAGATATTGGGGCTGGGGAAGTGGCTCAAGCGGTAGCGCGCTCGCCTGGCATGCATGCGGCCCGGGTTCGATCCTCAGCACCACATACCAACAAAGATGTTGTGTCCGCCGAGAACTAAGAAATAAATATTAAAAATTCTCTCTCTCTCCCCTCTCACTCTCTCTTAAAAAAAAAAAAAAATAAAATAGATATTGAAAAAAACATCCTGGTTTCATTAGCCTTCAGGTGTGGGAGAACCACTGTCACAGATGTAAGGATAGCCAAACTGGAGTTCTGGATATCAGCTGTTATGGATTTGAGCCAAATCATCTTTTTGGTCTATAGAAATCACTTTAGTCTCTCTGGAATCCAAATTGGCTGCTGTTCGCCCTGTGGAAACACACAAACAGACTCCCGCCTCCAGACAATCACTGGGTCAGGACCTTTCCATTGTCCAGTTAGAATATCCTTCCAAAGTACCTTGGGCTTATGTACATTTTTTGGACACATGTGCCTTTCCGCAGCACTAAGCCCTGATGAATCCAAATTTAAAAAGTTTAGAGTAAAAAGGGTATATTTTAAGTTTATCTTTGGGGGATATATACCCCTTCCCAATTCCCTCTTTTTGCTTTAATAAGTACATTTTAATAGTTTGATGAGCTCTTTCAACTATGTCTTGTCCCTGTGGATTGCATGGGATTCCTGTTATATGAGTAATGCCAAATGATGAACAAAATTGCTTAAAAGAGGTAGAAGTATAGCCAGGACCATTATCTGTTTTTAACTGTTTTGGAACGTCGACAGTGGCAAAATTTTGTAAGCAATGAGCTATAAAATCTTTAGTTTTTTCTCCGGCATGAAGGGAGCCCATCAAAAATCCGGAAGAAGTATCAACTGTAACATGCAAATATTTTAATTTTCCAAATTCTGGCAAGTGTGTGACATCCATCTGCCAAATATGGTTAGGTATCAGTCCTCTAGGATTGACTCCAAGACTAACTTGTGGTAAAAAGGTCACACAGTTTTGACATTGTTTTATTATTTGTCTAGCTTGTTCCTTAGTTAATTTAGAACGCTTTTTTAAAGTATTTGCATTGACATGGAAGGATTTATGAAAACTTGTAGCTTCTTCTAGGTAGAAAAAATATGTATGTCATATGTAGTTTTATCTGCTAAAACGTTGCCCAAACTAAGGGCTCCAGGCAATCCAGTATGTGCCCTGATATGTCCTATAAAGAATGGATCTTTTCTGTCCCAGATTAGACTGACTTCAAACTTCTCTCTTCTACCTTTTTCTATTTTGAATGTCTGTATCCAATAGTTGTCTTAGCTTCTTGCATTTTCTATCTGAAATACCTTCTTTTTTTTATTTTTTATTTTTTTGAGAGAGTGAGATAGGAGAGAGAGAGAGAGAGAGAGAGATAGAGAGAGAGAATTTTTAATATTTATTTTTTAGTTCTCGGCGGACACAACATCTTTGTTGGTATGTGGTGCTGAGGATCGAACCCGGCCTGCACGCATGCCAGGTGAGCGTGCTACCGCTTGAGCCACATCCCCAGCCCCCTGAAATACCTTTACTTGACATTTTCAACCATTTTCTATCTTGTTTCTATCTTCTCATTTTCTTCTAAGGTTTGTACATTCACCCTTAGTTGCTTTTTTTCCTCCTAGTTTTCTTTTGCTTCCTATTTTGTGGGTTTAAAATTCTTGTCTTTCTACATCTTCTCTATCTTTTCTTCACCTTCCTGTACTTCTGTCTTCAAAGTTTCCCACTTCAAATTTCTAATCTTCTTTCTCCAAATTGCTTTTATCCTATTATCTTCCCATTTTCATGGTTTTTTTTTTTTGTTGTTGTTGTTGTTGTTTTTAACAAGTTAAGATTAACTAGGCTTCGGATGATGCAATCTTTCCTCCACCAAAATCTTTCCTCCGGAATCTTTCCTCCACAGTGAAGGCATCTTAACCACCTTCAATTTAACCCGTTGAGTTCTTGAGGAGTTCCCTGAGAGTTCCAGGGCCCGGTGGAGGGTGAGTCCTTGACTCCCTTGTAATACTTTATGCCTTCAAACATGCTTTTTTTAATATTATGCTCTGTTAAATTCTCACAGGGATAGTTGTTCTGAAATAGTCTAGTGAGTCACTGAGAAGAGACAGAAGCAGTGGGTCTTACAGTTGTTCTTTAAGGAACTTTTTGGCTTATTGGTCCGTTCTACAATTTGAGAATCATATTTTCGAGTTTCTTTATCTATCTCTGTGTCTGTTTATCTGTCTGTTCCCCCCACCCCATCTCATTTGGGTTTTTGTGTTCGAGAAATGCATTGAATCTGTAAATTAGTTATTTTTAAACCATGAGTATTATACTCTCCATTTATTTACATCTATTATAGCTTTTTGTAAAGTTCTATAATTTTCAATTAAGCTGTTGCAAATATTTTTTTAGATTTTATTTCTAGATACTTTAGAGCAAATCATACATATTGTCTTTTTATAATTATATTTTCTACACTACTGGTGTTTAGAAGTACAACTGGACTTTGTATAACAACCTTGCTGCATTTCTAGTTGTGGTAAATTATCTATAGATTTTCTTTGTATTTTTCTAGAGATAGTCCTATTTGTGAATAATGACATCTTTGTTTTTTCTGATTCTTGTGCTTTTTTTTTTTTTTTGTGTAAATTCTTTTTCTTCTTGTCTTAATGTTCTGGCTAGGATCCTCAGTACAGTGTTGAATAGAAGCTGTGATGCGGGCATCCTGATCTTGGTCTTGATTTTAAAGGGAATACTTTAAAAGTTTCACAGTTAAGTATGATGCTTACTGTAGGTTTATTGTAGAGAATCTTTGTAGGTGAAGATTTTGCTCCCTTGGTTTGCTAACTTTTTTTTCAATCACAAAAGCTTTTTCTTCATCTTTTGAGACTATTTTCTTCTATAATCTGTTAATAGAGTGAAGTACATTCATTATTTATTTATTTATTTTTTGTGGTCATAGGGATTGAACCTAGGGCCTTGTGAGTGCAAGGCAAGCACTCTACCAACTGAGCTATATCCCCAGCCCAACATTGGTTAATTTTTTAACTTACTTAAACAAACCTTCTGTTTCAAATATAAATTAAATGCTGATCTGTTTCTTTTTTCATTATTGAATTAAATTTGAAGATGCTTAATTTAGGATTAGGATTTTTATTTCAAATAATAAGTAACACTTGCCTATAATTTTTAAAACATATCTTTTCTCTTCTGGAAATGTTTATATGACATTAGAATGATGTATTTCTGAAATGTCTGATATAACTTTCTTATAAAATTGTTAGTAATGCTGGGCTTTGTGGTGCACGTGCCTGTAATCCATGACTTGGGAGGCTAAGGCAGGAAGATTGCAAGTTCAAGGCCCGTCTCAGCAATTTAATGAGGCCTTAAGCAATTTAGTAAGACCCTGTCTCAAAATAAAATGGGTTGGGGATTAGCTCAGTGATAAAGCAACCCTGGGCCCCAGTACCATGCCCCCTCCACCCCCTAATTGTTACTAGGCCTCCTGTGTGCCATGTAAGCACTCTACCACTGAGCTATGTTCCTAGCCTCTAGTGGTTTCTTTGAGAGATGCTTCTTAACTACTGATATAGTCATTTTGATTATATTGTTTATATTTTCAATTTTCAAACCTGTTTTGGTAGGTTATAAGAATTTGTTCATTTCATACACATTCTTTTTTTAATGTTTATTTATTTATTTTTATGTGGTGCTGAGGGTCGAACACAGTGCCTCACACATGGTAGGCAAGCACTCTGTTACTGAGCCACAACCCTAGCCCCTTCATATACATTCTTGAATTTATGGTATTAAGTTGTTAATCTCTAATTTTGTAGTACTGTGTAAGTAATATCCCCTTTTATCTTTTTTTTAATGCCTTCTTATTTTAAGCTAAAACTTTGCAAATTTTGAAGACTTTGAAGAATAATTTGCTTTGATTATACCCTTTAGTATATCCTTTTCCCATTTCATTGGTTTCTCTTTATTTTTTTATGATTCTTATTTTCTAATAAGTTGAATGCCTTTTATTAGCTTCAACATTTTAGTATAGACTGACTTTTTTTTTTTTTTTTTAATGGTGCTGAGGATTGAACCCATGGCCTTGTGTGTGGGAGTGAAGCACTCTACCAACTGAGCTATATCCCCTTGGTATAGACTTTTAAGACCAAAGATGTTTTAATATTGCTTTCTCTGCATCACCCAAGTTTTGATGTGTAGTACTTTCCCTTGCACTTTTCTATTTTTTCCCTATGAATTCTTTTTTAAAAATTTAATTTCCAAGCATAGGGAGTTCCTCTAGTGAATTGTTATTGATTTATGCACACAGCATTGTGGCCAGGTAGCATGGTCTATATGATACCATTTCTTTGAAATCTGTTGAGACGATGTGGTTAATTTTTACAATTTTTTTGTTTGTTTGTTTGTTTGATACCTGGATTGAACTCAGACACTCAACCACTGAGTTACATCCCCAGCCCATTTTTGTATTTTATTTAAAGACACGGTCTCCCTGAGTTGCTTTTAGTGCCTTGCTAAGTTGCTGAGGCTGGCTTTGAACTCAGGCATGATCTTCCTGCCTCAGCCTCCTTAGTTGCTGGGATTATAGGCATGCGCCTGGCTAATTTATATAATTTTTGTTAGTATTTTAATTATGTCGCTAAAACCTTATGTCATTGTTTTTTAGAGTTATGTTCATTTTCTATTAATTGTTTTACTCAGTTTTGTCTTATAGTTCTAGCAACAGATAAAAATGTTTTGTTATTAGAACATGAAAGTTTAAATCTATTCTATTTCCTGCTGAATTGAAACATTTTTGTTGTTGTTGTTACTTGAGATTGGACCCAGGGTGCTTAACTGCTGAGCCACATCCCCAGCTCTTTTTAGTATTTTATTTAGAGACAGGGTCTGAGTTTCTTAGGGCCTTACTGAGTTGATGAGGCTGGCTTTGAATTCAGGATCTTACTGCCTCAGCCTCCCAAGCTGCTGGAATTATGAGTGTATGTGTCCCTATGCCCAGCCTGAAACTTTACTCTATATACTAAATGTGTACCTAGGAATGGTTTTGATTTAAATACTGGTGTTATTAATTAATATATCTAGATTATATGTCTTTTGGGCAGTTAATTTTGTCTGATTTTGAAAATTCTCTCTCTGTACATTTGTGTTCTTTTATTTTGATCATATGTCTTGTGAATATCATGCTATTGAATTAAAAAAAATTAACTGTCCAGATACTCTTGGTCTTTGTAATTTTAAATTATTTTATGAAGATAATTGTCAGTTCACTTACAGTTTCAAGAAATAGTAGAGGCATCCCATGTACTCTTTATCCAGTGTCCCTGGTTGGTGACATCTTGCAAAACTGCAGTTCAGTGTTAAAATCAGGATATTGGCACTGACAGGATGAAGATACTATTTTTTATCTGCTTAAGAATCCCTCATAGTATGTTTTATCCACATGTGTTTGCCTTCAACATACTACCCCTCAACCCCTACTTTCTGGGAAACATGAATCAATCTGTTCACTTCGGTGATTTTTGTCTTTTCAAGAATGTTACATAGGCTGGGTATGGTGGCCCATGCTTGTAACCCCAGTGACTTGAGAGGCTGAGGCAGGAGGATCACGAGTTCAAAGCCAGCCTCAGCAAAAGCTGAGGTGTTAAGCAACTCCCTGAGATCCTGTCTCTAAATAAAAATCCAAAAAAGAGCTGGGGATGTGGCTTACTGGTTAAGCGCTGTTGAGTTCAATACCTGGACCAAAACAAATAAAAAGAATGTTTCATAAATTGAATCATATAGTATGTAGCCTTTTTGATTTCACTCTTTTCATTCAGCAGAATTCTCTGGAAATTCTTCTGGGCTGTTATGTGTAAAAGGTTGTCCCTTTTTATTGCTGAGTTGTATTCAGTGGTATGAATTTACTACTATCCAACTGTTGTTGAAAGACATCTGAATTTATAGTTTTTTGCTTAGTTATCAATAAAAGTTTTGTTCATAGGGTTTTCTAATTTTCTTTTAAACTTTAATTTCTCTGGGATAAATGCCTATGAGTGCAATTACTGCATCTTCTGATTGTTTTATGTGTAGATTTTAAAGAACTTGCTAAATGTTTTCCAGAGTTGCTGTACTATTTTCATCCCTACCAGCAATATATGGAGTGATCCAGTTTCTCTACATCCTTGCCAGCATTTGGTGTTATCACTGTTTTTCATTTTAGCCATTCTGGTAGGTATCTAAGTGATAACTTAGTGAGGTTTTAATTTGCATTTCCCTAAAGGCTAATGATGTTAAACATTTTTTATTGTGCATGTTTGCCATCTCTATATCCCCATTGATGAAATGTCTCTGCATGTCTTTTGTCCTTTTAAAATATTTTTAAATTTTTTTTCTGTTGTATTCTGAGAATATCAATATATTGTAGATACTAGTCTTTGTCAAGTATGTAGCTTGCAAATGTCTTCTGAGCCTCTTGACTGCCTTTTCATTCTTTTAAAGGGGTCTTTTGCAGAATACAAGTTTTTTTTTTATACAGCCCAATATATCTTTTTTCCCTGTTATTAATCATAGTGTCAATTCAAATAACTCTTTGCATAGACCTACATCTTAAAGATTTCCCATTAAAATTTTTTTTGTAGTTTTATTTTTACTTTTGTCTGCAATCCACTTAATTTTTGTAGAAGTTAGGAGACTTAGATGGTAGTTTGTTTTAAATCTATAGATGTTGTTTTTAGTATCATTTGTTGAAAGCCATCTTTATACATTTGATACCTTTGTCAAAATTATTTAGGCATATCTGAGTAGTTCTATTTCTGGACTTTCTATTTTGTTCCACTGAGCTATGTATCTGTCTTTTCCTTAATATTACACAGCCTGATTACTGTAGTTAAGTTACAAAATAATACATGGACTGGTCTCCCCACTGGGTCTTGGGGTTTAAGCCCAGCGCCTTGTGCCCCCTACCACTGAGCCAATCACTAGCACTTTTTTTAAAAAAAATATTAGTTGTTAATGGACTTTTATTTGTATGTGGTGCTGAGAATTGAACCTAGTGCCTCACATGCTAAGCAAGTGCGCTACCACCGAACCATAACCCTAGCCCCTCACCAGTACTTTTTTAAATTTTGAGACAGGGTCTTGTCAAGTCTTTGGGGGCCTCACTAAGTTGCTGAGGTTGGTCTCAAACTCGTGGTCCTTCTGCCTCAGTCTCCTAAGTCACTGGGATTGCCAGTGTTCACCACCATACCCAATTCTTACTGGGGTTTGGATAGGTACTATGTTAAACTTGTGTATCAATTTGGGGAGGACTGATATCTTAGCTGTGTTAACTAATCATGAAATTATGTTTTTGCTTTCCTACAGCCTCTTGATATTGTCTTGAAATTTTTCTTAAATAAATTTTTTGGGGGGTTTAGGGGGAGGTACTGGGGAATGAACTGAGGGCCACTTAACCAGTCCAAGATGAAGAATCCATGTTTTTGGTTCTTAGATTTCTTTTACCAGTGTTTTGTAGTTTTTAGCATACAAGTTCGATACATATTTGTTAGATTTTTACATTATGTATTTTATTTTCTTTGGAGTGATTGTAAATGGGGTTATGTTTTTAACTTGTTTTTTACTCATATTCACTGTTTATAAAGATGTAATGATGTGGTTGGTGTTTGTTTTGTGTTCTGTCACCTTGCTGAACTCACTTATTAGTTCTAGGAGTCATTTTGTAGATTTGATGGGATTTTCTACATAGGCAGTCATGCCATCTGTAAATAGTTTTACTTTTTTCCTTTCCAACTTGTTGGACCTTTTATTTCCTTTTCTTATTTTACTAGAACTTTTAGCACTATATTGAATAAGTGCCTCATTCCCAACATTAATTATGGGGGGAAAGCAGTTAATTTCACCATTAACTGGTAGGAGAGCTAGGTTTGGGGTTTTTTGTATTGTTTTGTTTTGGGGTTAATACTGTTGATGAAGTTGAGGAAGTTCCCTTCCACTTCTATTTTTCTGAGAGTTTTTGATAATGAGTAGTTGCTGAATTTGTCAACTGCTTTATTTGCATTGATTGATTTGATCATAGAACTTCTCTTTTTTAGCTGTTAATATCATGTACTTTGTTGATTTCAAACAGTGAGCAAGCCTTTTCATCCCTGGCATAAACCCTTCTAGGTCACATGAATAATTCTTTTTAAACATTGCTGAATTTTATTTACTAATATTTTGTTAAGGGTTTAACATCTGTATTTATGAGGGATATTGATGTATAGTTTTATTTTTTTGTACTGTTTTCTTGCTTTGGTCTTAGGGTAATACTAGATCCACAAAA
This sequence comes from Spermophilus citellus, assembly GCF_964194105.1. Lineage (NCBI taxonomy): Eukaryota > Metazoa > Chordata > Mammalia > Rodentia > Sciuridae > Spermophilus > Spermophilus citellus. Next base: position 104,097,561 of record NC_138198.1, on the reverse strand, counting down.
TGAATTTGGAAGTGTTCTTCAGCTCTTTTTTTGTATTATTTATAGATATTATGTAGAACTAGGGTTCATTCTTTCTTTGATAGAATTCATACAATCACTTGGGTGGGAATTTCTCATAGGGGTTTTAAAATTGTGAATTAAATTTCCTTAATTACAAGTTAGAAGTGTATTTAAAAGATCTGTTTTAAAAACTGAGTGTTTTGGTAGTTTGTGTTTTTCAGGGAATTGGTTCATTTTATCTGTATTGTCCATTTAAATGGGTATAGAGTTCTTCATATTTCTGTATTATCTTTTATTTATTTATTTATTTTTAGTTGTAGTTGGACACAATACCTTTATTTTACTTATTTATTTTTTTTTCTTTTTTCTTTTTTTTATTGGTTGTTCACAACATTACAAAGCTCTTGACATATCATATTTCATACATTAGATTGAAGTGGGTTATGAACCCCCAATTTTACCCCAAATGCAGATTGCAGAATCACGTCGGTTACACATCCACAATTGCTTATTTATTTTTATGTGGTGCTGAGGATTGAACCCAGCACCTCACATGTGCTAGGTGAGCGCTCTACCTCTAAGCCATGACCCCAGCCCCCTGTATTATCTTTTTGATGTTTTCTTTTCTGTAGATATTCCTAATCTTGTTCTTTTATTAGACAGTCTATTTCTTTTGATTTGTTGGGGTTATTAACTTATATGCATTTACTTTTACTCATTCATTTTATTTTGTGCTATCTTACTTTGTGTTTTGTCTTTGTTTTCACATGTATTGTTGTTTTTCTTTTCTTTCCTCATTTCCTTGCTTTTCCTGCTTTACTAGTGGTGAAATTATGTTTTTGCTTTCCCACAGCTTCTTGATGTTGTCTTGAAATTTCTCTTAATTTTTTTTTTTTTTTTTTTAGTAGGGGGAGATACCGGGAAATGAACTCAGGGGGCACTTAGCCACATTCCCAGCCCTTTTTATATTTTATTTAGAATGTGGGTCTTGCTAAGTGCTTAGGGCTCTTAAGTTGCTGAGGCTGGCTCTGAACTTCTGATCCTCCTGCCCCAGCATCCCCAGCCTCTGAGATTTCAGGCATGTACCACCACACCTCACTTCTCTTAAAATTTTGATGTATGTCAGTCTAAAATTTTCTTTTCTCACCTATAGAAACTGTTTACCACCCTACCAGTTTACATTGTTTCCCAGAATTTTCGTTCTTTCTGCAACCTCATTGTATTCTATTTTATACAATACTTGTTTAGGCTAAACGCTCTCCCAGGTTGTCATTTTCTTTGCTCTTCATTGACCTTTCCCCTTCTGTACCTGCCCTAATCTTCACTTCCCAGGGCCTTAGACATGTTTGGTAGATGCTTTCCTGCTGAGCTATATTTGCTTCCCCATCATTCTGTTATCTTCGTATGCATTTTTCTTGCTTATTCTGGTTCAGCAATGGTGGGCTTTTTGTTTTACCTGCTGTGTGTTAGGTGTGCTTTTCTCCTGGGAACTTTTACATCAGCTCTGTCCTGTGCTTTGGAATGTTTTCCCTCAGGTATTCCATGGGCATTTTGTTAACTCTCTGTTTACTCAATTACCTTTTCACTGTGATCTTTTTCCTGTTAAATTGCAAATTCTTTCTCTTTTGCTTCCCCTGCTTTATTCACTCATCACCACTTGCTCTATTTTATAAATATGTATATATAAATAATTATATATATATATATATATATATATATATGTAATTATTCTAAGTTTGGTCTGTTATGCTCTCCAACTACTAAGTCATTCATTGAAATTTTACTGATTTTGTTTTTGTACTGGGGATGAATCCAGAGGTGTTTTGCCATTGAGCTACATCTGCAGTCCATTTTATATTCTACTTTGAGATAGGGTGTCGATAAATTGTTTAGGGCCTGCTAAATTGCTGAGGCTGGACTCGAATTTGCAATCCTCCTGCCTTAGCCTCCCAAGTCTCTGGGATTATAGGCATACACCACCATGCCTGGCAATAAAATTGATTTTAAAATAATATGAAACCTCAGACAGTATTTAACAGAAGAATTTTGTTGGTTTAATGCTAGTGATTCTAATTCTCAGTGGATTCTTTGTATTTCCAATGTAAAGAGTCCTATGTTTGTAAATGTGAGTTTATAAACTTTTTATTGATTTTTGTATTATTTAGGATTTTTGGAATAATGTTGAGTGACAAAACAATGTACATTTTAAAGGCCTTGACTTTATGACAGTGTTTCTTTGGCAGGGAGGGATTGAACCAGGGGCACTTAACCACCGAGCCACATCCCCCCAGCCCTTTTTAATTTTTTATTTTGAGACAAGACCTTGCTATATTACTGAGACTGGCCTTGAACTCATAATCCTCCTGCCTGAGCCTAGAGTCTCTGGGATTATAGGCATTTGCCACCATGCCCAGCTAAATGTATCTTTTTTTTTTTTTTTTTTTGTACCTGGGATTGAACCCTGGGACACTTAACCACTAAGACACTTCCCCAGTCCTTTTTGTATTTTATTTAGAGACAGGGTCTCACCAAGTTTCTTAGAGCCTTGCTAAATTGCTGAGGTTGGCTTTGAATTTGTGATCCTCCTGCCTCAGCCTCCCAAGCTGCAGGGATTACAGGCATGTGCCATCACACCCATCTTTTTTTTTTATATATATATTTATTTTTTAGTTCTCGGCGGACACAACATCTTTGTTGGTATGTGGTGCTGAGGATCGAACCCGGGCCGCACGCATGCCAGGCGAGCGCGCTACCGCTTGAGCCACATCCCCAGCCCCGTCATCACACCCATCTTAACGTTTCATTTTTAATTGGATATTTGCTATTGATTGATACCATTTATCATGTTAACAGTTTCCTACTATAGCTGTTTGAGAGGTTTATTAGGAATGAATAAAATTTTATAAAATCCCCTTCTAACATTTATCTAAATAATTCTGACTCTTTATTGAATCAATGCATCTTTTTGTTTCCCTAACATTGTCTAAGGATGATCAGTGAGCTTTTAAAAGTACTGTTATGAGCAAAGTTTATTATATATTTAATGTTTGAATCCAATGTAGTTATTGTTTTTTGTTGTTATACTTGTTTGTTTTTGATGCTTTTTTCAAATCTTGGGCTAGTGGGATCTCATTTTAGATGTTTTCTTTGTTGTTCTGATGAGATCCCGGTAGTCTTGGATAAATTTCTTTTTTCTGGTGTGATAAAATGATTTAGGTTGATCTTGTATGCATTTCCTACCCCACATCTCTAATCCAGCATTTCCCCTAAGGAGCCTGGGTTCCTTTAATGGGAAATGCTACTTAAACCACAATCTTCCCACACCACTCACCACCTTTAAACAAACTGTCATTTTTTAAATTTAAGTCTAGACTACTTTGAGATTTATAGAAAAGCCTGGAATGTAGTACAGAGAGAGTCACTATATGACAGGTACCTAGTTTCCCCTGTTTAAGCAAACTTTTAATTATGGTTACATTCTTACATTTCCAGAGAGAATTCCTCATGTACTCAACACTGAACTTCAATAGTGATCAATTCCTCTTTTTTTCATGTAGGTGTTTACCTACTTACTTTCTACAAATTAGTCAAAAGAAAATCTGATATTTTGTACTACTTGACTTTAACTATAGGAATTTTACCCTGTCCAGCTTGCTCTTGCAAGGCAAGTTCTCTGCCACTGACCTAAACCCGCTGCTCTGGGTAGAGATCATCTAAACCAAGTACTTTACTCAATTTATGTTAAATTGTTCATATATTTTTCAGATATACTGTATTGGTATACTTCAGAAAACATTGTTGATGTGTTAATATTGGTTTATAAATTATACCATATTCATAAATGAAGGTGTTTATTGTTTTACTACTGTAATAGAATAAGCAGTAGTTGTATGATTTATCACCTTCCCTCAATAGTTCCCCCTCCCCCCATATTATAGCAGTGTGTTAGTTAACTTTCCCTTGCTGTGATAAAATACGTGGGATAATCAGTTTATAAGGAGAAAATATTTATTTTGGTTCACAGTTTCTGAGGTTTCAGTCCATATTCACTTGGCCCTATTACTTTGGGCCCTTGGTTAGGCGGAACATTGTAGGGGGAGGGCACATTGTGGAACAGAGTTGTTTTATATATGGCAGACTGGGAGCTAAGAGAGGAAGGGGCCAGGGTTCCTTTATCCCCTTTGGGGGCCTGCTCCCAGTGACCTAATTTCTTTCAACTAAGTACCACCTCTTAAAGGTTTCATCATCTCTCACATGCTAGTGACCAGCCTCAATACATGGCCTGTGGGCGACATTTAAGATCCAAACCCGGGCTGGGGATGTGGCTCAATCGGTAGCGCGCTCTCCTGGCATGCGTGCGGCCCGGGTTCGATCCTCAGCACCACATACAAACAAAGATGTTGTATCCGCCGAGAACTAAAAAAAAAAAAAAAATTAAAGGTTCTCTCTCTCTCTCTCTCTCTCTCTCTCTCTCCAAAAAAAAAAAAAAAAAAAAAATCCAAACCTAATAAGTGGATACTTTATGGTCTATTTTGGGAAATGAGAAAGAATAGTGCATTAGGTCCATTATTTCATCAGGCTTTGCCTGAAATGTTGGTTGGATGAGGTAAACACCACTGCTGAAATTTTAATGTCATCAGTTTGCATATTTTTAAAATTTGGTGTTCAATGTTTTTCTCTTTGTCTTCTAACAAGTATTTTGTATTTTGACTCTTAGACTTGAATTCTGTTGGGCAGTTTAGGAAACAATTTCATAATTTTCTTGGAAACTGATAGAATTCATTCACTAAACTGCCTTGTTTGGTAGATGTGTTTGAATGTGTATCGTGGGGGGGCAGATACTACTACATCTTTTTGACTTGTTTGGAGTAATTTATAGTTTTTATAGTTCTCTAGGAAATTGCTTTTGCCTATGGCTTTAAGTTGTTAGGACATAGTTGTATAAAGTTCTCTTAAATAAATTTTCGTAGTATTTGTGATCTTTATGAGCCTTTTCTTATTTTGAAGTCTGCATTTGTTAGCTTTCCCTTTTGGGGGCCTGATTTTTTTTTTTTTTTAGACTGCATTTTGTTTTCTCATTCATATTTTTTGCTTTATTTAATTCTTTACTTTTGTGGTTTGTTTTCTTGTTGGTTATTTGTTTTCTTGACTGTTATTTTTTTGTCTTTTTGGTACCTGGGATTGAACCTGGGGCGCTTAACTAACACTGAGCCACATCCCCAGCCCTTTTAAAATATGTTATTTAGAGAAAGGATCTCATTGAGTTGCTTAGGGCCTTGCTAAGTTGCTGAGACTGGCTTTGAACTTGTAATCCTCCTGCCTCCACCTCCGGAGCCGCCAGAAGTACATGTGTTAAATCTTTATTGTATAGTAAAAGAAGCATTTAGGAGATGTTCTCTAAGGTTTATAGATTTTTGAAAAGTAGTATGTTCTTTATTGTTTCTTTTAATAGCTGAATTTTGGTTTTGATTTTGTTACACTGGAAGCTACTGTAATCATTGTAACGTAGAGACTGATTTAAGGACCCTCAAGTAAAAGGGAACTTGATTATACGGAAAATATGATTTTTACCAGTAATAAAAACCAAGAATTGGACCTCCCACATTCTCTGAAATGGCTAGTGATTAAAAATTGCCATATCATTTGATGACTTTTGCGTGGTCACTCATTTGACATGTTGACTATGTTAGTCTTGTCTTTATTTTTTCTTATATATAAAAATGTACTATTTTAGCATAGCTAAAATATGTAATAATAATATGATTTTTTTCAGTTTCCCTTGGTAGCCTCTCCGGCGCCCATATTATACATCACTGCAGATGGGATATTTGCAAAATAGTTGTATTGGTTTTACCACTGTTTCTAACTTATTTCAGACTGTTTTTTTGTCTTTTCTATCTCATGTTTAAAGTTGAAGAGTAGTGTCAGGGAAATATTTTTATTCATTGATGACATGTAATTATTCTATTTTCCTGCTTAATGTGGGTTATTTTGTGTGTGAATATGCCTTCATGAATGTAATGTTTCAATTACATAATGTTCCAGTTTTAAAATTTTTATAATTTTGTGTTTATAAAATATGGTAAAGAAACAGGGTTGATTATTATAAGTTTTAGTCTTAATTTACATTAGTTTTTTATTTAGAATTCAGATAATGTATCGTGTGTGTGTACACACATTCTGGTGATTGAACACAGCTTCTTGCGTGCTAAGCAGGCACAATGCCATTTTTTTTTTAATTTTTAAAATATTTTTTAGTTTTTCGGTGGACACAACGTCTTTGTTTGTATGTGGTGTTGAAGATCGAACCCGGGCCGCACGCAAACCAGGCCAGCGCGCTACCGCTTGAGCCACATCCCCAGCCCCAAGCACAATGCCATTGAACTACACCCTAGCCCTGTGTCTCATGCCATATTCCTCTGTAGAGTACATAGAAGTTGTTACTGAAGTATTGGAAATCATACTTTGAGAACATTTGAGAGATGGCAGAGTGGAGTAGAAAAAATTCACTTAAAAAATAGATTAAAGTTAATAGACATCAGAGATTAGTAGAGAATAGTAGCTGAAATCAGTTCTTGGTAGTATTCATAGCAGGTTAATTTCGCCCCTCTATGGTTTTTAATGATCCTTCCTACTAAGCATACCCATTCACTGGAGGAAGAATTTGAAGCTTGATTCAGAGATTATGTAAGTGCTAAATAAAGGAGAGGAGGTTTTTATTGTTGCTTTAGTTAATTTGGTTGCAATAGGGATTGAACCCAAGATCTTGCACAACAGGCAAGTATTCTACCACTCAGCTACATCCCCAGACCTTTTTATTTTTGAGACATGGTCTTGTTAAATAGCTAAATGGCCTTGACTTGAGTTCCTTCTGCTTTAGCCTCCCAAGTAGCGAGGATTACAGGTATATGCTGTTGTAATTAAATGGAAATTGAAGACCAGAGAAATGAAATGTCTTTCCCAAGGTCCTAAGTCTTGGTGCCAGGGTTTGCCCTACAGCTACTGACTTGCTGGACTTAAGTTTTCTATAGCGGTTCATTGACTCTCAAAACCATTATCTTTGATTGTGTTTTTAGCATTACTTTATCTTTGCAGCATTTTGTAAATGCAGAGACTTTTCATCTGCTGTTCAGAATCATGTGACATTATAAATCTTATCCTTTGTGTACGTAATCTCCAATTATTTGAGGGGATAAGACCCCAAGTTGTCCAGAAAACGAATACCAGGCTGCTTAGGTTTGAGCCTCACTGATTAGGATGCGTGGAGAAACCTCAAGTCACAGTAAGAAAAGGGTCTTCTGTGAGTAGGTTTCTGAAAGGATTTTGGTCAGCTCCAGGTCTTCCTCTCTCTTGCTAGATGGTGGATGTGTGATTTTGGTAAATCTGACCCATTTGGTTTACCTTTAAATTCAGAATCAACTCAAAAATCACAATAGCAGAATTCATGAGGCAGCAGGTGGTTAAAAGTATTCATTAGATTTTGTTGAATAAATAGAAGGTGAGATGTAAAACAGGAACTGCCTTTATTTTATACCCCAAAATAAGTCAGTAGAGTGAGGTGGAGGGTAATCTTGTCCTTTAGTTGACTCTCCATTTTCAAAAGTATTTTTCTCATTTTAATATCCAGCTAGGATTTTTAATAATTTTGAAAGTTTGGGGCTGGGGATGTGGCTCAAGTGGTAGCGCGCTCACCTGGCATGCGTGCGGCCTGGGTTCGATCCTCAGCACCACATACAAACAAAGATGTTGTGTCCGCCGATAACTAAAAAATAAATATTAAAATTCTCTCTCTCTCCCTCTCTCTCTCTCACTCTCTTTAAAAAAAAATTTGAAAGTTTGATTGCTAAATAAAATGGAAATGATTTTTAGCTTTAATATTTTAAAATATCAGTTCCTTATTATATTGTCTGTTCCCTAATATTTGAGTTGGGGTAAAATAAAAATTCATTGGGTTTTGGATCACAATTATATGACTTGATTTTATAAATTTACTAAGTAACCACATCTAATTTTTTGCTAGGTTAATTAGTGATAACTTTGTAACAACACAAATATTAGGCTTACTTTTGTAAAAGAACATTTCCATTGGTTATAGAATTCATAATAAAGCAAATGTGGATTTAATTAGTGCATAATCAAATAACAGAGAGGTTAATAGACACTAGTAGATTAGATTACCAGAATTAAGAGTTTAACAAGGTATAATTTAATGATGTAATTTGAATCATTTTTATGGGAGATGGTTTTATGAATATTAGTGATTCTAAGTTGGTATGTGAAAAATGCTGATTACTAGCATGTGTCAATTGATAGAGGAAAAAAGATTTTATAGTCTATTTTAGGTGGGATTTTTATGTTTGGAGATGACTATTGGCTTATCTTTTTTCTCTTTCTTTTTAGAATATGGTTTCTAGTTTTAGGGTTTCTGAACTACAAGTGTTACTAGGCTTTGCTGGACGGAATAAAAGTGGACGCAAACATGACCTCCTAATGAGGGCGCTGCATTTATTGAAGAGTGGCTGCAGCCCTGCGGTTCAGATTAAAATCCGAGAATTGTATAGACGTCGATATCCTCGGACTCTTGAAGGACTTTCTGATTTATCCACTATCAAATCATCAGTTTTTAATTTGGATGGTAGCTCATCACCTGTAGAACCTGACTTGGCTGTGGCTGGAATCCACTCATTGCCTTCCACTTCAGTTACACCTCACTCACCGTCCTCTCCTGTTGGTTCTGTGCTGCTTCAAGATACTAAGCCCACATTTGAGATGCAGCAACCATCTCCTCCGATTCCTCCTGTCCATCCTGATGTGCAGTTAAAAAACCTGCCCTTTTATGATGTCCTTGATGTTCTCATCAAGCCCACAAGTTTAGGTAAGTGTCTTTCTGGACAAGAAAGTAAACAAAACAAGAGGCCTTCAACTATTAATTAGTGGTTTGTTGTTAATATTACAAAATTGAGACATTAATGTCAAACGTTTAAATGTATGGGTAAAAAAAATATGGTAACATCATATGATTAAAAAAAATATGGTAACTATAACTGAAATCTGATATAACTATTATTTTAGTGTTCTTGTTTCCCAATTTTTTTTATTGTGATAAACTACATATAAAATCTACAGTCTTGACCATTTGTAAATGTACAGTTTAGTTGTATTAAGTACAATAGTAATCTTGTGCAGCTATCACCAGCAACCATATTCAGTACACTTCAGCTTGTAAAACATAAAACTGTACTCATTAAATAATAACTCACCATTCCTCTTTTCCCCAGCTCTTGGCAGCCACCATTCTGCTTTTTTCTGTTTTATTGGGTGGGGTGGGGGTGGGGTGGGGGGGATTGAACCAGAGCCTTATGCTGGCTAAGTACATGCTTTACCAATAAGCTATACCCTGAACCCCAGCCATTCTGCTTTATCTCTGATTTTGACTAGTCACTTTATATAAATGGATCCTGCAGTATTTGTCTTCCTGTAACTAACTTATTTCATTTAATGTGTCCTCTGGATTCTTCCATGTTGTAGTGTATGTCAGAATTTTCTTCCTTTTTAAGGCTAATACTATAACTTTTATTATGTATTTTTTTGATACAGAGAATTGAACCCAGGGGCACTTAACCACTGAGCCACATTCCTAGTCCCCAGTCCTTTTTTTGGCGGGTGGTGGGTACCAGGGATTGAACACGGGGGCACTCAACCACCGAGCCAAATCCCCAGCCCTATTTTGTATTTTATTTAGAGATGGCATCTCACTGAGTTGCGTCACTTTTGCCATTGCTGAGGCTGGCTTTGAACTTGCGATCCTCCTGTCTCAGTTTCCCAAGCTACTGGAAACTACGGTGTCTGGCTCCTATTTATTTTTCATTTTGAGACAGGTCTTAGTGGCCTAGGACTTCACTAAATTGCTGAGAGGTTGATCTCAAACTTGGTATCCTCCTGCTTCAGCCTCTAGATTATAGGGATTATAGGTGTATACTACCACACCTGGCTACAGTACTATAACTTTTTAAATGCCCCACTTCATTACCTGCCACTCAGTCTTACTGCTTTGAGACGACTACTTTAATTGATGTTGTAGTGTTCACTTCCATTACCACATTTTGCTTATCCACTAATGGATACTTCAGTTGCTTGTAAATTTGAACTATTGAGAATAATGCTTCTATGAATGTGAATTTACAAAAATAAAAATCTCTTTGAGACATTCCTTTGAATTGTCTGGCTATATACACAAAAATAGAATTGCTGTATCACATGATAATTCTTTAATTTTTTGAGGAAATTGCCATGCTATTTTCCACAGCAGCTGCACCATTTTATATTTCTACCACCAATGCACAGGGGTTTAGTCTACATCCTTGTTAACATTTCTTTTTCCTTTTTAATAGTTGCCATCCTAAGCTGGCATCTTACATTTATTTGCATTTTTGTAATGATTATGATGTCAAGCTTCTTCATATGCTTATCTACCATTTGTAGTTTTTTGGAGAAATATCTTTTCAGGTCCTTTGCTCATTTTGAACTAGATTGTTGTTTGTTTTTGAGTTTTAGGAGTTCTGTTTGTATTCTGGATATATACAGATATCAGATAAATGATTTACAAATATTTTATCACATTCTATGGATTACTGTTTTTTGTCTTTGATGCAAAATTTAGAACATTTTCATGATGTTCAATTCATCTACTTTTTATTTTGTTGCCTATGCCTTTGATGTCAGATCCAAGAAATCATTGCCAAATCTCATGTCTTGAAGATTTTGCCTTATGTTTTTCTCTGAAGTTTTTTTTTTTAAGAGAGAGGAGAGAGAGAGAGAGAGAGAGAGAGAGAATTTTTAACATTTATTTTTTAGTTTTCGGTGGACACAACATCTTTGTTGGTATGTGGTGCTGAGGAACGAACCCAGGCCGCACGCATGCCAGGCGAGCGCGCTACCGCTTGAGCCACATCCCCAGCCCTTTTTCTGAAGTTTTATACCTTTAGGTTTTACTGGGCTGATTCATTTTGAGTTAATTTTTTTTTTTTTTAAACAGCACTTCTTTTATTTAGATAGATTAGCCTAGTACAGTGGCACATGCTTGTATACCAGCTACTTGAGCCACATCCCCAGCCCCTTGAGTTAATTTTTATATGTAATATTAGGTAAGGCCCACTTACTTTCTTCTGTGTGTGTATATTCAGTTTTCCCAAAATAATTTGTTTAAGAGACTACCTTCTTCCCTCTCAGTGAACTTGACAGACTTGTCAAAATTTTTGACATAATGCAAAAAAGCTTTATTTTTATTTATTTATTTTTTAGTTGTACCAGGTGTTAAACCCAGAGAGGCTTCATCACTGAGCTACATCCCCAACCCTTTTTATGGTTTTGTTTTTTTTTTAAATGGGCTCTCACTAAATTGCTCAGTCTGGCTTTGAACTTGTAATCTTTCTCACTCAGCCTCCCAAGTTGCTGGGATTAGAGGCGTGTGCCACCAGGCTTGGCATCAGATGTTTTATTTCTGGGTTTTGTATTCTGTTGGTCCAAGTGTCTGTCTTCATGTCAATACTAAATTGTTTGTATTACTATAGCTTTACAGTAAGTTTTGAAATCATGGAGTGTGAGTTCTCTAACTTTGTGCTCTTTCAAGATTGCTTTGAGTATTCAGGGTTCCTTGATATGCTGAAAGCATTTTAGAACAGGTTTTTCTTTTTATGGAAAAATCTCACTGGGATTTTGAGATAGATTGCATTTGAATTGTGTTGGGTGGTATTGGAATCTTTATGATATTGTGTTCCAGTCCATGAATGTGGAGTGTGTTTTCATTTGTGTATATTACCTTTAGTTTCAGCATGGTTTGTGGTTTTTGTCATGTAAGTCTTTCACCTCTGTAGTATTATGAAGTATTTTTTCTAATGCAAATATAAATGGATTTTTTTCATAACTTTCCTTTCATATTGCTCATTGTTAGAATATAGCAATGTAACTGATTTGTGTGTCGACTTTGTATATTGCTACTTTTCTGTATTTATTTATTCTTGTAGCTTTTTAAAAATGTGTGTGGGTTTACTAAATAAAAGATAATATCAGTGAACAGAGATCATTTTGCTTCTTTCCAAATTGTATGCCTTTCATTTCTTTTTCTTGCCTAATTTCTCTGGCTAGAATTTCCTCATACATTCTTCTTATAGCTTAGGAGTCATTGTTCTGTGTAAATGAGAACAGATGTAGATCTCATGTCTGTGATTTTATGTTTTGATATGTTTACAAAAAACCAAGTTTCTGTTTAGTTTTAAGCTGCTTTCCTAAAAAAAAAAAAAATACCTTTTTCATAATTAATTTTTTCCCAAAGTAACACACAGAGTTTGACACAAGTCTAATGTCAATAACTGCTCAGAAAATTTGAGGAATTTTATCATAGTTCTGAAAGTTGTTACACATGACTAACAATTTTTCCATCTTATTGACTTCTATGTTTCCAGAGCATAATTTTAGTGCATAATGAAATTATTTATGTAGTCATTGGACTTATTGATGACATAAACTGGGAAAAAGCATTTTATGATTAATTTGGAAGATTGTTTTCTATCCTGGGATAACTTTTTAGTTTTAAATCATTTGAAAACTTAAATCTGTCAATGTGCTTTTTCCCCTTTTAGTAGTAGTATACAGGGTTTCTTGGTAATGGTTACAATAGAAGGTATTTTAGAAACATATATGATTGTCTGGAAAGAAGACTGGGGGATAAAAGAAGATGCAGCAGTGTCTTTTCTCTAATAGCAGTAATGGTGTTCTAAGAGGTGAACTCTGGAAAGACCTCATGCTTTTCTTTCTTTATTTTTTGGCATTGTTCAGAAATAGAAATAGGAATTTAAAATAATTTCTTATATTTATTATAGAATTTCTCTTTAATTAACCTCAGTAAGGTTAAAGGAAAGTAGTAGACTGTATACATTTAATAAAACATGCATTTGGGGCATATAGATAACTTTTTTGTTTGGCTTATGTAAAACAATGGCTGGGGATATTTTGTGATGAAGAGTGGCTAAGAATACTCTACATTTTGCTTATAATTAAACTTAGGATGCAAGAAATGCACACACACAACCTCCTGCCCCCCCAAAACCAAAACCTGTATGTTTTTTTATAATTCCTACCCAGCATTATTTTCTTACCTTATCTTCCCTAAAGAGACATTGAAGGGATTCTCTTAATTATAGTATATCTATGTCAGATTGATAAAAAAAAATGAGCAATTTTCTCTTAAGTTGGGTTTTGTGGTGCACACCTATGATCCCAGGTACGTGGGAGGATCACCTGAACATGAGTTCCAGACCAGCATGGGCAATATGGTGAGACCCTGTCTCAAGGGTTTAAAAAAATTATTATTTAGACTTTGAGGTAGACAGTTAAAATGTCAGTAAAATACCATGTGGTTTGTGTCATGGTTTGAATATGGGCAGCAAACACCACCCCCACCCCCTCTCCTTGGTAGTGTTTATGTGCTGAAGGATTGTTCCTCAAGATGGTATTATGGACCTTTGGGAGCTGGGTCCTTAGGTCATAGTGGGTCATGCCCCAGAAGGGGATTCCAAGACTCATGCCATCCTCTTCCTGTTTTCTTTTCTGGCCATGAGGTGAGTACTTTTACTCTCACTTCCAGTCTCACCCCAACCCCCCCGGGCCCAAAACAACAGGGCCTATGATTTGTGGACTAGAGTCTTCAAAACTGAGCCAGGATAAATCTTTTTTCTTTGTAAGTTAATTTCAGGTATTTCATTATAATAACATGAAACGGATTCATAATTTGCCAAAGAAAAATTGAAAATTTTTCTAATGTTTCTAATAACATTTAATTGAATATTTTTAGTGGTGTTATAATTTCTGCAGCAGTTAACGTAAATTCAGAAGTTTCCTTAATTTTTAATAGTTTGGTTTTGTAGTTTTGAAAATACTTATGAAAATATTTAAACATTGGTATGAAATGACTTGTTGACATTTGGGAATGAGAATCAAGTCAAGAAAGATTCTCAGGTGCACGTTTCAAATCACATACTCCTTCTTTTGCAGTGCTGGTTGTAGATCCCAGGGCCTCCTGCAGAAAGCTTGTATTCCTGACATTCTCAGGCCAGGCTGTACAGACTTGATTTATACACAGAGAATTAGTTCCTTACTCGGATTTTGTTGTTTTGTGGTACCAGGAGTTGAGCGCAGGGCTCATGCATGCTACACAGGTGCTCTACATTGAGCCATATCCCCAACCCTTTTTATTTTTTATTTTTTTTGAGGTGGGGTAAACTAAGCTTCCCAGACTGGCCTCAAACTTACAATCCTCCTGCTTTAGGCTCTCAAGTTGCTGGAATTACAGACGTGCACTACTGTACCATCTTTGTTTTTGTTATTGTTTTTGTATATCAATTAAGGTGCTGTGCTTATCAGTGGCCAACTTAGCCAACTTAGCAAGACCCTGTCTTAAAAAAATAAAATGGCAACAACAACAAAATACGAGTATATTCTCTTTAAGAATATGCATTATTATATAGTTTTGCAGTTTGGAGTGATATATGTTCAAAATAGTAAAATTAAATAACCTGGCATTTAAAATGATGAATTGTGGTATCTAGAAAACATGGGTGTCTAGTATATTAAAGTTTTTTGTAGCCAGTTTTGCTATTAATAAATGTTTAAGGGGCTGGGGTTGTGGCTCATTGGCAGAGCGCTCGCTTAGCACATGCAAGGTGCTGGGTTTGATCCTCAGCACTACATAAAAATAAATAAATAAAATGAAGGTATTGTGTCCAACTACAACTAAAAAATATATTTAAAAAAGAGAAATGTTTAATTTTCTAATCAAAAAGCAAACTAACAAAAATCTTTTCTCTGTTTTTCTCCATTAAGTAGCTATTTCTCATTTGCTCTCAGAGGCAGTCTTTTTCTCTTCAATTTTAATTTTTAAAGATAATTTAATATGAATCCTTTTTAAAAGTTTAGGTATATATTATCTAGACAGAAGAACAGATTTAAAACCTGTTAAATTGGAAGAAAAGGTTTAAGGGCTGCGTGACGGGAAATATTGTTGTGGCTATATTAGGAAAATAAAATCTACATTATGACAGGTTATTGAAAAAGGAAAGGATTTGAATAAGCTATATTTAATTTGCATCCTTGAGTTATGATGGTTTTTCCCTCTGTGGGGTTTTTTTTTTGTTTTGTTTTGGTTTTGGTACTAGGGATTGAACCCAGTGGTGCTTAACCACTGAGCTTCATCTCCAGCCCTTTTTTGTATTTTATTTATTAACAGGGTCTCTCTGGGTTCCTTAGGGCCTCTGTAAATTGCTGAGGCTAGCTTTGAACTTGCAATCCTCCTGAGCCTCAGCCTCAGAAGCTGCTGGGATCCCTCTGTTTTTAATTAAAAGCATTCAAGAAGTTCATTGGATTAAACAAAGAGGAATGAAGGGAAGGGACGGGGAATGAGAATAGGAAAGACAGTAGAATGAATTGGACATAATTTTCCTATGTTCGTATATAAATATACAATCAGTATAACACGCCACATCACGTACAACCACAAGAATGGGAAGTTATACTCCATGTATGTACAATATGTCAAAATAACTGTACTGTTATAACTGTACTGTCATGTATATCTAAAAAGAACAAATTAAAAATGTGAGAAAAAAATAAAACCAATCATGGGATCTTACAGAATTGATTTTCCTGATCTCAAAGTTTAGAAAATAGAAAATAAATAGAATTGTATATCATGCATGCTCTACTTTATGTTCTGCTTTTCTTTCTCATGATTTGTATTACAATTACAATTCAGTTCACAGATTTACCTTATGGTAAGTTTAGTATGCTGAAATCTAAAAATTGTCAGCATCAATACAAATCAGATTTTATTCACATGCACTATTTTTTGTTGTTGTAAATTCCTGGAGTCCAGTTATGATAGATGTATAGTGAAGAAATAGATCCATTTTTTTCATAGACCATGAGGTAATAATCTGGATTGAAAATTTGGTAGCAAAGAAATGATAGATAAAAAATAAGATAAAAATGATAGATAAAATGCATATTTTATTGAAAAGCACAATAAAGATAATGTCTGTTCTGATATAAACTATTCACATTAAGTTGAAGGTTAACAAGTTGTATATGTATGTGTCATGCTGACTGAAAACATTTTATGATTTCAAATGTTAATTTTCTTGATTTGTGGGAATTTTTCTGGGTAGGTTAACTGTAGTTATCCAGATGGGGCCTCAACTACTGGCATATATCATGGGGAATTCACTGAGGATGTTGTGCCCAGCTTTGCAGGTGTAGATACGTACTTTTTTTTTTTTTTTTTTTTTTTGCTATTGTTATATCTTTATGTCTATAATGTCATTACTTTTGCTTTAAATAGTTACAATATCTTTTTTAATTTTTAGAGGGGTTGTACCAGGAATTGAACTCCAGAGCACTCAACTGCTGAGCCACATCCCCAGCCCTATTTTGTGTTTTATTTAGAAGACAGGGTCTCACTGAGTTGCCTAGTGCCTCCTTATTCTCCTTTCTCAGCCTACCAAGCCGTTGGGATTGCAGGGGTGCGCCAACGCACCCAGCTAACAACAAATTCTTATAGCTTTTGTTTACCTTAAAAGTTATTTCACTCTGTTTTGGAAAGATACTGAATTTTTGTTGTTTCCTTTTACCACTTTGTTTTAGTTTTTTGGGGAACTGGGGATTAAACCCAGAGGGATCATAGAGCTACATCCCAAGCTCTTTTTATTTTTACTTTAAGATAAGGTCTTGCTAAATTATTTAGGGCCTCGCTCAGTTGCTCAGACTGGCCTTGAACTTGGGGATCCTCCTGCCTCAGCCTCCTGAGCTGTTGGGATTACAGACGTGTTCCACCACGACAGGCTCTTTTCACCACTTTAGAGATGTCTTGTGTCTTGCATTCCTTCTGATGAAAAATAGCTGTTATTTATAGAATGTTCTTGTTCTTTGCCTGTTTTTAAGATTTTATGGTCATTGATTTTTAGTAGTTTGATTTTTGTGATGTGACTAGGTAGTTTTGTTTGTATTATTTTGCTTGGGGTTTGATTTGAAATAAAGTCATTTTCCTCGTTCAAAATTATGAATTATTCTTTAATTCTCCAAGTGTTTTGTTTGTTTGTTTTTCCGTCTTCCATTTTTGCTTTCTAAATGTTTTATTTGTATGTAGATCTTTTGAGGTTTCTGGCTGGAGAGACTGGGTGCTCAGGCCATTAACTAAGATAGGAAATGCAGTGTATGCTCACTTGTAGTCTCAAAATAAGTTATTGAATTTCACAACTAAAAGAGGTCATTGGTCATCTTAGCCAAGAGTAAGAGTGAAAAATTGGGATTCATACAAGAAAGAAAGGATGAAGTAAGAATTTAAGAAATGAAGATTGTGCTTGTGTCTTTGTGTTTTATGCCCCATAATTGTGAGATAGCCTAAAATTGTTTCATTTTTAGGCCTTCAACATAAATAGCATCCTTTTTTTCCCACTTTTTAAAAGAGTAATCTGAGAAAATACCAATCACTTTATGATATCTAGGGAGCATAATTGCTATAGCATATTGCTTATGCTTTTTCTCAGTTTATATTTTTCTTAGGTTAATATGACTTATAGTTGAATATTCAATTGGCATCTTATTTATTCTCATGTTCTAGGAAAATTTTGGTCAGATATACACAAGGGGCTGTTTGCCCATTTTTAGGTTGTACTGTAATCAATACTTGTTGGGAAGCAGAAGACTTAAAATTTCTGTAATAGCTTTTTAAATTTGTTTTGTTTTAATGGGTACTAGAATATCAATGGATAATTCATCACTATTAATCTGTTACACAAATATGTCATGAATCCAACTAGTATGTATAATTATAATGTACCAGTAAAACATTTAAAAAATCTGTTGCAGAACTTTGTGAAGTCATAAATACACTTCAGCTTTTCATATTAGAATTAAGAAGAATGAATTCAGTAGGTAATTTGTAAGCAAATAATTAATACATAATTATTACATAACTTTGAAGTTGTGAGATTTAAATTTTCCATAGATACTAAATATAAAGCACAACAAAGAAATACAAAATACACTTAGATAGAGTTCCCCCAGGGGACAGTTTACTTCCTGAGACTTTTATTAGATGGTACTATTGGAAGGATGAAATGTAATCTTAAAGGATTTTGTTATTTTTTATAGTATATTACAATTTGTGTTTTAGAATAAAGATTGATTGCTTAAAATAATTAAAACCAAGTTGAAGTGACTTCACTCAAAATTCTAAGATCAGTACAGTTTAGTAATTTCTTGGTCACTAAATTCTTGATTACTTATAATTTTCATTTCAAACATTTCAGAATTTTGCAGGTTATTACAGGTGCTGACATCCTTTGATTTGTTATTGAAATATTCTTTCTTTTTCCCCAGTTCAAAGCAGTATTCAGCGATTTCAAGAGAAGTTTTTTATTTTTGCTTTGACACCTCAACAAGTTAGAGAGATATGCATATCAAGGTAAGAGGAATGCTTGGAGTATGTTTCTCCTTGAATGTTGTATATTGGTCTTTTAGGGCTGCCATAACAAAGGGCTGCACAGAGAGGTTGGCTTAAAAAGTAGAAATTTGTTTCTCAAAATTCTGGAGGCTTCTGTTCAAGAACAAGGTGTTGACAGGTTTGGTTTCTTATAAGGCCTTTCATTTTAGCTTACCCATTTTGCTGTATCTCTTTACATGACCTTTTCTTTGTACCAGGTATATGCCTGGAGTCTTTTCCTTTTAACACCAGCCCTGTTGGTTTAGGGACCCACCCTTAAGACTTCATTTAACCTTAATTGCCTCTTTTGAAAAATCTTGTCTTCAAATGCTCACATTGGTAGGGCTTCAGCATGACAATTTTGTGGGTATACTGTCCAGTTCATAACTGTTGGACTATTTCTCTTTTAAGCAAGGGGAGTATACTTTGAAAATTAGTCAAATATTTAATAAATACTCTATATTAGAAACAATTTTAACTTTTGAATTGAAACCTCACTATCTTTTAAATTGTTTAAGTCACATTTGGCAACACATGTTTTTCCTGTTTTGTCAGTGCTGGGAATCAGACACAGTGCCTTTTACATATAGGCAAGCATCTCACCACTGAACTACACCCCTAACCGCACAGCAATTTTTTACATGAAAAATATTTTCCAAATATTAAACATAAAAATTTGTGATAAAAGCCCAAAGGTAGGATGACCATCAACTTCATAATATCAAACAAGCATTTTTTAAAGTAAAGTGAGCATAATTAATATTTATTTTTCAATAAGAACAAAAACCTTAAAGTTTAGAGCAAAGTAAGCTAAAAAAAATACTGACCAAAAAATTACTTGAAATCTAAAAGCAATTAGAAAAGTACTGTTAACCCTTGCCTATTTCGGAAAACAGAATCTTAAAAGTACACATTTGTAAAGAGTAAATGAACTAAGAGATGTAAAAGGAAAGAGAAGGTAATTTGTAGGGTAAACTTTTCAAATTAAACATAATCATCTTGAAAACTGGAAGCCATGTGTAGCCATTCTTATTTGTAGCCATTGCTGAAGCAGAAGTGGCCAAAATGAAGTTCAACCCTTTGTTCAAAGGTGTCTTAATGCCTTTTCCCATGTTCATCAGATGATTATGTTCTTCCCTCCTTCCTGAGAGCAGAGGCAGAAGCACAAGCACAACTTTTGATCTATGTGCAATCAAAGGGATAATGAAGTTCAGATTGTGTGAGGACACTGTAAAGGCTAGCAGATTGGCAAAGTAGTTTGGATTTATAGGAACAAACTTGTCATGTGCATTGAATGTGGCGATGGGAAAAGGCTAATGGCACAAGAGCTGTCCATGTGGGCATTCACCCCAGCATGGTCATTATCACCAGACTAAAACTGGACAAAGACCGCAAAAAGATCCTGAAATGGAAGGTCAAATCTTGCTAAATAGGAAAGGAAAAGGGCAAATATAAGGAAAAAACAGTTGAGAAGATACAGGAGAGAAGTCTAAAGTTATCTTTTACAATTTTCAAGCTGCTAAAATGAAAAAATATATATATAATTTTTTGGTGTTAATAATAACTTCTTTATATAAGGTGCTATAGTTTACTAACTTTGGGGGGAAAGTCTATATTTAACATAATTTTATAAGTTTTTTATAGCCGAATGTTGCCATCTTTAATCTGTAAGCTGCATATTAAGTCTCCCTAGGTGGTGGATTCAGATTTATGGACCTTAAACTCTTAAATATGAAGTATCTTGAAAATGGACTGTTGTTATGTAGAAGACTCTGGAACACAACTTTAGATTCTTTGACTAATTATATCATTTTTATTAAAATTATGTGTCTCAACAAAATTCTCAATGATTTTATAATCTGTCCCTGGAAAGTTTGAGGTCCCAAAGAGTAGTGCACACATAGAAAGGGTAACTTGTAGGGATCTTAGGGGACATTTAATAAATCAGCTAACAAAATAGACAAAAATCATATTTTATATCATTAGTTCTTAGTTTTGTTTTCTTTTTTTTTTGTTTAAAGAGAGAGGGAGAGAGAGAGGAGAGAGAGAGAATTTTAATATTTATTTATTTTTTTTATTTTATCGGCGGACACAACATCTTTGTTTGTATGTGGTGCTGAGGATCGAACCAGGCGAGCGCGCTACCGCTTGAGCCACATCCCCAGCCCATTTTGTTTTCTTTTGATAAGCTCTTAGGAGCAGTGTTTGTTAAGTGTTCATTAGGTATAAGATGTTTTATATGACATGATCCTTTTCTACCAAGTTTAGTGCAAATTGTAAGAGGAAATCAGCTCATTTTCATAAAGTGTTTGATGCAAGGTATCATATGAAAAGAACCTGTTTAGTAATGACAGATGAGCTGATCTATAGGAGGGAGAAGATAACTGTTACCTGTGGTAACAGTCTGGGAAAACTTGACTTGAGATGTTGGTTGGCTTTGAATAAAGGAGATTAGAGTAAGAGATTTAGAGGTTCATACTTCAAGGTAAATTTTTTAAGCAAATGAAGTGAGGAACACTTGCAAACTGTGCTATTCTAAACGTGTGGGAGAATTTGCTTTAAGTACATAAATATGTAAGTAAACATATCACTTAAAACTCTAGCTGCTTCTGGAGAAGGGAACTAGATAGCTGGGAGCAGAATTATGGGGACTCTTTATATCTTTCTTGTATACATTTGGTGTTTGGATTATGTGAATATGTTAACTAATAAGAAATGGATGACTAATTTTTTTTTTAATACTTATTTTTTAGTTGTAGTTGGACACAATACCTTTATTTTATTTATTTATTCTTATGTGGTGGCTGAGGATCGAACCCAGGGCCTTGCACATGCTAGGTGAGCACCCTACCACCGAGCCACAACCTCAACCCATGAATGACTAATTTTAAACTGAAAGTATTAATCATGTTCTGTAGATAGATGGTGGTGATAGTTGCCCGACATGGATGTACTTACTGCCACAGACCTGCACTTTTTTTTTTTTTTTTTAATTTTTAGTTGTAGTTGGACACAACACCTTTTATTTATTTATTTGTATGTGATGCTGAGGTTTGAACCCAGGGCCTTGCGTGTGCTAGGCGAACACTCTGCGGCTGAGCCACAACCCCAGCCCACCAGACCTGCACTCTTAAGAATGATTATAATGGAAAAATTATTTTTTTATTGTATATTTAACCCTAATATAAAAAATTTTTTAAAGTAGTGGCTGTTTACAATCCCCCCTCAAAAGATAAAGACCACATGCATCACATGTAAATTACAAAGCCTAACCTTTTCAGAGCTACATAGTAAATTGGTAAAAATCCCCTTAGTGCTTATAATTTCAGGATTCTGAAGGCTGAGGCAGGAGGATTGCAAGTTCAAGGCCAGCCTCAGTAACTCAGTGAAACTGTCTCAAAATAGAAAAAATAAAGGCTTTGGGATGTAGCTCAGTGTTAAATTGCCCCCTGGGATAAATCTCCAGTTTCCAACCCCCACTGCAAAAAAAAAATCCGTATAATAAATGGAAGTGAAAGTTTGCTGCCTATTACCAAGCTTTAATAATTATCAATGTTTTGGCTGTCTATATCTGACTCCCTCTTTCCTTTTTTTCCTGAAGCATTTAAAGCAGATCACAGGCATTATATAATTTAATCCAAAAATATTTCAAGATTCAGCTCTAGTTTTGAACATAATCACTGAAATTAATAATTCCTTAATACAGATAATACCCAGTCCATATTCATATTTGCTCAATTGTTTTAGTTTTCAAACAAGGTTCATATATTACTTTTGACTTTATTGTTGATACAATAATATTAACTAAACTGTAGACTGCAGATTTTGCTAATTTTTCAACTAATGAACTCTGTTTCTAGATCTCATTTGAAATTACATTTAATTGTGATATCATCTTAATTTCTTTTTTTTTTTTTAGAGAGAGAGAATTTTTTTAATGTTTATGTTTTTTTTTGTTTTCGGCGGACACAACATCTTTGTTTGTATGTGGTGCTGAGGATCGAACCCGGGCCACACGCATGCCAGGCAAGCGCGCTACCGCTT
Organism: Spermophilus citellus; assembly: GCF_964194105.1. NCBI lineage: Eukaryota > Metazoa > Chordata > Mammalia > Rodentia > Sciuridae > Spermophilus > Spermophilus citellus. Next base: position 104,074,985 of record NC_138198.1, on the reverse strand, counting down.
TAGCCACATCCCCAGCCCTTAATTTCTTTTTTTTACTTAGTAGGTTTCTTAGTTTTTCCTTGTCTTTTTGACTTCTGATACTTTTGAAGAGTACTGGTCAGGCATTTTGTTGACTGCCCTCAGTTTCGGTATGTCTTTTATTTTGTTACTGCTGAAATTTTTGCATTTTTGATAATATCTCAAGTTATATTCCCTTCTTGGTGTATCATACCAGGGACTACGTAATATTGATCTGTTTTATTTTTGGTGATACTAACTTTGGTTGTTTGGTTAAGGTACTGTGTACCAGATTTTTGCACTGTAGTTATTGAGTTTCTTATTAATAACTACCTTGGGGGAGATACTTTGAGAGTAGGCATATACTGTTGCTCCTCAGACTTTTGCTCTAGTTCATTATTCATTTGTGAATCTTGTCTTCAGCAAAACAGTCGTGTGTTTCAGTGATGATTTTCTATTATCCTTATTCTTTTCTACATTGGAACTGTCCCTTCTCCCTTATTTATGTATGTAGGAATTCATATCAGTGTGGTTTCATAGGTGTTCCATGGATTTAACTCAGTGCCATAGGGATTTATATTGTGGTTCAATTGTTCTACCTTTGGCTGTTGGTAGTTCTTTCAAATTGGCTTTAATGCCCTTTTAATGTTTCTCTCCCTCCCAGATCCACTTTTAAGCACCTTTATACTTTCTGATACTCCAGGCTTATCTTCTGGTTTTTTTTTTTTTTTTTTAATTTTTTTTTTATTTTTTAGTTTTCGGCAGACAAAACATCTTTGTTTGTATGTGGTGCTGAGGATCGAACCCGGGCTGCACGCATGCCAGGCAAGCGCGCTACCGCTTGAGCCACATCCCCAGCCCATATCTTCTGGTTTTGTGTTCCTCCTGGAATTGGGAATTGATCACTTCTTCACAGCCATGGTTCCCCTCATAATTATAATTATAATTATCACAGTTTCTGCTTTTCAAACAACAACAACAAAAAAGTTTCATTTGCATGCTTGCTTCTTGTGGTAACATTTAACCATGCCTATCCCTATGGTTCTCAAACTTGCTGCATATTAGAGTCAGTTGGGGAGCTTTAAGAAAATCCAATCCATGCCAGATACCCAGGATTCATCCCATATCAGTTAAATTAGAATCTCCTAGGATAGACAGTGGTTTTTGTGGTGCTGGAGATCAAACCCATACACATGCATACTGTATATGTGCTTTATTATTGAATTATACCTATATCCCCAAAACAGGGATCGTTAAAGCTCTCTGGGCGTTTCCTGTGAGCAAATTTGAAAACCACTGCTGTGTGTCTGACTCTTCCCATTTGCCTGTAGAGATAATAAGGTCTAGTATAAAGATGTGAATATATTCAGGTTCAGCTAGCTTGCTTGCTTCCTTCCTTCCTTCTTTCCCTCCCTCCTTGCCTGCCTCCTTCCTTGTCTCCCTCCCTTCTTGCCTCCCTCCCTTTTTTCCCTCTTCCCCTCCTCCCTTTGTATTATATCATTTAAAGATCCATCAGTGAGTGGCTTCAGCTCTCTTCTTGACTTCAGGACTTCCATTTGGTACTACCACATTTCTAATCATTCTTCCTTAGGTCTTCCCATTGACTTTTCCTGCTCATTCTCAGAAATCAATTTGTGATTCTCTTCTTGATACTCTGTCAGTTTCTTTGTATGTGCTTTTGTTATTTTTATATTGGAAGTTGAAAATCACCACTATCTCTCTCCAGTGTCCTTTCTCATTGAGCCTACTTTAATGACCCACAAGCACATCAAACACAGCACATCTAAAATTAAACTTGCCTACTTTTCAGACTGGCTTGTCTTTTGTTCCTTTAATGCAGCACATATTTATTGACTTTCTGCTGTAGTCCAGATCGTACTCCATATATCAGTGACACAAACTTGAAAAATAAATTGGCTTCAGGGACATTTTTGTTTGATGTATTTCCTGCTGTAGTCCCCATTCATTGATAGCATTGGGATCTGTCAGGACACAAGGCCTCTTGGTATTATCCCACTGTTCATAGACCATCTCCCATTACTTTGATAACACTGTATTGATTCTTCTCCATCACTTTCCAGAGTTATAATTTAACCATGGAACTCTACTTTTGAAGAAGCTAGTAGAATTTTTAGAGTAATACAAACTAGAAAGTGAATCTTGGCCCAATGCACTGGTGCATGCCTGTAATCCCTGATTTGGGAGCCTGAGTCAGGAGGATCACAAGTTCAAAGCCAGCCTCAGCAATTTAGCACGGCCCTGGGCAACTTAATGAGAGTCAGTCTCTCTCTCTCTCTCTCTCTCTCTCTCTCTCTCTCTCTCTCTCTCTCTTTCTCTCTCTCTCTCACACACACCTGTCTGGGGATAAAGCTCGGTGGTAAAGTATCATTGGGTTCAGTCTCCAGTAACAAAAAAAAAAAAAGAAAGTGAATTTTGGCTTAACCACCTAGGTCTATGTGCTGCTGGACTAGTGACTAAACCTCATTCATTCTTATCTATCCAATGTGTAAAACTGGAGTAATGTCACCACCTCAATGGGTCTTTTGAAGAGGGGTGCTATAACTTGCTCTACTTCTCCTTATCCCAATGAGTAGCATCAACAACTATCCCATTGCACTATTCCAAAACCTGAGCACCCACCCAAAAAATGCCTCTTCTCTCATTTACTTCCTGTGTTTAGTCAGGCTTTGAGGTCTACTGAATACTTTATGCTGAAGTATCTCTCAGCAGTATTTGTGTTTAAATAGCTTTCAGGTTCTCTTCTTTTGCCTATACAATTGAAATGGTCTCCTAACTTTGGTTCCTAGCTGATCATGTGATCTTTCTAAAGCCTGTTCTGTTTTTTTCTCTTTGGTACTCAAAAACCTGGTAGTGCTGCTTCATCAAGTACACGCTTCATTGCCTGGCAGCTCTTTACATTTTGCTCTGCCCAACTTTTTTTTATTTTTTAATCATCTTATCTCCCATTAGTTTTCTCTAGCAACTTATATTCTGAATAGGCTTTCTATTTTTCTAGGCTCATCTCCTGTCATTTCTCTTTTTTTCAGATTATGTTCCCCAACCTGACAAGATACTTAAGGCATTTCTAATTGATCCTCACTTTTCTATTGAGAATCACAACACAAGTGGGGTCACTAAATAGAAATAGGCAGAACCACTGTTGTACAAACTCTTTTTGATTGGTCTTCTGATAACTGCCTTGAACTTTCAAGACAAAAATTAAGTTTCCACATTGCTATAGCACTTATCACACTTTTGTTTTGTTATGTGTGTATATATATAACCTACTGTCATGAGTCCTTTGAAGCAAATACTGTGTTTTATTTATCTCTGATGCCCCCAGTGCCCAGACTGAAATGTTTCTTGATTTGAATGAGTGGAATAATATGAGTTGCTCAGAAGAGGTCAATATTGTCTAGGATATGTGAATGTTTTGAAGAGACACTTGAGAACAGTGGAGCCTTTTAGTGGCAAGGAAGACAGTGGGAGGAGAGGAAACACTGGTACCCAGCTGCTCACACTTACTGAGCACAGCTCTTGTGTTAACATGTTTAATCATCACAACAACTTAATGTGGTAGAAGCAGTAGTTTTCTGTCTTTAACAAATACAGAAACCAAAACACAGAAAGGTTAAGTAATTGCCCAAGGTCCTTTAGCTCAGGACCATAAAGCTCATGCTGTGCTTTACTGCCTTCCATCAAGGTAGAGAGTTGGAAACAATGAACAGACTATCTCAGTTAGAATAAAGTGAGGGTAAAATATACTACTTTAGGTACTACTGTTAATGATCTTTTCTCTGACAAAGTGCAAGATTTAGGATAATGGCTAAGGATACCTTGTTAACTACAAGGTGTATCCCCAGGTGATCTTGTTAAAATGCAGATTCAAATTCCATACATCTGGGATGGGGACAGAGAGTCTGCATTTCTAACAACTCCTAAAGATACTAGTGCTACTTTGCTGTGGACTCCATTTTGAATGGCAAGGGTTTAGAGGGTTCGGTGCCAGAGGTGTTTTATATAGAACTCTGTTTCTCATCTAGAAAGTGCAAGAGGTTATGTGTATTAATTTGAATACTAATTATGAAGTTGCTGTTGTATAGAGAAGTTGATACTGCAAGCATTAGTTCTATATTAGAATAACTTGGGTAGCTGTAAAATGTAATGAGAGACTATACTCAAATCGTAAGAATATCTAGTGAATGGACTTTTATGTTAAACAAGCAAGATCTTCAAGTGATTAGAGTCTTAGAGTGGAGAACTGCTAAGTACAGATTAATTTGTTAATTTTTTTAGAACCTAGCATATTTCTTTTCATGTTAACAAATTTGTTGTCTACTGAAGTAAATACTGTATTGTCAGAGTTCCTATGAATTGAAAATACCTTAAAATTGCTGAAAAGACATGACTAAAAGTCAATGAGCGTTATCATCAGAGTGTTTTAATTAAGGTTTATACGGTTGGCAGGCTAGATTTCATGTTTTAACAAGTAAGAATAAAAATGAATAATACTTTTTTCCCCCCGGTGATAGTGTTCCTGTGGAATCTTATTCTATATTCTTAACCTATTCTATTTCTCTTTCCAACAGGGATTTTTTGCCAGGTGGTAGGAGAGATTATACAGTCCAAGTTCAGCTGAGGTGAGTTTGAAATTTTCTAACTATAAGTTTACACTTGATACCTTTGTGTATTTGACCCTAAATTTTAAAACATATGAACATGTTTGGATTCATTATTTATGAGAGGTTTCTTCTTCTTCTTTTTTTTTTAAATGCAGACTTTGCCTGGCAGAGACAAGTTGTCCTCAAGAAGACAACTATCCCAATAGTCTTTGTATAAAAGTAAATGGGAAGCTGTTTCCTTTGCCTGTAAGTTGCTTTTTATTCATAAGATTTTCATGTAAATTTAATGTAAACACTGACAAGGTCTAGAAACAGTGATAGCTACGTACCAATTAATAGTTAGTTCTAGCATCTAGATTAAATATTGTTTTGTCTTTGAGGGATCCATAGCTCCTTAGAGAAATAAATGACTCTTGGAGAGATGGAAAAAAAAATGAGCCTGGAACTTGTTATTTTAGAATTTTAGGAAGCTCTGAAAGACTCTTGGGATCATATTAAACAACAGGACTTGGGCACTTAAATATATAGGACAGCATGTTATGGTGGCTATATGGATTAGCTGAGACTAGCCAGTGGACGTGTGGTGGGATGCAGGGTCTTTTTGAGAGTGGCTAGCCCAAGAGGTATAGAGTTCCAAGCCTGGAACTTGATGTACACACCAGAGGGTTAGAGGAATGCAATGATATTTGACAACGCAGCATATGGACTTAGCTGGAATATATACATTGTAAATGTATGCATCCTGTTCCTGACCTAATAGATAGTTTTGGAATCTACAAATCCTTAATCAAGTCTTAAAAATAATATTTAAATTGGTGAACTGTTTTGTGTTTTGCACTGAGGCCTGAAGTATATTATTAAATTTGTCAGTTGTACAGAAGGCCAACAAAAGCATTAAAAAAAAAAAAGTATGATCTCTTTGTTAAGCCCTACCAAGTGTTTGCTCTAACTGAAGTATTCTGAGAACAGACCCCCTCCCCCCGCCCCATTTTGCTGAGGTGCCATTTCAACAGATCAGACACCATTGCAGCTCTTGAGGAATGAATGGGAAGCTGTTTAGCATTCCTGCTGAGCATGAGACTTGGGTCTGGAGTAAGTATATGAATAATACCTATGAGCAGCTAAGCCCTTAAAATTGAGCTCCCAACTTAAGATAGTCCATGGCTCAGGTTGACCCAGTAGCTAAAGGAATCTGACTTTTCTTGTTAGGAATGTGTCTCATTCATAGAGAGTGGATTTAGAAAACTTGAGAAATACTTGTTCCAGGAGTTTTACAGAGCTTGAAGACCACTGCATCACAAACTCTTTGTGAAGATGCCTGTAAGACTGAAATCAGTTGGGATAGTCCTATGGGGGTAAAAAGGGGGGAAAGAGGATGAATAGATATGCTCAGGAACAATTGCTTACATGGTCCCATATATGTTCAAAGCCAGGTTGGACGTGCCAGTGATGCTGTGTCTGAAATATGTGATGTTTTGTTTAAACTCTTTGGCATTGCTTTAGAAAATATGGAGGCTGCATATGTGTATACACACAAGCCCATAAAATTTCCAGATGGACTAGTCAGTAACATATATGAGGATGATAATCCTCATGGCTGAGATCTTCACCACTGTAGCTCTGAATTTGTCACTCTTACAGTCCTTTTGAGAGAGAGAAAATTAGGCAGCTGATTATTTCCTCTTTACATTGTTAGTTATTGCTGACTTCTGCCCCAAAGCACCAATTAACCCTTGAGTGCTTATCCTAGGCTATTTGTGAATACATTGACTACTATTTAAAGCATCCTTTGTCTGATGAATTTGGTACTTATCCTGGGAGTTAGGGGTACTTGTGAAGAAGAAGAAATAGAGCAATGGGAGAACGGCAGAGACATTTTTAAAATTTAAAGGGAGTGGGGAAGCCCTGCTTGACCCAGCTAGGGCCATGCCAAAGAAAATCCTATTCCAGCCTTTCCCTGAAAAGGCTTTTTGCTACAGACCCATGGAACAACTGACATAAATTCACATGCAATTGATGGAAAACGTCTTAAAATTATTTCTTAATCCACACATGCTATTCATTAAGGTAATGAAATTCATTAAGAACACAAAACAAGATTGTGAGGTTTATGAGAATTATGTGAATATGCTGCAGCCTCAAAAGAAGAAAGCTACAGGGAATGTATAGGAGTGACATTGAACTTTTGACTCTCAGGGACCCTGTTCCAATTGAAAGAACCATGAGCAAGCCACAAAGAAGCTTAACATGTATGTAGTCCTTGCCCCTGACCCTGGTTTGTTTAATAACAGATCCCAGAGGGATAAGGTTGACATGGTCATGGAATTTCCCACAAAAGCGCCAAACATATTTGTCGTATGCTGAATCACCTTATTATAATGTCTGGTTATTATAAACCCATGGCATTTTGCCACTATATTGCATATGCACAGTAAATGGAATGGGAAATATAATTTGGATAATCCGAAGGAGAAGATTCTCTTGATGCAGGGAAGAAGTATGCAGCTCATAGTGAGGCTTGCACGGTTATGGCCTGCAGCTTGCAAAGATAAAAAGTTGCCTTAGACACTGCCCCCATCTTTGACTCCTAGGACTGCCGGTGTGCAGACTGAGAGCTAGATCAAAAGTCTATTTTTTGTTTTGTTTTGTTTTTTTGCAGGGTGGGGTCGGGCAGAAAAAGGCTTAGGGAGTTATTTTGAGTAGTTGACTTATTATTAGTTTTAAAGAAATTATAAGAAATTTCTATGAAACCTGTGGAACTGGAAGGTTGAATGGGGAAAGACTGACAGGGAGGAGTATTTCTTGGAGAGATTCCAAAGAATGGAGAAGATACGTGCTTTAACTCAGTTGGTAAAAATCTCCAGTTCCTCTTAGTGTAGTACTGACCTCCTTTTCCTAATAAATTCTGAGTTTATGGATTTCCCTCTTTCTGTTTTTTTTTTTTGTTGTTGTTGTTGTTGTTGTTTTGTATCTGGGATTGAACCCAGGAACACTTAACTACTGAGTGACATCCCCAGCCCATTTTTATATTTTATTTAGAGACAGGGTCTCACTGAATTGCTTAGTGCCTTGCTAAGTTGCTGAGGCTGGCTTTGAATTCCCAATCCTCCTGCCTCAGCCTCCTGAGCTAGTGGGATTACAGGTGTGCACCACCATGTCCGGTTCTTTCTTTGTTTTTGTGTATGAAATTTTCAGTAAGAAAAAATGTCTTTGAGGGTCGTGGCTCAATGGCAGAACACTTGCCTAGCATGTGTGAGGCACTGGGTTCGATCCTTAGCACCACATACCAATTGAAAAATGAAATTTTTTAAAATAAAAAAAATGTCTTTGAGGCAGCTGGGAAATTGGAATAGAAACCAGATATTAGATGATTTTTTGGAAACTTGTGAATTTTGTAAGGTTGCAATACTGTGTTTTTTAAAGGTCTTCTTAGACACACTGATTAAGAATATGAAAATTAACTGGTATGTCTAGAATTTGTGTTTACTCAAGGACAAAAATTATTGTGCATGTATATGGTGGGTGTGTTTGGGGGCAAGCTGGAATGAGGCTGGAGACAAAAGTAACAAGATTGAAAAATGTTAGTAATTATTGGAGCTGGTTAGTGGGTACTCTGCTTTTGTGTATGTTTGAAAATTTCCAAAATATAAACTAAATAAGCAAATAGATGTTGATAGTATTAAAATAATAGTGGTGATTAGAATTTAGGAGGTGATGATAAAGGAGCAGCATTGTGGAGTTTGTCACAATTGTATATAGGGCAGGATGTTGTCATAGCATGTAACATGAAAAGTTCTTTTGAGTTTCTTTTCCTAAAGTGTGAGGCTGAGATCCACATAGTCTTCTACCAATGTTCTCTAACAGCCTTTATTGAGAAAACTTGTGGATTTGCTCTTCAGATCACCTGTGAAATGAACTTGATTTTATTTTTGCTTTAAACATGGAAAGTTGTTAAAAATTTGAGAAGGCTGAACATTAATATTTTACAAAGTTTCAACTATAATGGGGTCTTGGATGCTTGGATAGGTAGGAGGTTGCTATGGGCTAGAAGGGGAATACAGATTGATGACCCATAATTACTATTGAAATCAAACTTCTCAAATAGGTAGAGAATAGACTGAATATACTTTAGGCAATTAAGACTAGTTCTATACATAATTTTGAATTTGCTTAGCACTCATTCTTAAATTCACTGTTGTTTGACCCACTGTTACTGTTCCATTCTGTGCTGTCAAGATATGACTCAAAATTCCATTTTACAGACTTCACATATAGCTAGGTCATGAGTTATTCTTATCATTTTGGCAGACCCTATGCCATTGTTTTTATTTGGCTGAAATACCAGTAGACAGAATTATCTTCTAGGCCCAAAATAGGCAAGACAAAAGTTTGCATTTATAATTGCCTAAATACTGATATTGATATTCCTTGTGTTTGTCTATTCTTAGAATTTTTACAAGAGGACTTTTTAAAATTTATTTTTTAAAATTCTGATTATTACACTTGACAGTAGATGTATTTTGACATATTGTAAGAGGACTTTCTTTTTTTTTTTTTTTTTTGGTACTGGGGATTGAACTCGGGGGCACTCAACCACTGAGCCACATCCCCAGCCCTATTTTGTATTATTTAGAGACAGGGTCTCACTGAGTTGCTTAGCGCCTCCCTGATGCTAAGACTGGCTTTAAACTCTCCATCCTCCTGTCTCAGTCTCCTGAGCCTCTGGGATTACAGGCATGCACCACTGTGCCTGGCTTGTAAGAGGACTTTTTAATAAGCTTTTTTCTGTTGTATTTCACATGAGCAAATTTAGATGTGTGCACCCCTCCTATACTTGCACACTCACACTTAAGTTTTTTTCTTTGCCTTTTTACTCTGTTCCTCAGTTTTTGTTTTTCTTTAAGCACTGGGGATTGAACTTTGGGGCTCTTACCCACAGAGCAACATCTCCAGCCCTTTTCATTTTTTAATTTTGAGGTAGGACTTTGGAAAGTTGCTGAATCTGGCCTTGAACTTATAATCCTCCTACCTTAGCCTCTTGAGTCACTGTGATCACAGTTGTGAGCCAACTGTGCCCAACTACTCAATCAGTTTTAATGATTTTCAGAATTTGGTTGCAAGTTGAAGAGTAAGACTTAGCATGTAGATTCCTTCCCACTTAATAATTACTATTCTTCCTCTTATGAGACAATGAGGAAGGATGTTCCTAAGTTGTAGTAGACAACTTGGATGTGTTCCTTAGTTCTGCTGTATAATACCACCAGTATAGAATTCCTTGTAAGGTATACAATTCAATGTTGCTGAAATAACAAATGTTTTGTGGTTGCTGATGTGGCAGCTGTGACGTTTTTGTCGCTGCCTTTACTTTTACAACTTTGATAATATTTCTCTAGTATGATTGATTAGCTGCATGCCCTTAGCTTTTCAATCAACAGGTACTTTAAGGACATTTAATGAAGGAGAGTGAATTCTGGCTGTTGTCTGAAAACCTTTCATCACCATTCTCATAAGATCCATATTGCATTAGCATTGACTCATGTAGTTAATGATATGATTGACTTGCAAGGAAATCTGAGGTGTTAGCAACATGAAAAACAGTATTAAGAGATTGCTTTATCTCTACAGCTCTTGTTCACATATAAGAATATCATTTGGAAAAACATGCATTGATGACTTTGAAAATTGAGCAGCGGGGCTGGGCTTGTGGCTAAGTGATAGAGCACTTGCGTAACATGGATGAGGCACTGGGTTCAATCCTCAGCATCACATACAAAATAAATAGCCGGATGTAGTGGCGTATGCCTATTATCCCAGAGGCTCAAGAGGCTGAGGCAGGAGGCTCGCAAGTTCAAAGCCAGCCTCAGCAACAGGGAGGTGCTAAGCAACTCAGTGAGACCCTGTCTCTAAACAAATACAAATTAAAATCCCTGGGGATGTGGCTCAGTGGTTGAGTACCCGAGTTCAATCCCCAGTACCAAAAAAAGAAAGGTATTGTGTCCATCTGCAACTAAAAAATATTAAAAAGAAATATGAATCAGAAGATTCACCTGTATCCTAAAATAATATTAGTCAATTAATTTTGCTTTTATTTTCTTCTATGTGTACAAAAATAAGTGATACACTTAGTGGTTTTTCCTTCTCAATAGTAGATAATTAAATTACATGAAAGATATCAGACCATTAGTGAAATATAATGCCTGCTTTTCAATACACAGATGTTACTGAAGCTAAGAAATTTTGATTTTCTTTAATATGTATTTGAAAGTATATAACCTGAAAATCATAACCTTTGAATTATTTTGGTAATTAAAAATTGAGTATACTGTTAATCAAAAGTGATTATGTGGGGCTAAGGTTATGGATCAGTGGTAGAGCACTTGCCTAGCAAATGTGAGGCAGTGAGTTCGATCCTCAGCACCACATAGAAATAAACAAACAAACAAATAAAGGTTTAAAAAGGTGATTATGTTACCAGACATGGTGGTGCATGCCTCTATATCTAGCTACTCAGGAGGCTGAGGCAGGAGGATCACAAGTTTGAGGCCAGCCTCCAAAACTTAGACCCTATTCCAAAATTAAAAGTTTTTCCAAATGATATTCTTATATGTGAACAAGAGCTTTAGAGATAAAGCAATCTCTTAATACTGTTTTTCATGTTGCTAACACCTCAGGGGATATAACTTAGTGATAGAGCACCCCTAGGTTCAGCTTCTATTGCCATTAAAACACAAGAAAGATGAGTATGTTTACTATTTAAAAGAAAATCTAATGCCAACTGAAATAGTGATGAATTTTTTTCATTGGCTTGATGTTTTGTTTTTTTTTCTTCTTCCTTTTTTCCTCCGTTTTTGATTTTGTGGTGCTGGGGATTCAACCCAGGGCCTTATGTTTTCCATACTACTGATTTACATGTCCAGCCCTTTTTATTTTTGAGATGGGTTAAAGTCGCTCTCACAGGGCAACAACTTGATGATCTTCCTGCCTCAGCCTCTCAAGTAGCTGGGATCACAGGTGTGCACTTGACCTGATTTAAGTTTCCAAAGTTTGTTCTCCCTGTTTTCCACCCCAGTATGTTAAAATATTTTGAATGGGGTCTCCTAAGTGACTCATTTTGAAGAGATGGGATTTCATCTGTAAAATTTGGTTTCTTGTGAAGGGGAAGAAGATTCATAGCCAAAATGGCAAGATGTTAGTTAGCCTGTTTAATGTTAATGAGGAAACATTGATTTTTATTATTTCTTGTATTTTTCTGGATCATGTGACTGTAACTGAAATTAGACAGTATCCTGCATCTATTTTGGGTAAAATGTTTAATGTCTTACAGAGAATTTAAGATAAATTTCTTATGGTTACAGGGGTACGCACCACCACCGAAAAATGGGATTGAGCAGAAGCGCCCTGGGCGCCCCTTGAATATTACATCTTTAGTTAGGTTGTCTTCAGCTGTGCCAAACCAGATTTCTATTTCTTGGGCATCTGAAATTGGAAAGGTAAATATTCTCTTGTCCACTGGAAGTTGGTGTTTTTTGTTTTTTCTTAGGCTAAACTGGCTCCACCCCTTTTCAATTCAAGGGTTGTAAGTATAGATATTTTGAAGGTTAATACCTTTAACTCTGAGGTTTCTTAAGTATCATGTCTGTTTTCTGGGTAAGAAATGTATATGTTTATATTCCTTAAGGTAATGATTTAAACACTGTGTGTGAGTGTGTGTGTGTGTGTGTGTGTGTGTGTGTGTGTGTGTTTGTGTTTGTAGTGTATCTTAAAAACCTGGAAGTTTTGGATGATTAGTATCTATGAAGAGGAGCAAAGGACAGAATGTTATCAGTCTTTGGAGGAAACAGTTGAATGTACTCATGTGATCAGAAATAATCTGTTCCTGCCTTTACATAAACAGCTAATTGTTCAGATAACACAACCATAAAATTATTTTCTCTACACCTTCAGGTTGATGAACCTGGCTTTCTGCTGATTTTGTCTCAAAATGAATTATATCAATAAGATACTGACTAATACAACAGGGAATATACATTTTAGAAGCACTTGTTAACAAATATGGAGAAAGATTTAATATCTGAGTATCAACTTTAGTTCCTGTTTCATGGAAATAAAGTGTAATATTTTGTTGTGGATGAAAAAGTTGAGGCATATGTTTATAGCAGGAATTTTATTTCACCACTAGAGTAGTTGCAGAACTGGAAATAACTTTAGGATTTTGAATAAATTATTATTGACATTGAAGACTATAGATTTGCCATATAATGGGATTGATATTCATTCTTTGTAGTTAAAATGATACAAGGACCTAAAATTTGCATAGTATTAGATATTTAAAAGAACACTAAATGTATTTAAAATATTTGGTTTGGCAACTATCAAAAGTATTTTGTTTATTGTGGAATGAATGAACATGTGTATATGTGTTAAAATATTAACGTAGAATTTCTGAACATTTGGTAAAATTATATGTCATCTTTCAAAGCTGTATAGATAATTGAGAAAGTTGCTTTGTGACAGATTTATACTATTATTTTCTGGCCTCACCTTTTGAATTTCATTATTTTTTCATGTGTCTTTTGTAAATGACTGCTTTTCTCAGAAGAAAGCCAATACTAACTTTATCTGAGGGCTGTGCTCAAGGCCATTTGACCAGTGGTTTCTCTTGTTAGAAATAAAACTTTGGAACTCTGGGTGTGAAGTGTTAATTCATACCACTATTCGAACTTTGCTTCTGCATTTTTAAATGAAAATATGAGAGCCTCATTATATAAGTAGATGAAAACAAAAGGATTCTAATTGTAAGTAATTATGGGAAGGTACATTTGCATAGTGGTCTCTGTAAACAGTTTGAAACCACTAAATTGAAGCTATTTACCATACCATACCAACCCATGGATATTATAAAGTGATAAGAGAAATATATTTAGAATGAGTGAGCCATTATTTTCCCTCGAGTAGCCTTGTTGATTTTGCCCTCTTCCCAGTAACTGACTTTTTTTTAGAAGTTATTTTGAATGTTATTTTTAGAAACCAGTTTCTTAGATAAGCATTTTATGTAAATAAAGAGAATATCATCTCTAGTCCGTAATACAGATTATCTTTCTTTGTAGAATTACTCCATGTCTGTGTATCTTGTACGACAGCTTACGTCAGCCATGTTACTACAGAGATTAAAAATGAAAGGTATTAGAAACCCTGATCATTCCAGAGCACTAAGTAAGTAATGCTTGTGAAAGACCAAGCATATGAGATACTGTAATGTGATTAAAAACAATAAACTTACATATGCATCTATATTTATAATATTTGTGTATTTATTAGCTTATATATGGTAAATTGTATATATTACCTCATGGAAGAAATCAAACATGTTACCTCAGATAATAATTTTCAGTTGTCAGATGAGATAGTTTTTTTCGTATTTATTATTGGAACATAATAGTTGTATATAATAATGGGATTTGTTGTTACATATTCATATATGCACACAGTATAACAATTTGGCCAGTATCACTCCCTAGCACTTCCCTCTTCCCACCCATTCTCCCACACTCTAGTCCTTTTTCTCTACTCATCTCCCTCGGATTTTTATGAGAATCCCTGCCACCTTTTCCTTTTTCCTCTAGCTTCCACATAGGAGAAAACATAATGACCCTTGACCTTCTGATTTTGACTTGTTTTGCATAGTATAATGGTCTCAAGTTCTATCCTTTTTCCTGTAAATGACATTTCATTTTTCTTTATGGCTGAATAAAACTTTGTTATGTGTAATATCACATTTTCTTTATGTGTCCATTCATTGATGGCCACCTAGGCTGGTTCCATAGTTTGACTGTTGTGACTTGTGCAGCTATAAACATGGGTAATCATGTATCACTATAGTGTGATGACTTTAATTCTTCAGGATAAACGCTGAGAAATGGTATAGCTGGGTCCTATGGTGGTTCCATTCTTAGCCTTTTGAGGAACTGGTGCTTTATAGTGGTTGTACCAATTTACAGTCCCACCAACAGTATAAAGTCTTTCTTTTTCTCCACATCTTCTCCAGCATTTATTATTATTTGTATTCTTGATGACTGCCATTCTGACTGGTGTGAGATTGAACCTCTGTAGTTTTTATTTGCATTTCCCTAATTACTCATGATGTTGAACATTTCATACATTTGTTGGCCATTTGTATTTCTTTTGATAAGTGTCTACTCATTAGCCCATTAATTAACTGGGTTATTTGATTTTGAGGTTATTCTTTATATTTTCTAGCTGTTAATGCTCTCTCAGAAGAGTGGCAAGATTTTCTCTCATTCTGTAGGTTCTCTCTTCCTAATTGTTTCCTTTGCTATGCAGAAGCTTTTTCTTTGGGGTATTTTATGTGCTAGGGGTTGTTGAACTCGGGGGGCACTCAACCACTGAACCACATCCCCAGACCTACTTTGTATTTTATTTGGAGACGGGGTCTCTCTGAGTTGCTTAGCACCTCAGCTTTTGCTGAGGCTGGCTTTGAACTTGAAATCCTCCTCCCTCAGCCTTCTAAGCTGCAGGGATTATAGGCGTGCACCGCCATGTGTGGCTGTGCAGAAGCTTTTTAATTTGATGCCATCCCGTTTATTAACTCTTAGCATTATTTCCTGAGCTTTACAGATCCTATTGAGAAAGTCCTTGCTTATGTCTAAAAGCTGGCATGTTGACCCTACATTTTCTTCTAGAAGCTGCATAATTTCTGGTTTCTTAGGTCTTTGTTTCCTTTTGAGTTGACTTTTGTGTGGGGTGAGAGATAAGGGTCTATCTTTATTCTTCTGCATGTGGATATAACTAGTTTTCTGAGCATCATTTGTTTCTCCCAACCCCCACTGTATATTTTTGGCACTTTTGTCAAGGATCAGTTGACTGTAAATGGGTGTGTTTGTCTCTGTCTTTTATTCTGTACAATTGGGAGTCTGTGTCTGTTTTTATGCCAGTCCCATGCAGTTTTTGTTATTATAGCTCTGTAGAATAATTTGAAATAGGTATTGGGATGATTCCAGCATTGCTTTTTTGGCTTAGAGTTGCTTTGTTATTCTGGGTTTTATTCCAAATTTTAGAACTGTGTTTTCTAGTACTGTGAAGCATTTTATTGGTAGTTTGATGGGGATTGCATTAGATCTCTACACTGCTTTTGGTAGTAGGGCCAACTATTAACTCTGCCTATCAATGAACATGGGAGGTCTTTTCATCTTCTGAGGTCTATTTCAGTTTCTTTCTTCAGTGTTCTTTAGTTTTCATTGTAGAGGTTTTTCAACAAGAAGATATAAGACTGTTTATGTCTTTACAAATTTAGTAATTGTTAGAAATAATCAGCGTAGCTTAATACAAATTTATTAGAAAGAAATAAAACAAATTTGTTAGAAAAGCATTGACGCTCAGGGTACTGCTGCATTTGAGGTTCCTCTGCTAGTTGTTGTTTTGTTCTTAAGTCTTAAAAAACAACTTTCTATTTTGTAACTCTTCTTTACCATCAGTCTTAGTTTTAAAAAGAAATCTTAAAACCTCACTTAAACATTTGATCTTAAGTTTGCATGTTTATAATTCTTTAACCTAATACCAGAAGTCTGGCTATATATTTAATACATTAATATTTAACATTTTGTGTTTCTTGACCTATTTGAAGTGTTTGGGAAATTATTAAAGTAAAATATTTTTATATTTCAGCTCATTTTCACTATTATTTAGAAACTTTTCATTGTATTTCACTCTTCTTTTTCTTTTTTTTTTAGTTAAAGAAAAACTTACTGCAGATCCAGATAGTGAAATTGCTACAACTAGTCTTCGGGTATCCTTAATGTGCCCTGTAAGTAAACTGGCAAAACATTCTAGGTAATTTTACTTTGTAGAAATGATTAATTTCCTTATAAAATAATTGTGGGAATGAATGATGTAATTTGACAGAAGTCTGAACTTCCGTTTTTTTACCATTTGGAAATCTACATGATTAAGCATTATAATTCTTTGTAGTCTTCAGGTAGTGATAGAGGAGAAATTTAAAGGCCATTATATCAAAGAAGAAAGATAACATTAGACTCAGAATAATCTGTCATGGTTAATACTGTAGACAATCCATAGCTGCTAAAAAACTTATAGTAGGGCTGGGACTCAGTGGCAGAGCATTTACATGTGAGGTACTATGCTTGATCCTTAGCACCGCCTAACAAAATAAGCAAAATAAAATAAAGGGATGGTATCTATCTAAAACTACAACAAACAACAAAAAAACATGTCATAAAAGGTGGCTCCTTTTGTGAGAATACACGTGGTATTGAAAAAATACTAATAAAATAACAAGGGCCTAATAAATGCTAATTGATGATCTTGGATTATTAAGTTAGCATATCTTTATAAGGTACTTTGAATTACATAATTTTGTGTATCCTCATGTAGAAATTTAGGTGAGAAATCACTCAATGATCCCAAGATCCTCCCATGAGTTTCCAACTGAACTAATTCAGCATGAAAGTGCTGAGGACTTGCCATGAGTTGTTGGAAAGTTAATACTAGTTTGAGAGAGAAAACCAACTCCCGTGATAAAACATCAGATTGTATTTATCAGATATGAAGAGATAGGAAAGGACAGGGATGGTGGATGAAGGTTTCTCTATAAAGTTAGTGGAAGAAAAACCTTTCAATAAGATTTTAGGATAAAATTTATAGAATAAGGAATCTATAATGTAGTTTTGGGGACATTTGATGACTCCCCACCATTGTGAGAAAAGTATGTGTTTTTTTTTTTTTTAATGGACATTAAGTTGTGTCAGAAGTGAGATCCTACTTGGTGCTTCTTATTTAACTGTTTTAGCAAGCCTATATTGAATAGTTGTCCTGACTTTGTGTGTGTGTGTGTATGTGGTGGTGGGGAAATTGAACCCAAGGCCTCACACATGCTAAGCAAGCACTCTGCCACTGAGGTACATCCCCAACTCAGTTTCAGTGATTTTTGTAGATGAGAAAACCAAGACAGATACAGGCTGGTCAACCCAAATCACACATTTAGTAGTAGAACAAAAATAAAAATTTTGAATGTTATTCTAGTTTTTTTTCCAATAACTGCTGCCAAATTAGGCTAAAATATACATGTCCTAATTATAAATGTACCTTCTGTTAACCTGGAAAATGATATTTGCAGTTGTCTTCTTTCCTGAAATTTTATTATCATCATTAATTTAAAATAATTTCCTTTTATTGAAAAAATGTAGAATTTAGTGAAATGGGGATTGATGAGAAATTGGTACCCTCTGTGGCTATCAAACTCAGAAGTTGTGCACTCCCAGCAAAGCAGGATGATACCTGAGGTAGTGGCAGAGGTTCTAGTGGACAGTGGCTTGGACCCTAACTTCCTCTTTTTATAAGCTTGACACAAGCTTCTGACATGGGTTTGAGAATCTCCACATTACCTTTTTGTTCCTTCTAATATTAAAATTGATACCAGATTAAAACAAATGAAATTACTATTTTTTGGTTAAAAATAGTTGCATTTTGACAGTTTTTAAAATGGTTTTTAATGACCCCACTATATTTAGCAGGCATTAATTGCAGACTCTCTAGGAGTTCAGTCATGGTATGGAGAGGGAACTCATATATAACCTATATGTTTTAGTGTATCAAGCTGTTTTACCAGAAAGTAAGTACTGCTATACAGTTTCCCTAAGGAGTTCTAGAGTGTTACAATGCTATTTTCTCTAATAAGTCTTATTTTCTTAGAACCTTAACCCTCCTTTAAACAGACTGCCAATTCTACATAAGAACAACCAAAACACAATGGCAAACATACTGAAGGATTCTCAGACTTTTAATAATAGCAGAAGTAGTATATAAGAGTTGTTAGTATTCTTTTTATATAAAAATAGGGAGCAGTTCATTTTAAATATGTCAACTTTAATAAAGTTGGCAATTTTAAGAAAATTAACTTTTCAATTATTTGAAGAAGTCAAATCATATAGCATTTTATTTATTTTTGTGGTGCTGGAGATTGAACACAAGCCTTCACTCATGGTAAGCATGTACTCTGACCTACACCCATGGCCCCATCCTGTGTGTTCATTAAATGTTTCCTTTTGGGCTGGGGATGTGGCTCAAGCGGTAGCGTGCTCGCCTGGCATGCGTGCGGCCCGGGTTCGATCCTCAGCACCACATACAAACAAAGATGTTGTGCCCGCTGAAAACTAAACAATAAATATTAAAAATTCTTTCTCTCTCTTAAAAAAAAATAAATAAAAATAAAATGTTTCCTTTTCTCTGTTTATAAGTGACAACAGGTCTATTTCTGAGCTACATTTCCTCAGAATTTATCTTTCTTGATGTTCTCAAGAGCTTTATAAGAGTAGATAGTACTCTTTAGACCATAGTGATATTAAAATAGATTGGGTAGTTTAACTGTAATATATGGTATAAATCAAAATCAAATGCAGATGTCTTGGTAAGATTTAATGGGTAGTTAACTGACAGATGTTAGCAGATTAAAGTAGTTTTGGAAGAAGAAGCAGTTCTAGCATCAGTTAGAGAAAGCAGAATGGAGACCCAGCCAGCAAACTATGGAAATAACATGGGATTTGGTACAGTAATGGGAAATAAAGAAGGAAAAAAAAGGTCCTAGTTACTCAGAAGGATAAAGAATGAACCCTGGGTTTATTTGGGAAAACAAGAGAAAATGATAGCTCAGAGTGATGGAAGAAATGTTTCTTTCATAAGAAGCTTGTGAAGTTATTTAGAGTAGATGTGAGTCTGGGAAATGGGAACAAGTCTCAAGACCTCTGTCCTAGGGACCTGCAGGAGGTAGGTTCACAGTATTATTGAAGAGGGATCTGATTGAGCATGTATAATTTTATTTGTGGAAATAATATGTGACTTTTATATAGGAGTTTTACCTTGTGATATCAGTTAGTGATTTTCAGTGTGTCCTGCAGAGTAGGTGTGCTGGGTCGCTGGGGGATAAGAAAGATGGATTTGATTTTTTTACCTCTTGAGATTTTTAAATCATAGAATTATTTAATTGGGACAGGAAGAGTAAAGAAATGAAAAATTTAAATGGTCAAGGTCTACTATTTGAAGTAATATTACTGATGGAATGTGATTTTTTTTCTAGATTTAGCTATTGTGTTCATAATCATATGCATGTTAGAAAAAAAATGTTTTATATATACTGTGCAGCTTGTCTTTTTTTTTTTTGGTGGTGGTGTTGCTAGGGATTGAACCCAGGGCCTTGTGCATGGAAAATAAGTACTCTACCAATTGAGCTATTTTAAAATTAATAGTATATCCTAAATACGTTAGTATGTATAGATCATTATAGGCATTTTGTTGAATGGGGTAGTGTAACTTATTCAACCTGTTCTGGTGACTATTTGCTTATATTGATTCCTAAATATTTTATTTAAGAATTGATTGAAAATTCCTAAATAAAATATTTATGCGAACACTATTTAAATAATAGGAGATAACAAAAGGATGTCTACTAGGAATGCAGAGATAGTTTGGGTTTAGAAAAATCTGTTAAAACTATTCATCTTATAATTGAAAGGAATTTTTTTTAAAAGCCCATGATCATCTCATAGAATGTCAGATAGTTAGCATCTATTGCTAATACATCAAAAGCTTAGCAAAATAGGAAAAATTGATGGTTAAACCCCCAAACATGTGTAATGTTATAAAGCTAGGGACATCTCAAGGCAGTGAGGAGCATTAGGATTTGTGTTGTAATATCAGCTGTGTCTCAGCGGGTAAGTTATTTTAGCTTCTTGAGCATCTGCATCTTCGACACAAATTAAAAATAGAGATGCCAATTCTCTGGGTCATAGGATTATGAGGATTATAGGAGGTTTCTATAAAAACTCTTAGCATATTGGAAGATTCTAGGTAACTTAAGGAATAATCTGTTTTAAAAGAAAAAAAATATGGAAGTATGTAGAGTAAGAGGAGAAGTTTCCTCAGGTTTTATTCTGTTTTCTTTTCTCAATGATTAGTTATAGTGTACTGCATGCTTGCTTAAACATTTAACTTCTAAGATTCCTTTTAGAATTCTAGTTAGATGCATAGCTAGAGGCAGTATAGCACAGTAACAAGGATGGCTTGTAACAAGCCCAGACCTTAGCTCTGCCTTATTTCTAACTTCATGTAATATTAAATTGATTCCTTGTGCCTTTGTTTTTTCTCATTAATAAAATGGGGAATGTTTTATATTTAAAGATGTAAAAGGTATGATTGTTTAAATGTAAAAGTGTGGCTGGATGCAGTGGCGCACACTTGTAAACAACTACACAGAAGCAGGGGGATTGCACATTCAAGGCCAACCTAAGCAACTTAGATCCTGTCTCAAAATAAAACTCAAGGGAAGAAAGAAGCATTGGGGATGTAGCTCTGTGGTAGAGTTCCCTAGCATGTGTGAAGCCCTGGATTCAATCCCCAGTACATAAATAAATGATAGTAAGTAAAAGTGTTATTGGAATTAGTGAAAAGTAACTTGCACATAGGCAAGTTCTGTAAGCATTAGTTATTGCCATGTTGATTTAGCTAATTGTTTCATTTTTAAATTACAAAATTTATGAACACTTAGACAATTATAGATGAAGTAGAAAGGAGGGAATATTCTAAAAATTCTACCACCCAAGCAATATTAAGAATGTTCTGATTTTGTTTCTGAATTTTTTCAAACTTTGTAGTGCGTATAAAGAAGTTTTTTCTTTTTTTTAATATCTCTTTGCCACTTTCCAATTATTCATTCTACTGCCTGATAAGCAAATACTGAGCACTTACTATGAGGTAGTATTGTGCTTGGACAGTGAAATTACAGTGGGCAATAGATGTAGGCCTTGGCCTTGTGGGAGCTCTGTAGTGGGAGAAACACTTTGAATCAAATTACCAGAGCTGACTAAAAATGGAGATACTTTTGGTAAAGAAAATATATGGGGAGATTAAGAGTTACATAGAAAAATATAATCTGATCTCATCTGAGTATTATGTATATGTTGGTGCAGTAGAGCTAAACCAATTGCAATAGCAGTTGAACAAAATGTAATTATAGAAAAGTACATTGAAAATTGACATGATTATATAATAGTTAAACTTTCATAAAAAGTATGCTTAGCTTATATCAAACATACAAGGCTGATCTGTCTCATGTAAATAAATCCTACAAATATATGATCAACATTAATGACCAAATGAAAAATGAGGAAAGGTTTTATATGAATAAATAGTTATTAGAAACACAGGTGACTCTTAGAAGTAGAAGAGGAGGCTCTACAACGTCTTATAATTAACAGAAATGCAGTTCACAACTCTTTTGGAATATTTCTTATTTCATAAAAATCAAAGAATTACAAAACACTGTATTGGCAAGGTTACGTGGAACCAACAACATTTAACGTGTGCATAAGTGAGTAGGTATCTCTGTGGAAGGTGGTTTGTTATTGGGACTGAGATCATACATGTTCTCCCCCTCCCTTTTTTTTTTTTTGGTTGTGCAGAGGATTGAACCCAGGGCCTTTGTGCATGTGAGGCAAGCACTCTATCAACTGAACTGTATTCCCTGTCCTTTTCTTTCCCTTTGACCTCAAAATTTAATTCCTAGATACTTAGCTTTTCTCACTACAAAGATTGGAAACAATTTAAGTGTCCATCACAAGTGTACTTATTAAATAAATTATGCCTTTGTGTAATGGTAGTTTTATATATACTGACTTGTGTATAATAGTCACCAAATTATGTGACAGGGTAAGTTGCAGAAGTGGGTGTAAAATATGCCACCATTTGTGGAAAAATACTTTCCTTAAATATCCACTTATTTTATGCATAGGACATCTATGAAAAAACATGTAAGAAATGGATACAGTGGTTTCCTTAAATAGGAAAACTGAGGACCAGTTGAGAAGTACTGTTTTCATTGTATCTTTTTCTACCAGTGCATTTATACATTGCTTATTTTGAAAAAGTGAAATGGTTTTTCAAAAACCACAAAGCAGTTTGTGAATAAAAAAAAATAGTAATTTAATAGTAATAAATTGGGCTGGGGATGTGGCTCAAGTGGTAGCGCGCTTGCCTGGCATGCGTGCGGCCCAGGTTCGATCCTCAGCACCACATACAAACAAAGATGTTGTGTCTGCCGGTAACTAAAAAATAAATATTAAGATTCTCTCTCTCTCTCTCTCTCTCTCTCTTAAAAAAAAAAAAAGAGAATTAAAAAAAAATAGTAATAAATTTAGGTTTGTATTTCATTTTGATGCTTCTTGAGACTTTTTTCTCTGTTCCCTTTGAGGTTTTGTCCTCTTTTTTGAACTACTTTCCATGTTGTATCCCCTGTCCTATAGTTAGGAAAAATGAGGCTGACAATCCCATGCCGTGCAGTGACTTGTACACATCTACAGTGCTTTGATGCTGCCCTTTATCTACAAATGAATGAGAAGAAGCCCACCTGGATTTGTCCTGTGTGTGACAAAAAAGCTGCCTATGAAAGTCTAATTCTAGATGGGTAAGTATATGCCCTCCCATTTTAGAGGGTACTGGCGATTGAATTCAGGGGCACTCAGCCACTGAGCCATATCTCCAGCCCTATTTTGTATTTTTATTTAGAGTCAGAGTCTCACCAAGTTGCTTAGGACCTCACAATCCTGCTTCAGCCTCCCAAGCTGCTGGGATTATAGGTGTAAGCCATTGTGGCCTGGCTGGTACTCCCTTTTTTGGTGCTTAGGGATCCAACCTATGGCCTCTTGAATGCTATGCACAAGCTCTACCACTGATCTATATCCCCCAGCTCACTGTATCTCTTTTAATAGCTATTGGCTGTGGCTTCCTTTAGTATGGCCTTATAAATTCTACTCTAGCATAAAATTCAGATGTTTGTGCATTTTCTATTTTACATTTAATTACACATAGCTTCTTTTTAAGCAGGTTATTGGTGCTTTATAGGTTTTTTTTTGATTAATTTATTTGTTCTAGTTTGTTATACATGACAGCAAAATGCATTTCAATCATAGTACATATATACAGCACAATTTTTCATGTCTCTGGTTGTACACAAAGTAGACTCACACCATTTGTGTCTTCATACATGTTCTTAGGGTAATGATGTCCCTCTCATTCCACCATCTTTCCTACCCCTAAGCCCCCTCTCTTTATGTTTTCCTTTTACAGGTTGAGTATCCACTAACTGAAATGCCTGAGACCAAAGCGTTTTACAGTTTAGAGTATTTCAGACTTGGGAATACTTGGATGGATTTTTCCAGTTGAGCACTCCTAATCTAAATATCCCAAATCGAAAATGCTCCAAAAACTGAAAGTTTTTCATTGTCCTTTTAGTCCTCAGAATAGTTTCAGAGTTTTGATCAGGGATGCCAAACCTGTAATATAATTTGTATTGGGGAAAGTAGGTATACAGTTTCCTTTTGTCTTTGCCTCCCAAGATCTTTTTATAAAAGCCTGTAGGTAAGAGGGAAATCTGCTTAGTGAAATCATTTTGTTTACCTAAAATCTCTTATAATAGCAATTAGGGTCTTTGAAATAAACCATAGAGTGGCAGGATAGATAGTCACAGAGGTGGTAGATTCATACTGGAATTCACACTCAGGTTATTCTGATTCTGGAGCCCAAATTCTAAACATTATTTCTTATATTGCATGTCAGAATATGGAAAATTATAGGAAATAATTTGAATAAGTGAGGTATTCTTTTTATTTTTGAATGACCTTTTTAAAAAATTAATACATCATCTATGTACCACTGTAAGATTTAGAAAATACAATTAATGAAGTTATTAAAATAACCAGTAATCTCATCCTGTGGTGTTGACTTTGTAATTTATATTGAAATAGTTAAATCCTACTTTACTTACATGGTTTTCACTCAGTATATAGTGAAAACTTTTCAGAATGTTTTACTTTCGAGAATAATGGGGCACTTGTGAGAGAAAATGATTTTCACCCTTCCCTCTAAACTTCCTTTTTGCTGGATATTTTTGCGGTAATTTCAGCTTATTTTGAAAGAATTTAAGATAATAGTAAAGAAGTGGAAACAGTAGTGCAACCTCCAGTATCAGATTTGACCCAGATGCATCAGTTGTTAACCTTCTGCCGCAATTGTTTCTTCACATTCCGTTCATATATATGTATGTATATACATTTTTGGTGTGTTGCATGAATGGATACACACACTAAGAATTATTACTATTTGTAGATTTGTTTTGAACCATCTGAGAGTTTCATGTTCCTGTCTTTTTGCACTTTAATATTTTAGGATATTATTTGTTTCTACTTTTCTGTTTTAAATTGCCTTGTGATATAATCATTTTGGAAGGTGACATTTTGTGTATGTTTATGGAGTTCTTAAGATTTCTAAAACAGAAATCTTGATTCAAAAAGTGAATGGCTTTAAGACAGCATTATTATGATGCCTCTCATAGTAAGCTGTTTACACTAGTAGTAAAATCATTTTAGTCTCTTGCCAGCAGGTATATCGCCTACTTCTTAGTCCCTCTTATCAGTCTTACATATTAAATCTTATTTTTAAAATGCCTACCAATTTCCTGATTGAAAATCATGTCTCATTGTTTTGATTTCTACATCTTGTATTATTAGAATTATTAGATACCTATTTTTATTCCGTATGTTGATCATTATAATATCTTTTGTGAATAACCTGCTAGGGTTTCCTTTCTTTTTTTATTCCGTATGTTGATCATTATAATATCTTTTGTGAATAACCTGCTAGGGTTTCCTTTCTTTTCTAGGACTGTTCATCTTTTTTCTTACTGATTTGTAAGTGGTCATTATATAGTAAGAGTATTTCATTGTTTATATGTGCCAAATGTGTTTTCCTAGTCTGTTTACCTTTTAATTGTACTTATTATAATTATTTTTCATTTAGAAGTTTCACATTTTTGTTTCATCAAGGATGTTCCTTTTGAATTTCTGTCCTTCATGCATTTAAGAAGTCCTAGAGATTTTAAATTAATCATTCACTTGTTTTTCATCAGATACATTTATGATTGTTTTTCAGTCTTGCAGTTCTTCATTTTGTTGTGTATTCCTTCAAGAATTTATTAAGCATATTTACCAAATACCTATTATCTGTAGATGTTGCATATTAAATGCTATGGAGACAAAGAACTGTACTGTGTCAGGAATATTGGAATGGGGAAGATGATATATTTTTTTTCTTTTTTTGGGGGGTAGTAGGGATTGAACTCAGGGACACTCAACTAGTGAGTCACATCCCCGGTCCTATTATTGTATTTTTATTTAAAAACAGGGTCTCACTGAATTGCTTAGTGCCTTGCCATTGCTGAGGCTGGCTTTGCACTTGCAATACTCTTGCTTCAGCCTCCTGAGCCACTGGGATTACAGGCTTGTGCCACCGTGCCCAGCCGGGAAGAAACTTTTATGGTAGAGTGCAGTTTATGGTAGAGAGTAGGTGATGCTATTAGGGTTAAGTATCCTACCATCCTGCCACTCATTGTTAATAGTTTCGACATTTATTGAACAGCAGTTAGCTCTTCCTTGTACTTTTGTGGTAGTTACTATCAGCATCGTCACTCCATTCTTATAGTTCAGTATGATTAAGGCAAATAAATGGCTCATGAAGGAGGCATTCTTTTCTCCCCCATTTATATCAGCTGTATTGAGGTATAAGAACTACATATATATAACATATACAGTTTGCTAAATTTTGACCTATATGTATGTAAACTCTTCACTCCAATTAAGATAATGAATATATCCATCACACTATATATCTTTGTGATCTTTCCCTTTTATTCAGTCCTCAGGCAGACATGATATGCTGTTTCTGTTTCTGTACAGTAGTTTCCTTTGTTCCGCTTCTTTTACTCAGCATACTTATTTGAAATTCATCTACTTTTCTGTGTGTACCAACAGTTGATATTTGGGGAGGGTGGGTACCAGGAATTGAACCCAGAGGCACTTAACCACTGATCCACATCCCCAGTCCCTTTTTATATCTTATTTACAGGGAAGGTTTTGCTTAGGGCCTCACCAAGTTGCTAAGACTGGCCTTGAACTCAATCCTCTTACCTCAGCCTCCCGAGCCTTTGGGATTACAAGCATGCACTACCACGCCTGACAGCAGTTCACCTTTAGTACATAGTTCACTGAATTGCATTCCATTTGTAGTATAGGGATATCATAGTTTAACTTTTCACATGTTTTGGAGTTGTTTCTGGTTTTGAGTTATGGCAAATACAGCGTCTGTGAATATTCATTCCCAAGTCTTTGTGTAGATGAATATTTTCATTTATCTTGGATAAATGCTTAGGAATGAAATACCTGGTTGCATTCTAGGCATATGTCTAAGAAACTGCTGAACTGTTTTCTAAAATGATTGTCATATTTTATATTCTGATTAGCACTATGTGAGAATTGTAGTTGATTCACATTCTCACCAACATTGGTATGACTAATCTTTGATTTTTGCTGTAGCCTGTAGCCATATATAGTGGTATCCCATTGTGAATTTAATTTGCATTTTCTATTGCTAGATCTATTTGTGTATTAATTCTCCATCTGACACTTTCCTTGAAGTGACTGTTTTAATTTTGCCTATTTTTTGAATTGATTGTTTTCATATTACTAAGTTTTGATGATTCTTTATAAATTCTGGATGCAAATCTGTTCGCAACTATTTTCTACCATTTTTTCATCTTTTTAACTAGCAGAAGTTCTTAACTTCTAGGAAGGCCAATTTAACAAGTTTTTCTTTTATGGATTATACTTTTGATATCACATTTCCCTCTAACTGAAGGCCACAAAAATTTTGTCTAATGCTTTCTCAAGAATTTTTAAACTTACTTTTATATTTAGATCTATCTACATGAATTTAAGAAAAAGATCGAGATTTATTATTACTACTTTTTGGTGTATAGCCATATGATTGTTCTCCCGTCATAGTTTTTTTTTTTTTTTTTTTTTAATTTAAATGTCTTCCTCAAAAATCAGTTGATCATATGTGTGTGAATCTATCTTGGACTCTGTTCTGTTGATTTATTTTTCTATATTTGTATTAGTACTACACTCTGGAAATTAGGTAGTATGAATTTTCCAACTTTTTTTTTTTTCCTGGAAAAAACCTGGGATTTTGATTTGTATTGTCCTGATCAACAATATTGAGGCTTCTGATACATGAACGTGATAGATCTATTTTTCAGTAATGTAGTTTTCAGTCTATCTTCTACATCTTTTATCAAATTTATCCCTAAATATTTTATATTGTTGACACAGGCTTCTGTTTTTTTTTAATTCTATTTATTCCTAATATTAGAAACATAATTGATTTCTTTATATTGCTTTCATATCTTGAACTCAATAGTTCCAAGAACTTTATTGAAGTTTACATTGGATTTTCTTTCTTTCTTTTTTCTATATTTATTCTTAAGTTTTAGGTGGATATACAATATCTTTATTTTGCATTTATGTGATGCTGAGGATGGAACCCTGTGCCTCGTGCATGCTAGACAAGCACTCTACCACTGAGGCACAAGCCCAGCCCCTACATTGGATTTTCTACAAGACAGTTGTGCTTCTTACTTTTGTGTCTAGAATCTTCTTTGTGATAAGATTTTTAACTACAAATCTAAAATCCTTAATAGGCAGAGCTTCTGAGATTACTATTTCTTGTTGAGTGAATTTAAATAAATCTGATAGAAGTTTGTGAGTTTTACTGATCTGTTCAGAAAATCAGCCTTTGGTTTCATTGATTGTTTTTTCTATTTTATTTATTTCATCTCTGTTTTTTATTTCCCTTTTGAAATATTTATTTTTGCTTAACTATAATTTTCTGTTTATCAAATAAAGTTTTTGGACTGAAACCATTTCTAAAAAGGGGGGTATAAGTGCTATTTTCTGTTTATTACTGCTGTAGCTATAATTCACAAATTTTATTGTATTTTCATTCTGTTCATAATACTTTACAATTTTTATTTTTATTTTTCATATCTTACAGAGCATTTAGTTTATAAATATTGAGAATTTTCCAGATATTTTTCTAATTCTGACTTCAATTTTATTTCCATTTTAGTCACATAAAATAATGTATGCTTTGAATTATTTGATATTTATTAAGACTTTATTGCCTTTCTTCCTCTTCTCACCTGTTTTCTTTTTTTCTTGATATTAAAGCTTATAAATTATTTTATTGTATAATAGCCTTTGTCTACTCATGTTTGTTTTATATGCTATATTTGAGGTTGTTCTTTAAGGCCACTTATAGCTAGGAGACTCTAGATGTCTATTTCTGTTTTAGTCACTGATATTTTAGATCATTGATATTTTAGATCATTAGGCAATACTCATTGCCTATTACACACCTAAAACTTGGCTCATGATTAGCTCAGTGGTAGAACACTTGCCCAGCAAGTATGAGGTTCTAGGTTGAATCCCCAGTAACATAAAAATAAATGAATTAATAAACAAATACTTAAAAAATAAGTAAATAATCAGTCCTTGGAGGAAGAGGGCATATAGTTGCTATGAAGTGTTAAGTATTGAAATATTTAACTATAAATCCAAAATCTTTAATAGGCAGAGCTTCTTTTGTACACTATTTACTTAATATTTGAACAGAGCCATTGACATATATGTACTTCTTAATTGGTTTTCAGGCTTTTTATGGAAATTCTCAATGACTGTTCTGATGTGGATGAAATAAAATTCCAAGAAGATGGTTCTTGGTGTCCAATGAGACCGAAGAAAGAAGCTATGAAAGTTTCCAGCCAGCCATGTACAAAAATAGAAAGTATGTGCACAATGCCATCAGAGAGCAAAGCCAGGAGATTTGTACAACATTATCTTTTTAA
This sequence comes from Spermophilus citellus, assembly GCF_964194105.1. Lineage (NCBI taxonomy): Eukaryota > Metazoa > Chordata > Mammalia > Rodentia > Sciuridae > Spermophilus > Spermophilus citellus. The sequence goes on along the minus strand of NC_138198.1, from coordinate 104,045,546 downwards.
TGAACCTTGACTGCTAGACCTATTTTTGGATTTCAGTTCACTAAGTTTTATCTTTTATTTTTTATTTTATTTTATTTTTTTTAGTTGTAGTTGGACACAATACCTTTATTTTGTTAATTTATTTATATGCAGTGCTGAGAATTGAACCCAGTGCCTCATACATACCAGGCAAGCGTTCTACTACTGAACTACAACCCAGCCCTAAGTTTTATCTTTTGATCATCTATCACATGTAATTTCTTATGAAATATGCAGAAGGTTTAATACCATCTTTTCATTGTGTAGTTTTCATATGCAAAATAAATAAGGTCACTAATAATTTTAATAAATTATAAAATGTTAGCTATAGAATGAAAAGTTAGAAAATGACATACAATTTTTTAGAATTCTTTTGAGAGTTTCTGTAGGTAAAACCTCAGGTGGAATTAAGGGATTGCATCAGAGTAAAAAGAGAAGAAAAACTAAAGGAGTTTTACTAATATTAGTTATTTCCCTGCAGTTGGAAGAGTGCAATGGCCAAGGTTTCCCTTATCTTTGAGAAGAATGGGAGTGATTTAATTGATAGTTACTGCTGCTTTTCCCTTTATAAACTAACATTCATTTTTTACTAAACAGAGTTTAAGAATAATACTTTTATATTAGAATGAGTTGATATATAATGTATTAGACTATACTAATGGGCCAAAAGAACCTTGATGATTAATAAAGGATTCATAAGAAAATTTTAAATGTCTAAATCACTCGGACAAGTTTGGGATTTTTTTTTCTGTTTATCAAGTTGACAATTTTTATCAAGTTTTTGGCTCATGATGAGTCTATAAATTGTTTAGTATGAACATGATTGCTTGAATGGAAATACCCGATTCTGACTTAACTGGGCCACGAAATCTGTGAATATGCAACTGGTGAAACATATACTCTTATCCTTTGAACAGTTTCCTAACCTCTGAGTCTCTCTGTACTATGACTGCTTACCTGGGAATACCACATGAGCAGTAGCAGGAGTCCAGTTACCTCTTTGAGCTCTGTCAAAGAGTAATGCTCATGTTGCCTCTCCAGGTTAACAGTTATTTCACAGATATCTGGAGTTAGGGAACTGAACTCCGTCAGTTGGATAGAGTATGTAGCTTCCCTGGCTGTGTGTTATCATCCTTTACTATATAGTTAAGACTGTCACGGATAGAGTTTGTGTTATACCATTGATGTTTTTATTTTCCTTCTCTTTTTCTGCATTCAGCTTCAAGTGTACTCAGTAAGCCTTGTTCAGTGACTGTAGCCAGTGAGGCAAGCAAGAAGAAAGTGGATGTTATTGACCTAACAATAGAAAGCTCTTCTGATGAAGATGAAGAACCTCCTGCCAAAAGGAAATGCATCTTTATGTCAGAAACACAAAGCAGCCCAACCAAAGGGTTTGTTAATTTATAGTTCACTATTGTTCATTACCCTTGCCACTAATTGTTCTTAGGATAGTTTTGTAAATATCTCTTTGGGAAGTTGCATAACCGTAGAAGGCAATTTTAATTTGCTTTTGTTTGGTTGAATTATTTTCAAGAAAACATATTGTTTATAGGAAAGCAAATTTTGTTGAAGAAAATATTCACATATCTGAGAAGTGAGACTGAGGTATTTATTTCATATATGATACCCTTTGTTATTTTATTGAAGTTTTTTTTACTACAAATTTTTTTCTCTCATTTTTTTAAATTGGTGCATTATAGTTATATGTAATGGTGGCTTTTATTGTTACATATTCGTACATGCACACTTGGTATAACAATATAATTTATACAGTATCACTCCCAAGCACTTCCTCCTCCTTTCCCTCCCTCCTACCCAGTGGTCCCTTTTTTCCCCTTTCTTCTATTCATCTCTCTTTGATTTTCATAAGTTCACTGCCCCCCACCTCATGCTCATCTTTTTCTTTTTCCTCTTGACCTTCCACATATGATAAAACGTACAACCCATGACCTTCCCACTTTGGCTTTTTTCACTTAACATAATGGTTGTGAGTTCCATCCATTTTTCTACAGAAACTTATTTCGTTTTAATTTATGAAATAAGAAATAAAACTCCATTATGTGTATATACCACATTTTTTTTTTTTTAATCTGGCCATTCGTTGATGGGCACCTAGACTGATACCATAGTTTGGCTGTTGTGACTTGTGCAGCTATAAACATGGGTAAGCATGTATTACCATAGTATGATGACTTTAATTCTCTAGGATAAGGGCTGAGGAGTGGTGTAGCTGGGTCCTGTGATGGTTCCATTTTTTGCCTTTTGAGGAACCTCCATATTGGTCCTCCATAGCTATTGTACCAATATACAGCCCCAGCAACAGTTTAAAAGTGTTCCCTTTTGTCCACATCCTCTCCGGTATTCATTATTCATTATTCATTTGTATTCTTGATGACCTGTCATTCTGACTGGTGTGAAATGAAATCTCTACTGTAGTTTTGATTTGCATTTTCCCAATTGCTAATGATGTTGAACATTTCCTCCTATATTTGTTGGCCATTTGTGTTTCTTTCTTTTTTTTTCTTTTTTTTTTTTTGAGAAGTGTCTGTTTAGTTCATTTGCCTATTTATTAATTGGGTTATTTGATTTTTTTGTGTGTATAAATTTTTTTGAGTTTTTTATATATTCTAGATAATAATGCTCTGTCAGAAGAATAGCAAGATTATCTGCCTTTCTGTTGGTTCTGTCTTCACATTCCTAATTATTTCTTTAACTGTGCATAAGCTTTTTAACTTGATGCCATTCCACTTGTTAACTCATGACATTACTTCCTGAGCTTTAGGGGTTCTATTGAGAAAGTCATTTCTTAAATCTTTTTTGTGAGGAACCGTTTTTTCATGTCTCAGGCCATTGTGAGGAAGCCTGGTGTAATAGAGTGTGGAATTGGAAATCTTCTAAAAACAAATATCAATTCTGGTACTTGCTTTTGTTGTCAGGCACATAATAGTTACTCAATGAGAATTTATTCCCTTACCTTTTCTCCCACTCCAGGGTAAAATGAGGGCAAATAGTGCATTTTTCATGCACTTTCTGTGACTCATCTGGCAGAAACCATTCCAATTTGAAGGAAAAATGGGTCTGAGTGTTTAATGATAGATGCTTCTCAGAGATTTTGGAAGGTGTAATGGATTCTCTTCACCATTCCATCACACATTTTTTTCAAACTTGGAAGTGCTAATCTCATTATTGCTGGCTTCTCAGTCTGTTTATTTTTTTCTGATTTTTTTTTACATGCCATAAAGTCCACTCATCCTAAGTATAGAATAGCACAATTCATTCCTTTTTATTAAATTCATACAGTTCTATAACCATCATCACAAGTCAGTTGCAGAATATTTCCAACACCCAAAAAACATCATATTCCTTTGCACGTTATTCCTATACACACTCCAGAATTAGGTAACCATTTTTATCTCCTAATTTACCTGTTTTATACATATTTTTTTATAAATGGAATTACACTCAGTACACTTTAACAGCATTCTTTTTTGTAACTTTTTAAAAACTTACATTCTGACTACTTTTTAAAGTTACTTTTAAGAACTAAACTTTTGTTCTTCCTTGTAAAATACTTAAATTTTCAGATATGATTTATATATCTAAGGGCTTGTATTTTTAGAATGCTTTTTTTTAGTGGAATAGAAAAAGATGAAAGTAATTGATCTGGACTTCTTCTGCCATGCTGATCACTTATTGCTCCCTTGAGGGATTTTGTTTGGCATTTCTATAATTTGAATGACAAAAAGTGAAAATATAATTTTGAAGTGTTTACTGGGGTGTAGAATCAGAAAAAATGAATGCTTAGGTATGGTATTTCTACATATTACTTTCTCATGATATCATTTAGAATATGCTGGAAAGATGAGTTGCAAATGCAGTTTAAGTTGGATTTATTCCTTGAATGAATGCATAAATGCATATTTTAAAAGATATGCATTGATGCTGGCTCATGAGGTAATATGATTGTAGAGAGTTGCTGGTGGCATGCCACAAGGGTCTAATCCTTTGAGTATTCTGTACCACATTTTATCAGTACTTGATAGGGACATGACACTGGAGGAATGACATATACATTGGGTAGCAAAATCTGAAGTGACCACAAAATGCAAAGGAATAAAGGTAGTTTGTACCTGTGGTCAGCTACTATAGAGATAAATATTAAGACCCCCTCATCTAAGTTGAAAAGAAGGTCATAACTAACTCTGGTTAGTGTAAGGTGAAAGTATATGATTAAATCAACATATGGCAGTTTAGTTTTAAGAATTTTGTGTGTATTTCAGCTACCCAGCTCCTTCCATGAAATCAGCATAACCCTCAATACCCAAATTAGGTTATCACCATATAGAAGAATAGGTTCACATGGAAAGATAAGTGAAAATTCTGAACTTAATTTTAGGAAGTCTTATAATTATGTATTAAAATGACATCCATTATGACCAAGTAGAGCTTATTCTAGGAGTGCTTTAATATTAGGAAATAATAAAGTGAATTTTGTCATTAGGACAGCTATATAGTCTTTTTTTTTTTTTTTTTTTTTTTTAAGAGAGAGTGAGAGAGGAGAGAGAGAGAGAGAATTTTTACTATTTATTTTTTAGTTCTCGGCGGACACAACATCTTTGTTGGTATGTGGTGCTGAGGATCGAACCCAGGCCGCACGCATGCCAGGCGAGCGCGCTACCGCTTGAGCCACATTCCCAGCCCCGCTATTTTTTTTTAATGTCAGAATTCACTTAATGGTTTAAAGAACTTACTGCTTAAGCTGATTTGTTCTTTGTTTTTAGATGGCACTAATAAAAATAGTGTCCAGAATATGTACTATAGCAGTTTTGTTCCATTTTAGGTTATGCAGCTCTATTTAAGACAATTTTAGAGATGATCATCAAGAAGTGTATTAAGAAATGAAGGCAGCCAGGCAGGATGAATAGGAAGGAAGGTGTGGGTGATGGAACCTGGAACACAGTAGATGAAGGTATTAAGCCAGGAGAAGAGTCTATGTTACAGCCACCTCCTAGTTCTTAAAAGGGAACTATTCACTAACTTAATTTTTACTCTTTGTTATAACATTCAGTGGATTTAGGTCAAATGAGAGATGCATGGAAAAACTTTGTATTGGAACTTTCTGAACACAAATAGTTGATGTTTTGTGCTATCACATTTTCCTGTGTTAAGACATAGTGCACACCATCTATCAAAATATCAGAGTGTAGGCTTAATACTATGGTTATATCCTCTCTGTAATCCTTTCCTACTCTTGGGCTTTGGGGGTTTTGTTTCTCATCATTCTTTTCATATCTTTCCTTATGTCTCCATTGAGAATTTTGGTGGTTTTCCTCAGTTGTGAAAGTTTATCCTTGAATGAATGAACCTCATAACCAATGACAGTAAGCAAATGAAAGAGTAGATGAGAGATGCAGAAAACTTAATTTTGACTTATAGTCCAGAAATTATATGAACTGTTTTTTAAAAAGCATATTGTTTTAGTAAAATTAATTCTTTTTTTTTTATTGTTGGTTGTTCAAAACATTACATAGTTCTTGACATACCATATTTTACACTTTGATTCAAGTGGGTTATGAACTCCCATTTTTACCCCATATACAGAAAAATTAATTCTTATAAACAATTTTATAGAGCACTGAGAAGAAAGTAAAAGGTCTGTCATGTAGAAAGAACCTCTGTTATCATTTTGCTGACATCCTTTTTCTTTGCTTACCTAATGGAGATTGATTGATTGATTGATTTTTATCAGGGATTGAACCCAGGGACATTTAATCACCAAGTTCATCCACAGGCTGTTTTGTTTTGTTTTTGAGACAGGACCTTATTGCTTAGGGCCTTGCTAAGTTGCTGAGGCTGGCTTTGAACTTGCAATCCTCCTGCTTCAGCCTCCCGAGCTGCTGGGATTACAGGCATACCCCACCACAGAGTTTTAAATGTAGTTTTATAATTCTTGTTGGAAGAAACTGGTACCATATAAAACATTTAGAAAACTTAAGTTCTTCTATATTGAGATATTTTGCATTTGATGCTCCTGTCCCTCCGAAATTGAATAGTTGGCTTGGTTTTAATAAGGAGACAGGAAATAATAGGAATCAAATGTGTATGTAATAATAGGAATAAAATGTGTATTAAGAAGTATTAAGAATTGGTAGCAAATTTAAATCTTTATTCCTTTATGATCATAAAGTGGGAGTGCATGGTGAGCTTCAGGTATATGAATAAAAATCAACTCAGCCAGGCATGGTGGTGCATACCTGTAATTCCAGCCCTTGGGAGGATAGGCAGGAGTATCCCAAGTTTGATGCCAAGCTTTGCAACTTAGTGAGACCCTGTCTGAAAATAAGTAAAAAGGGCTGGGGATGTTGCTCATAGGTAAGCACCCCTGGGTTCAACCCTGTACCACCACCACCCCCGCACAAAAAAAAGGAAAAAAAAACCCAGAAAACTCATTTTCAGATATCTGTGTCTGAGACAGGTATGAATTTCATGTATGTAATGCATGATCCAGAATGCTAGGATTTACTATCTAACAGCAGCCTAGCAGTTTACTTTTGTGTTTTGGTATTGTGGATAAAGTTTAAAAAATTTTAAATGAATATGTACACTTGCATAATACATACTGTGCCTAATGTGTCATTGCCTACCCAAAAAGTGTCCATAGCAAATTTTTTAAAACTTATTTATTCTAATTTATTACACACAATGGCAGAATGCAGTTTATTTCATTTTACATATATAGAGCACAATTTCTCAAGTCACTGATTGTACACAAATAACTACATTACATGTACTTAGGGTAATGATGTCTAACTCAAAATTCACCATCATTCCTACCCCCTTGTTCCCTCCCTTCCCCTCCTTACCCTTTGCCCTATTCTGAGTTCCTCCAATCTTCCCATGCTCTCCCACCGTCCCCCCCCCCCCCCATTGCCATTATGAGTCAGCATCCTCATATCAAAGAAATCATTCTGCCTTTGGTTTTGGGGTATTGGCTTACTTCACTTGGCATTATATTCTCCAGTTCCATCCATTTACCTGCAAATGCCATGTTTTATTCTCTCTTAATGCTGAGTAATGTTCCATTGTATATATATTCTAAAGTTTCCCTCTTCATTCATCTACTGAAGGGCATCTGGGTTGGTTCCACAATTTAGCTATTATGAATTGTGCTGCTTTATAAACATTGATATGGCTGTGTCCCTGTAGTATGCTGTTTTAAGTCCTTTGGGTGTAAACTGAGGAGTGGGATAGCTGGGTCAATTGGTGATTCCATTCCAAGTTTTCCAAAGAATCCCCATACTGGACCATAGCAAATTTTAAAGACTGTTTAAAAGTCTGTTACTTCATGGTGTCACATTTGTATACCCATAATTTCATAAAAACAGCCATTTACATATCTCTATGGAACCTGTTATTTATATCTATAAATACATGTATTTTTCACATAGGTTTTAGAATCATTTTATGTTTCTGATTATAGTCATGGTGAAGATTTGATGAAAGCAAGATGTACTACCAGTCTCTAATTTGATACCCTAATGTCTATTTACACCCATTTTATATAAAGTTGAATTTGTGTTAATGCTTACAAAGTTCATGTAATAGGAATTAGTCAACACTAAAATGTTTTAACTTTTTATATGGTTTTAGAAGTTGATTTAATAGTTTTTACTTCCATTAGATTTTGCATTTTCATGTTTGACAGTCAATATTTTGTTATGGCAGAAGCATGAATAGTTATTTAATTATTTAAGGTTTCTTGTTATGTAAATGGGATATGTGCAATAATTAGTGTTCCTGTGATGATAGAGCACAGGGATGCTTACTTGTCTGCTCTTTAGATATAAAATCAGTGGTTGGGGAAGGAAAGAGTTGGGTTGCTGATATCTGTAATATAGGATCAAGACAAAAGAAAATCTCAATGGAAGAAAAGGGTAAGTGGTAGGAAGAAAGGCATTATCTTTTTCTTATCAACCTAAAATTCTTTTTGTGTGTGTGTGTGTGCTACTGAGGATTTAACCTGGAACCTTGCATATTCTAAGCTGGAGCTTTACCATAGAACTGTAGTAGCCCTTGAAATTCTCCTTTTAGTTTCCTTCAGGGGCAGAGAAAAGATAATAGGTTCAATGTTCCTTTAAGTGGGAAGTTTTTTGGTTGGTTTTTTTTTTTGTCATTGAAAGTTTTCTCTTATATTTTGAGAAAAAGTAGGATCGAGATATTAATACTGAGAGGCAACCATAATAATCAGAACCTTTTTTGTTTGTTTTTTTTTTAAAGATTCCTCCTCATCACTAAGGCATATCTGGTCTCTTCCTCTTTCTTAACCTTCTCTGTTCTTCCTTCTAATTTGCACTCCTGGTGGTGGAGTGGGTAGGCTCGTGTATGAAAACACTTTTGGTTATTTTCTCTTATTTATTACCAAGTTTTTCATTTATTCCTCTAGATTCTTTTATAATATCATTCATATCCTGTGTGGCTCTAGAGCTTCAGGTTCTGTTGGAGACTAAGGAACTTCTTGATTCTTTCCTAAGGCAGATTATCTTTGGAAAATGTGTTTTGAAGTACCAGGCTTATGTTTTCATGTCAAGCATATTATATTCCATATGCCCCTTGAATCGATCAATTTATAATCTAAAGTTTCTGAACTACGACTTTTGTTTGTTGATTTTTCTGAGAATAATGTAGTTGCCAACACAACTATATATATGTACTCTCAAAATGACTTTGTTTTCCACATTTTCAGTTTGTGTTTTCAACAAGTAATATGGAGTAAGAGCTAGACAAGGTCCTTATGGTATAACACAAACCAGTCTTAGAAGGACTCTAAGTAGATTCTGATTATTGAAGTGGTTAAACTATTTCCTAACATGATTTATTTACCAGAGTATGAAAAATATCATGCAAATAGGTGGTTCTCATTACCAGCACTTAATAATCTGAATGATAACAGAAAATATTTTAATCTAGAGAATGGACATCTAGAGGTCCCAAGTTTTCATCCCTGCCAGCTTTGTCACCATGGTCCTACTTTTAGTTTCTAAGAAAATTGCGCTTTATTCATCTTTATAATGGTTTCTTTCAGCCTCACTCATGAAGTTAACCAGCAATGCTTTGGGATGCTCACCTTAAATGTTTTGCACCATTCTTGTATCTTATTATTTGTTGGCGAGATGGCCAACAGGGTCAGTAATGTTGCTTAGCTTCTCATAAACATTCAAAATGTTTTTCTTAGGCAGTTCTAGTTGTTTACCCTGGGTTAAGAGAAAGAGAAAATGCAGGTTAAATAGAAAAGTACAGTCATCTTTCTTCAAGTCTGAACTTTTTCAGAAATATGTTTAATTTTTAATTATATTGTTTCTTGAAATTACAAAGCTTTAATTATATAGTGTATATTTATAATTCTAAGTTATAAAATATTTTTATGTTTTTTAGTAGCATGAACAGCTACTTTAAAAGTCAAAAATTCTTATAGAAAAATAGGTAACATCATGATAGTCGGCTTTTTTATTTCTGAATATCATATCCTAAATCCTGAATACTGCTCCTCTTATCCTGATGTTGGATTTTGCCCTACTGCTATCTGGTTGATCAGCTTTGCTCGGAGCATTCCCAGATAATATTTGAATACATTAATACAAGTTAGAATTGAAGAAATTCTGGTTGAGCTACTGTGAGTTGCTTTGCTCATAAAAGTGTCCTGATTAAAGTCAAATCTTATGAGTTCTCTGTTTTATTTTTAAATTTTTTAGAGATAAATTACTAATAGCCACATGCATGTTACATTTACATTAATAAAAGCATATGTCAAACACATTTCTTTTTGTGGAATGAAAGTGTTATATATCTTACCCCAGCAGTGCATCATGTTTTTAATGCCAGCTTGCTCTTACATCATAGCTGCTGTTAAGAGCCAGGATACATTCATGCTAAAATGAAGACTGTTATGAAAGAGGAGAGTAAGAGTGTGGAGTACTGTGTAGTGAGTAGTTGCCATATAATTGTGCTAAGACTTAGTGAACGTACATCTGAGAATGCCCAGTGGTTCAGCTCTTCTCTCCTGTGAACTAACAGCCAGATTGTTTGTAATTTCCCATGCTATTTAAAACAGGGTTCTCATGTATCAGCCATCTTCTGTAAGGGTGCCCAGTGTGACTTCGGTTGATCCTGCTGCTATTCCGCCTTCATTAACAGACTACTCAGTACCATTCCACCACACGCCAATATCAAGCATGTCATCAGACTTGCCAGGTATGTGGAGAGTTTTTGTTGGTTTTCTTTTATTTTTTTTTAATCAAATTTTATCATGTTTTTAAAAATCTTAATCAGTGGAGCAAATAAATTTCAAAATTTTAAATAAAAGTGGTAAAGAAATTTGAAGTCCTCATGTAAAAGTAATATCTATTTTGCATCATATTCAGTTGTTGTTATTGTAACTACTAAGAAATCTATAGATTTCTGATGGTAGGGAATATAGGATAATAGAAGGAAAATTTTATAGACTGTATTCTCCCTTATAGAGAATTTGTGCTTAGACTTCTTGGTTTATTTATCATAGAAGCTTCACAGTTTAGGGAGAGTATTTTCTCATACTCTTCTTGGTAGTCTGTTCTTTCTCAGTAGACTATCAGAACTCCCCAGTATACTGATGTTTTGGGGGGCCAGTTTTGCCTGCTAGCTGTACCCGGTGGATTTCCTCCCAAAAGGATAGGATCTATCATGTGTTTCTCTAGATCTTAATATTTGGAGATTACCATAGTATTAGAATATGCAATCAAGGGCATATTATAAAATTTAAAGTCTTCTCCCTTTACTCTTCTTCCTTCTCTCCATAGCCATTGTTTTTGCTTAAATTTTTGTCAGTTAAAAGCAAGATAGAATCAGTGCCTCTTCTATTCATGGCTTCACTTTTCTCTGAAGGCCCTATATACTTCCTTCTTCTGTTATCAGTTTTCTTTTATGGAATTGTAAAATTGATTTTGATGTGGTTTATTTTTCTTTTTACCCTTTGTTTTAGGCACAATGCTTATTTTGTTGGTCAAAATTTGTGCTATTGAAACAGTTGATAGCTGTGTTATCTAGCCCAATATAATTTTGCCACTTGAAATTAGATTATTTGAATAAAATTTAGTGGTAAAGAATAAATTAAAATAGTACCCATCAAAAGGAGCTTTAAAGAAAAAAACTACTTTTTGCTTCTAAAATATGTTTACCGGATATTTAATTTGTACCAGGTATATATTTGTACCAGTTAAAAAGTATTTGTTGTATATAAAGGCTGATGCTGAGATATGTTGAGGGTTTATGGACCATGACAAAGATGGAAACTCAAATATTTCTAATTCCTAATGGTCTATGTTGCTTTACCTTTGCTGTGTTGAAGAGTCTTCCATGTATTGTCTTAGTATATGTTATAAATAAGCATCCCCGAAGAATTTATTTCCTTAAGATCTTGAATTAAAAACTAATCCTGAAAAGATAGTGAACTTTTCAGTTTATTGAAGTGGCTCAGGTTATTTAGCAATAGCATAGACACAATTTACAAATAAATCACTTGCCCTGGTAGTTTTCAAATGATTTGGGTCTGGATGAATTTTTTTAAGTTGGGAGAATTTACATTATTTCAGAATGTGATATTATAAAGTGATATTTTACATCTTTAAAAAAATGTGTGGTTATGAGAAAAATGTTGTGTAAAATTAGTCTAATCTGTGTATTTGGGAAAATGCATTCCAAGCTGGTATTGAGGATACAATACTAATATATGGGACTGATGTTTAACCAGTAAAAACCAATATCTGGTTGCTAAAAGGTTGAGAAACTTTCTTAGCAGTTGATAAACTAAATAGAATAGTTTCAATTATCCTTTAGAAGAATGACTAGTTTATTGTCGAGTGTGAGTTATGAAGCAGTTATTACGTCCAAATAGTTTAAATTTTGTTTTTATGTTAACTTGCTCTTTATAACCAGTAGTCACTTTTGTTTTATTCTTGTGCATGATTTTTATGTCATTAGTCATAATGTAGAATTTGGGTATTGATAAATTTAATAATTTTATAATAAAATATTAAATAGAACACCAAGAATGAAAGGATAAGAAAATTTTAATACATTTCTTAACATTCTTTTTAAACATCATAAATATGAATCTTCTGAATCTGCAGGAATACAAAGAAGAAATGATATTAATAATGAACTGCAGCTTGGAACATCTTCTGATACTGTGCAACAGTGAATACAAAATTAAACATAATTTGTATTTATGGAATGGAAAACAGCTTGATTATTACAAGAAAAAAATAATGACTGCCTTATTATTGCTAGTGCCATATTGTCAGGTGCGAATGGTGCTCAACAGTTGTATCATTAAAATTTGAAAGTGCTAAACCTTTACATTTTTAATCTTGTAGCAATCATGTTTTGTGAAAGTTTATGGCGCAAGTTAAGGAAAAGTGTGTTGTCATCAATGAGGGAAAAAAACTAATGAGTCAGTTTCACTTAGTGAAGCATTTAAAGTTCAAAAATGAGAATTTTATCAGTGTTAATAAAGCAGAAACATTTAGAATGTATCATCAGAATTTTTCATAATACTTTTTAGTTAAAATAATAGATCATTTTCAACTATGAAATACTTAGAAGGGCAAAAAATATATCAGTATTATATGTTACAATTGACATGAAATAAGGAATAACATTTTGCTAAATTTATACAACAAGGTAGTAAAATTTTCATCACTATTGATAAAACTATTAATTCATGAGTTTTAATCTACTTAAAATGTAAAAATACAAGACTCTTGGTATGTGGTGGATTGAACCCAGGGCCTTGTGCATGCTAGGCGTGTGCTAAGTGCTCTACCTCAGACCTACATTCCCCAGTCTTTTTTCTTTTTGGAGATTATGTCATTGTGTTGCCCAAGCTGCCCTCGAACTTGGGAGCTTTCTGCCTCAACCTCCTAAGTTGCTGGGATTACAGGTGTGTGCAGCTATACCTGGAAAAAATGCAAGATTTTGATGGATGTTTAGCTTCTTATTAGAAGGAGTAACATAAAACATCACATTTTATCACATTTCACTGTTAAGTGCTTAAGACTGAGTTTCATTAAGAAATATTTACTTTAAAACCCTATTGGATTTTGTATTAATAGCACCTATATAATGCTTAGAAGACAATCTAGGGTTTCACCCCAATTTTTTAAAAAAAGTCTAGATATTTTAATATGGCATTGTATAAGTCACCATATTTCAGTTATGTTTGGATGGAGTATCAAAAGATACAGATCAAGTAAATCTTTTTAACTATTTTCTAATTGACTTGATATTTATTGGCACACAAAAAAATCCCCGAAGAGATAAGCTGGGTATTGAAATAATGAAAATAGGTAGAATCTTTGGGTCTCTGCATCCTTTAGTGGCAATAGAGCTGCAGAAGCGGAATATTATATCAAGACTGTGAATTTATGTAAGTTGAAATTATGAAATGGAAGAAGTTGAACATTTAGAAAATGAATATTTCTGAGTGATTTGGTTTCAGTACACAGTATTCCATCAGAGATGTCAATACTTTCTTTAGCTTTATTTTTAAAAAAGTTAAAATGGATTGAGTAATAAACATTAAGTGAATTAAAAACTAATCCTGAAAAGATAGTGAACTTTTCAGTTTATTGAAGTGGCTCAAGTTATTTAGCAATAGCATAGACACAATTTACAAATAAATCACTTAAACATGTAAACTAAAAAACTATTAAAACGTAGAAACTTTTAAAAAATTTGGAAAATGTTATACCATTTGAAGCAAAACAAAAATTTAATAAAATGAGGCCAATTATATTCCAATAAACTTTTTGTGACAGCAATAGAAATTTTACTATATAAAGCTCTGAGAAGGTATGTAACTTTAGGCTAAATTTGAATTACTGTACAGAAGCAGGATTTACTGAACAATATCATTAATGTGAAAAGAAACTCTCTGCTTAGAAATATGATTTCAGTTTAATGGAGGAAGTCATTGGAAAGATTCATTGTAATTTCCTTTGTCCATCATAGTCTCAAACTGCTGTATTATATAGCTGGTAACCAGTGTATAAAATGAAAAACTATAGCAACATTTTAAAAATGCTTTAGGAATTGTTTTATTTTAGATAACTGGTGCTATAGTTTATATCACTTGATATGCTTACAACAGATTTTGAGATTATAAGGGAGTAAATACACTTTAAAATTTTTGACTCAAATTATTCATAGGGGATATTAAATATTTTAAGAACAATCCTCACTGATAGTCTCTGTTTCAAGTAATAGTGTATATAACATCATACTTTGACTCTGTAGTTGCATTTGGGGTGACATTGAATGCCTGCATATAAAAAGCCATGTTATTGATAGACCCTGACCTGTCTTAATGGCTAGGCCTACTATGATTCCTTTTTTATTTTGAAATAATTGAAAAGAATTCAGTTACCCAAGGAGGTCTCGGGGAACTGACTTCGAAGTTCATTGCTTGGTTTTTCAGATCTGAAGTTTTATTATTCTGTTACTTTAACCCTCTTAAATGATATTCCTGGGCAACCTTTTCTACATTCCTATTTCTAAAACATAAGTGGAGAATCCCAGGTCATTGGTTTAGAGCTTAGGAAACTTGTATTAACTTTTGCTTGTTAGTGAGCAACAGTTACCAACTGCTTGCTTTGTTCGGAGTGTGGGACTGTGTACTACTCTTCATTGGCAGCAAGGGTCAGAGAGGTATCAATGAAAGAGACATCTGTTTAAGAAGTAATATTTTAGATGAACCTCAATGTGTATTTCTGAAAAATAAATGTGAATTATCTTTAAGAACCTAAGTATGTTTTTCTTTTTAATCTGAAGATCATTATCTCATTGTTTTGATTGCCTCTCATTCTGTTAAATGACAAAGGAAAAATGTATGATTAGTCCTACTTCTGAAAATTTTTGGACTGCTTCCTTTGAGATGCTGGGAGGTGGTTTTTCCAGTTACTTTGTCAGGTTTTTATATGCATCAAATATCACTGATGTGTCACTGATAAGTGATATGGTACAGAACTTCCTATGGCAAAATGGTAAGCATTTAACCCAGTAGTTTTGTGATTTATGATAAATACAAAATCATTTTGGAAAATAATTCTAGTCTCCAAAATATGAGTCAACTATTAACAAAGCATTTTTGTTTTAGGTTTGGATTTTCTTTCCCTTATTCCAGTTGATCCCCAGGTATGTATCCTGAATTTAAGCAACTAATTTGTATTTGATTGTTATGCCATACTAACTAAAAATGACCAGTTGCATAAAATCAGGACAGTCAACTATCAGTTATTTACATTAAAGGGAAGAAAGTACTGTATAAATATTTCACGGTTTTATTTGGAGAAATAAAGTTACTATTTTTCAATTTATAATTTTTTGTCTTTAATACCTAAGCTTTTAATCATACTTTATTGAGATTAATCAGTATTTGATTAGATTGAGTGGAAGCAGTGCCAGGTGGCTGGGTATTAAGGTTTTAAAGGTAAAATTTTATCAATAAAAACTTAATCTTGCTTGGTGCGGTGGCACACACCTGTAATCCCAGCGGCTTGGGAGGCTGAGGCAGGACGAAAGTCAGCCTCAGCAACTTAGACCCTGTCCTTAAATAAGAAAACAGGCTAGGATGTGGCTAAATGGTAAAAGTGCCCCAGGGTTCAGTCTCCAGTTCCCCAAAACAGAAACTTACTATATACATAAATAACAGCTAAAGCTTGTTAAATAGACTTGACTTGCCAACTTAATTCTCCATTGTTTGAAGGAAAACCATCAGACATTAGGAATACCTCAGTGAAAAGGTGTGATTGCCTATTTTCTCTTAAAGATAAGCATTTCTGTCAGACTGTGCAGTGAGCATGGATTCCATTCACATGCTTAGAGCTCTAGCAGAGGAAAAATAGGGAAAGAAAACAGCCAGAAAGAGACTTTGAGAGCAGGTATAATGAGTAGTGGGGCAAAGGATGAACCATAGACCCCTACTTCATGGGTTGCTCAGCATCAACTAACTGCAGGTCTGTTACGAGCCTCCTATCATTTATTAATCTAAACACAAACAGCACTGGAAACTTGGACCCCAAATAATGAACAGACTGAGGAATTTCTTATCATCTTTAGTTGATTTAATAGATTCTATAGCAAGGATATCTATTTTTCTAGGATATGGATTTTTCAGACTTAAAGGTTACCAATTTTTGTGAAGTCCTTTAGAAAAAATTATATTAGAGCCTGAGATTATTATTTCATAGTTCTGTTTGCCTTGGTGAGTGTCAGGCTGATTACATAAGTTGGTAGATGAATGAGATTGTGCCTTCCATTTACTATAGAATCCTTAGGTTTTCCTGCTTTAGTTCCATATTGCCCCTTACTATCTATTGTCTTTATGTAGATATATAGATAAGGGTTAGAAGTAAAATGGTTACAATTGGAGTATAAAAATTCAAGGCGAGGGAGTACAATTACTTTCTCCCCCTTATAACGTCCCTTGAATCTCTTTGTGTGTGGCATTCACTTTATTAATATATCAAGAATTTTCCATCCAAAACATTAAATAACTTTCTCTGTTGAAAGACAGCCTAAACTTGGTGCTGTTATTCCCATTTTATTTATGGGCTTTGAAGGTCATGGAGTCTAAACAATTTCAGTTTTAAATGACCATTTCATAAGTTAGTGGTTCTAAGAATGAATTGAATGATATATAGAATATATAATACCAATCAGATATCCTTACTAACTTTTCAGTCTGTATCCAGACCCACTTAGGACAGTGAGTTGCTAATTATTTTGTTAAAGTCACTATGGTTGTTTCTCTTATAACATATTCTACTATGATCATTTAAATGTTTATCCCTTGTTTCTCTCCATTCCTCTTGGTCAGTATTATAGACTTTCACACTTTAGATTTGTCTTTGGGGGTAATTAGCAGCCTGTATGGTAAGGTGACTTGAAATATGAACACTGGTGAGGAATGTCAAGCAAGCATTTTAAGATTAGATTAGATCTTCATTAAGATGCATTCCAAAGTTTTGTGATTATATGATTTCCTGCCTGAGCATTCCTTGTAGTCTCCATTTTAGAATGAATGTTGGCATTTTTATTACACAAGTAGTGTTCTATGTGTATGTACAGAGGAGTCCAGCCCCATCATTCTGCTGCTCACTCTTAATATTCACTCTTACTCATAAAGGGTCTGTTTGATACTGAATTTTGGAAAATGGTTGAGCTTTTTATTAGCACTTTTGCTTGAAAAATAAGTGCTTATCAGCCTTTTATATTGTGGTTTAAACCTTGTCTAAATATACTTAGTGACCAATTAAGAATGAATCATAATTGTGGGGCCAATATTTAATACTAAGTGATTTCAGTTATTGTTGACATTACTTGTTCTTTTACCTCTGTATTCGGTCAACAAACACGTTTCACATGTTCTTGATTTGAGAGAATCAGGAATATGATGCATTCACTGAAGAATGTAAACTAGCTAGCTAAATTCAGGCCATCTTCCACCCAAAGATGTGAAGTTTAAAGGTATCTTTAAATTCAAGGGCAATTTAAATATGTGACTATCACTTGTGCATATCTAACAGTTTCTAGTCTCTTTATTTAAAACCAATGTAGCCTCTTCCTCATCGGCATCATTGTTTGTTTCAAGCAGTACTGTCCTCCTATGTTTTTGGATAGTCTCACCTCACCCTTAACAGCAAGCAGTACGTCCGTCACCACCACCAGCCCCCATGAAAGCAGTACTCATGTTAGTTCATCCAGCAGCAGAAGTGAGACAGGGGTCATAACCAGCAGTGGAAGTAACATTCCTGACATCATCTCATTGGACTAAAGGCGGACTCATTTGATTCTGGGAATCATTCATCAAAACTGCTCTTTCTTGGATCTCTGGTCCATGGATGCTATTTTTTTGGCAATTTGATATTTATTGAAACGTCAAATGGATTCTTTTGCTTTCTGAGAGATGAACCCAGATGACTGAAGCAAGAACCAAATGACACACAAGGACTTTTCGTATTCATGTTGAGCATCAGATACATTTCAGCCATAACAGTGTCTTCTTGAGCAGTGGATTTCAAATTCATACATTACTGGATGGATTCTACAAGGCAGTTTTAAGGTGTTTTTTTTGGGGGGGGGGGCGAGTATAATAAACAGCAATAAAAATTATGTAAATATTTAAACCTTTCTAATTAAAAAAGATGTAATCACTGATTCTAAAATCACAGCAACTTCTGTTTAATCCAATGTGAAAGAAAAAATATATGGAAAGAAGTCATGTTTGCTAAATGAGTCTTTTCCATGGAGATTTATTTTTTTGTTGCAGTAATGAAATTTTGATAAGTGGCCAAAGCTTGAGTTTCTCTATTCTTTCACTCTTCATGATTCCATCAAAGAAAAATGGCCTTTGTGGTGTTCTTTTTTCCCTGGTTGTCATTTATATTTTGATACTGTTTGCTCATGAATGCAGAGGAAGTTCTAGGATTTGGCTGCTCTTTATTAGTGATTATGTCTAAGAACACTATGCAGATTCTGCCCTGACATGATGTGTTGTTTTTGGTAACTGTACATTCTCATTCTAGAGTTTTCTATAAATTTAAGGCTTGCCTTCTTAAAAAATTCTATGCAGCCTTTGAATGAAGTATTTTTGAGGTAAGGTGTGGCTAGGAAGTTTGTTCAAATTTTCTTTCCAATGTCTAGAAATGTTGATAGGAGTGGAAGGACAGATTTAGGGAAGGTGGAAAGAACAAAATTTAGTCTCTCTCTAAGAATTTAATTTGCTCATTGATTTTATAGTAAAATATACAAATCACTGTTGAAACTGTTCACATTTTAGGGGCAGTGACATAGAAGTTGTTTTAGGTCTTCAGTCATATTTTTTGCCAGTGTAATTTCTGTCTCATGGAATGATTTTCAAAAGGAAAAGACAATAGCAAGGAAAGGGGACATTATTAATTTCTTTTTCCTTTTTTTCAGTCTTTCTTTAAACCACAAAGATGAAACAAAATGAGAAATGTTTGAACTGAACAGTGAGGAAGGGTTTGGGAGAGGGGCATGAAGCCCACTTCATGTCTCACTCCATGGTACCCAGAAACACTCCACCCCTCTAGCTTTACTGGGTCCACTTTGCAAACCACTCCCCTATCATTTGTTTGATTTTAAACCACTCATAAACTGGGTTTTCCTTGTAGAGAAACATTTTTATCCAAGTTTTATACTTTATTTCATTTGGCTTCTTAAATTATCTAGAAGCTAGCATTTTCTTACGTTGAGTTTTCTCTCCTAGGCTGTGTTCACTTTTCATAGCTAGTCTGACGAGTCTCCTTCTCAAGCAGAGGTGCCCAGAGGAGGGCTGTCCACTTGCAGTTTAACGAGGACACCTTGCTTCAGAATTGGTGCGACTCCAGGGAGCTCCCTGCTTGGGTTTTGATGCTCTCTCAAGTTTTCATGGCATTTGTTGCCCCTTTTCGTGTTCTGTAATGTGTGATTTTCCACATTATACCTTCTTTGGCTCCGTCATCCACTTATTTAATGTAGTATCCCTTTTGTGTGGGCTGCATGTTAAAGACATGGAAAAGCAAAGTCAGCCCTGACTCTTGGAGCACTAGTTGCACCATAGTTGCCAGTTTGATCTTTTAACTGTTAGATTTCAGTCCAGACTACAGTCTTATTTTTGGTCCATATACAGAGAACTACTTCTTGGTAGGATTTCGTGTTGCTGCTGTAAGTACAGATGCAATTTCTGTTAACTCTGTAATCAGAAAAAGTAACTTGATTTGTGTGGTATAATTTGTTAACAAAGAAATAATGCATATTTGTTATCATTTTGTGACCCTTTAGATTCTCGGAGACTCCTTTTCTCCCAGTTGAATCAGCAAAGTTTTATAAAGTAATGAAAATATTAATAGAAATTAGTTACTTTACTTGGTTCTTGTAACTGATAACCTCTCCTTTTGTAGTCGTGATGTTTCCTTGTTACTGTTTTATGTGAACAGTTTTAGTGTTCATTTTTGGTGCTTTACACTGAACTTATGTATAAATTTTTATTTTACCTCAGGCAACTAACACTTTTAAAAATATACTTTTAAGTTTTTAATGTTGGGCTTACCTTTTGTAGATGTCTTTGAAGATACTTTTCGGTGTGCTTTTGGCACTATGACAACAACATGGTTTCTAAGCTATTACCCTTGATTTAATATGGTCACTTTAATTATTTTTACAAAGATCCTGATAGCAGTGTATTTTGCTAACCCAGATTCTTCTTAACAAAGTATAATGGAATAAAAAGCTGTTACTTAGAAGTCAGCCAGTCAGTCATTATTTGGAGTATCTTGTTTAAGGAAAGGAGCTGTAATTACTACTTTTATAGTCTTTTAACCAACTTGTATTTTTACCTTTCTTCACTTAGAAATAGGAAAGGCTTCTCTTGCTTTGGTACGTCCTGCAGAATATCTGGTGCTGACTGTAGCTGCTCGCCTAGAGCCACTTACACTCACCCACTTTCTCACCCCTAGGGGATCCATTTTAGGATCTTATTCCATTTCTGCCCTGAAGTTATAAATACTTGGCATCTGTTCTACAATAAATGTAAAGGCCAAATGAAACAGTTGTGATGAATTCAGGTTATGTGGCATCTATCTGATAACATGTTCCAGGATAAAAATACAATATGTAGGTAAGAGATAGCAGATAGCAAGTGTAATTCAGTTGATCCATAACTCCTGGTTTAAAGCAAGGTTCTTTAGGATAGTATTAAGAAATAAGAAAGGTAAGATTTTGAATTTTAAATAAAGTTGAACAGAAACTATTTTGACTTTGATATACCTTCAAACCAATCCTAGACACTCACCGTCTAATAACCTCCTTTCTTCTTTTGCCAGAAAAGTTACATTTGTGCTTTTAACTATTAAGGTTTTTACAGAGCATTGGTTTAGTTGTCAGGTATTCTTTTCTCCCCAGCCTTCATTGGGTAAAAAGTAATTGTTTCCAATTATTTCTAGTTCTTTGGAATATAATAATGAATTTTTTTCCTAGTTGTTTTCACCTTAGAAAATGTAAAGTAGTACCCCATTATAACTTAAGGGTGACATTGGACTTAGTGGCACTGGGTTCATGTGATGTGAGAGCTTGGTAGTGTCATTTTAATGGGTGATTGATGGTTCCACCTAATTCCCATCTGTTCTGCTACAGTTCTACATGGGTACAATGAAACTTATAGAAAAGAATTTAAGAATTCTGCTTTTTAAGAGTCTCATGCCTCCTATCAAATAAATGACTGGTTTGTATGACTCCCACTTTCCCTCCCCCCCCCTTTTTTTGTTAGGAACCACACTGCAATTTCTAGAAAAAACAAATAAAGTTTTATTAAAATATTTGCCCATTCTTCTTTAATGATTGTCTGGTTCACTGATTTTTTATTCTTGTTTATGTCAGTGGTATATGCTCATTGTAGAAATGTAGACGGTACAGAAAAGAACAACAAAAGTTGCCCCTAAGTCCATCACCAGAGAGAAGAGATTCACATTAAATATTTTTGCATATTTCTTGCCAGACTCTTTGCTGCTTCTGCATTTTTATATATAATTTGTACCTTGTTTTTTCCCTCAATCTATAGGCATTCTTCCTTGTCATTAAAAACTCTGTCAACCATTATTAAGTCCATGATATTCCATTGTGTGGCTCTATCACAATTCATAAAATCTTTCCCCATGGGACATTTTAGATTTGTGCATAAATTATTTCTTAGGATAAATTCCTAGAGGTGTGATTTCTGGGTCAAGGATATGAACATTTTTGTGGTTCTTGATTCATGCCACCTTTCCAGACAGTTGTTGTCATTTATACTCCACCAGGAGGTGTGAGAAGGGCTGCATAGTGTATTTTCCAAGAACACATTTATCTTTATGCAGCCATCTGCACTCAGATCCTCAGCTTTTCTGAGCCTGGTGAACTGGGCTAAGGATAATTGGAAGATACTTTCCCAGGATTTCTCAGTTTTAAATATACAGTTGTCCCAATTATCTGGGAAGACTGCTTCCAGAGCTGCCCCACCCAGTACTAACAAGCACAGATGTTACCTCTTATATAAGAGGACATTGTACTAATATAATCTGTGTACATCCACCCATACACTTTAAATCATCTCTAGATTATTTATAATACCTAATGTAATATAAAAGCTGTATAAATAGCTATGCTTTCTTTTAAAATAATAATAAGAAAAAGCCTGTATGTGCTCAGTACAGATGCAGTCCTGCTTCCCCCAAATGTGTAGTTGAATCCACTGATGCAGGTCCTATGGGTATGGAAGGTTAACTGAATTTATCTGACAAGTTCTAGAAACATCTCCATATGTATATCCAACTGATTTTTCACATAGTTTTACTTGCACTGTGCAGTAGCAAAAATATTGGTCAGACTACACTTTGTTTTTTTTTGTTTTTTTTTTTAAACAATTTGTGCCTAGGGCCAGCCCTTAGTAGCAGCTTTCTTTTTCCTCTTGTAGGCTCCATTGTGGCCTTTCTGATCTCCCTAAAGCCAGTAGGATCTGCTGAGACAAAGGCAGTCCAACCCAAACTGGAAAAGTGGTAAGGCTAAAACTAAACAGGGCCAAGCTCTGCCCGTTTCACTTTGCATTCTTTTATGTTGCCAATCAGTTCTTATTCTTGGTGTTTAAGGGTGGCTATGGAGAAAGAAAATAGATTGCTATGTTCATGTTAGAGGTGTAAGTAGCATTTTCTCAACTGGCATAGTACGTTCATTATTTCCCCAAATGCTTTTCATTTCTGAATGGTTTATAAAGCTTCCTTTATTCTGTGTTCTAGAAGCTTAACTATCCTAAATTAAGGAGCATGTTGTTTCAAAATGGAATATGTTTCTTATTTTGGCCTTCATCAAACTATTCAACAGATGTTTAATGTTTTTCTTATGTCTGGGATAAAGTAATTATAAAAGATCTAATTGAAGCCTTCAAAGGGCTTATCTAGTTTTTAAAAAACAAGAATTCTTACCTAGTATTAGGTTTTGTGTGCTAACTTTACTACAGGGTGTCTCATTCCTTATAATAGCTTTTCACTTTACAAATGGACAAACAGATTTACTAAGTTCACCAACATCATAGTGAGTGAGTAGTGGGCTTGAGATTCTGGCCCAAACCTACCTCAGAAGCCCTTTGACTAAGCTGAAGTGACATTAATTAGCTATGGTTTTTAGGAAACTCATGGAAATCTAGACGAAACTGGTTTTCAGATCCTGGCCAAAGTAGTTAGGAACAAGTGGACTCAAGTTCCAGAATTCACTGAATACCTGCAGGAATAAGTGCTGCGTCCCCTGGAGATAAGGGGGCTGTTATGCTTTTATCCTGTTACAGGTTGAAGGATAATAGTGCTGTTTACCAGCTGGGAGGCAGTTGTGGTTAGTCCTTTAGAGGAGACAGTGATGAGTTTCTTAGATCACCTGTGGAGCTCATCCCTGGGTTTTGTACAGACTTTCCAGAAGTTCAGCCCTTCCTTGTCCTCCATCTCACCTTCGCTCTCCTCTGGGCTGTGCATGCTCTTGTCCCTTTCGGTTGCCTGTTGGCTCCTTCCTCCCTGCTTAGCTCTGTCTCAGCCTTTCCTTTCATTCTCTTCACTGCCTTGCCATGACAGATTTGCTCTCATTACCCTGTGGAAATGAGAAGTAATGAGAATTTGTTGGAATTATTTCCAGTTTACAAATGTGGAAACAGATTCTAAGAGGGTAAAGGATTTGTCTAAGGCCAACTGCTAAGTGGGGAATCAAGTTTCAGACCCAGTTTTAACCACCTTCCCAGGCCCTTCCTAATGATTTTATTTTTATTTTATTGTTGGTTGTTTTAGTGATGGGGATTGAACCTGGTGCATTGCACATGCTAAGCATGTAATCTACCACTGGGCCATACCCCCAGCTTTTAATTATTTTATTTTAAAAGTAGGTGTTTCTTAGATATTTTCTATCATATCACCCTGTTTATATACTGTATGGGATTTATCACACCTGCGATTTTATGTATTGGTTCACCAATATTGTCTCTGTTAGATTGTAAGCTCCATGAGGGCAGAGGTGATATTTCATTGCACCCCAGATTCTAATGTGGTAAATGGTGCGTAGTAGATGCTCAATAAATATTTGTGAATGAAGAAATAATGGATACCCATTTGCATTTGACTTATGTTCCCTGTGGAAATTTGATATATGTTGAAAACAGAATACCCAAGCAGCAGATATTCACCAAGACAGGAAAGCTTGAGAGAAGGTGCATATTTGGGGTAGATAGTAGAGGTGCTGAAGAGTCAAAGAAAGCAGCACCTTCACTTTCTAGGCTGTTGCAGCTTACAGGGGCAAAGAGCAGTTAGTAAGTGCAGGGTACACAGTGCAGATCATGTACAAGTAGATGTTTTAGTAAACCTGAGAGTCTTAAGTGGACCCAACCTACTATGTATATAAGGCTGGAGAAATTCTGCATGTAGTCTAGATTATGTATTGAGAACCACCTCATCTGCATCAGGTACACCATGCTCAGTTACAGAGTATAATTGTTGAAGCCAGAAGCAGAATGTGGTGGCACATGCTTATAATCCTAGTGACTCCAAAGGATGAGGCAGGAGGATTGCAAATTGAAGACTTGCCTCAGGATCTTAGGAAGATCCTATCTTGAGTAAAAAAAAGGAGTAGGGATGTCATTCAGTGGTCAAGCACCTCTGTTTAATCCCCAGTGTTTGCCCCCTCCCCACGCCAAAAAAAAAATTGTATTTATCTCAATCTCTTGATGCTAGTAACCTGACCCAAATATTGGATTTGATGCATTGTAACTGAAACAAGAATTGGTTAACCTGATGTCACTGGAATCCATTCCCACATGCTGTTGTATGAACTACAAACAAGTACTATAACGCCATAAAAAGAACCCCCCTCCCATAAGCAATCACTTCCCATTCCCCCATCTGCACCTCCCAGTTCTAGGTAACCATGATATATTTTACACTTGTGCCTTTCTGAGCATTTCATTACATTGAATCATGTCCTATATGGTTTTTGTCACCATTTACTTTCATTTGACCTGGGGCTTCAAAGTTAATCCATGCTGAGCCTCCTTTATTCCTTTTTATGGCCAAATAATGATATGGTATGGATATGTCATTCTTTGTTCATCCATTCAGCAGTGCACAAATATTTGGGTGGTTCCCGTCTTTTGGCTGTTTTGAATGATGCTGCTGTGGTCATTCATGTGCGTGTGTTTGTGTGGACATGATTTTTTGGTTTCTTTTAGGTATATACCTAGGATGGGAACTGCTGGGTCATATGCTAACTCCATATTTAACATTTTGAGGAACTTCCAGACTTTTCCAAGGTTGCTGTACCATCAATGTGTCAGGGTTCCAATTTCTTCAAATACTCATCAATATTTGTTACTGTTATTTACTATAACCATTTTAATAGGTTGGAAATGTGAACTGATAAAGGTTTTGATTTGCATATCTGATGATTAATAGATCCTAACCATCTTTTTTATGTGCTTATTGGTCACTTGCATATTTTCTTTGAAGAAATAACTGTTATTTATATTCTTTCCTTATGTTTTGAGGTTATTTGTCTTTTTATTATTGAATTGTAAATATTTTTATAATAAGATACAAGTCCTTTTGAAGATATATGCTTGGCAAATATTTTCTCTGGATTATCTTTTCACTTTCTTGATATGTCCCTTAAAGCACAAACATTTTAAATTTTGATGCAGCCTCATTTCTTTCCTGTGTTGCTTATGATTTTGTTTTTACCTAAGAATCCATTGTCAAGTCTAAGATCATGAAGATTTACCCATATTTCTTCTTCCAAGAATATTAATAGTTTTAATTCACATTTAGGAGTTGGATCCAAATTCTTTAAATGGCATAATGATTCATTTTCAATCCTTTCTATGTGGCTATCCAGTTGTCTCAGTATTAATTGTTGAAAAGTCTGTTCTTTCCCTATCAAATGGCTTTGGCTGTACCCCGGTTAAAAATCAGTTGTCTGTAAACACATAACTTTCCTTTCTGTTCTATTGATTTGTGCATTTATCCTATGCTAGCACCACACTGCCTTGATTACCATTGCTTTGTAATATGTTTTGAAATTGGAAGGTGTAAATCAAGTTTATTCCTTTTCAAGGTTGTTTTGGCTATTCAGAGATCCTGATAATTCCACATGAGTTTTAGAATCATAAATGTCTAGGAGGAAGCTGGTAGGTATTCTGATGAAGATTGCTTTGCAAGTGTAGATCAGTTTGGGAACTACTTTCACTTTGGCAATATAGTTCTTCTTATGAACATAAGATGTTTTCCCAGTTATTTACATCTTTAATTTCTTTTAATGACATTTTGTAGTTTTTACCGTGTAAGTTTATGCTTCTTTTGTTGAAATATATTTATACATATTTTATTATTTTTGATGCTGTTGTAAATGGAATTGTATCTTTCATTTTGGATTTGTAAAAATACAATTGATTTTTTTAAAAAAAGTAGCAGACTTTATTTTTTTAGAGTACTTTTAAATTCATGGCAACATTAAACAGAACACAGAGAGTTTTCACATGTTCCCATTTCACCCTGCCATCCTCTCCCACCGACAGTATACTGTATCAATATAGCATATTTGTTATAATTGATGAGTCAACATTGACACATTATCTACTAAAGTCTGTAGTTTAACATTGGGGTTCACTCTTGTGTACATTCTGTGGATTTCACAGACTTATATACCCATTACCGTATTACAACAAAGATGAGTCACTGCCCTAAGACTCCTGTGTTCTACTTTTTCATCCTTCCCCTTCCTGAACCCCTGGAAACCTCTGTTCTTTTGGTTATCTTCATAGTTCTGCCTTTTCTAGAATGTCAGGGTATTGATTCATACAGTATGTAGCATTTTCAGATTGGCTTCTTCCAATTAGTAGTATGCATTTAAGTTTCCTCTATCATATGGTAATAGTGCTAAACCATCTTCCAAAGTGGATATATCATTTTGCATTTCTACCACTGGTAAAGAGAGCTCTCTCTATTCTACATCCTCTCCACTATTTTATGGTGTTCATGTTTTGGGTTTTGGCTGTCTTGAATCATGTGGTATTATTGTTTTGATTCACAATTCTGTGATGACATGATGTTGAACATCTGTTCATATGCTTATTTTCCAATTGTATATCTTCTCTGTGGTGTCTATTCAGATCTTTTTGCTGTTTTCAGTTTGTTTTCTTACTGAGTTTCGGTAGTTCTTTGTAATGTTTGTTCATAGTCCTTTATCAGGTATGTGTTTAGCAAATACTTTTTTCCCGGTCTATGGCTCATCTTATACTCATGATGGTCTCCTTTGCAGAGCAGAAGTTTTTAATTTTTTTTAATTATTATTATTTTTATCAGAAGTTTTTAATTTTAATGATGTCCAATTCATCAGTTATTTCTTTCATGGGTTGTATCCTCAGTGGCCTAAACATTCATTGCTATACTGAAAGTCCTTTGAATTTTCACCTGTCTTCTAGGAGTTTTATAGCATTTTACATTTTGATATATAATCCACTTCTAGTTAACTTTTATGAAAGTTGTAAGATCTATACCTAGATTCTTTTTTCTTTCTTTTGGCATGTGCCTGTCCACTTGTAACAGTACTATTTGTTGAAAGGTCTATTTTCTGCTATATTGCCTTTGTTCCACAGTCAAAGATCAGTTGATTGCATTTATATTGGTCTATTTCTGGACCCCCTATTCTATTTGGTTGACCTCTTGGTCTGTTCTTTTACCAATACCATACTCTTTTGATTACTGTCATTTTATAGTAAATGTTGAATTTAGACTTTTTTTTCTTCATTTTTGTATTGACTATTCTGAGTCTCTGCCTTTACACAAAGTTAGTTTGTTGATAGCCACAAAATAACTTCCTGAATTTTGGTTAGAGTTGTGTTGATTTTACAGATCAAGTTGGCAAAAATGGTCTTTTGCAGTCCATGAACATGGAGTATCTCTTCGTTCATATTCTTCTTCTTTGATTGTTTTCTTTTCTTTTTTTAAGACAAAGAGAGAGAATTTTAATATTTATTTTTTAGTTTTCGGCGGATGCAACATCTTTGTTTGTATGTGGTGCTGAGGATCAAACCTGGGCCACACGCATGCCAGGCGAACATGCTACCGCTTGAGCCACTTCCCCAGCCTTCTTTGGTTGTTTTCATTGGAGTCTTGTGATTTTTCTTATATAGGTCTTGTAGCACACTTTGTTACACTTATGCCTAAGTATTATTTTTTTTATCTGTTTATTTCAGATCCCAGTTGTTCATGCTGATAAATAAAACCCATTATTTTCTTATCAACCATATCCTGCAGACTTGCTGTAATCACTTATTAGTTCCAGGAGGTTTTTGTCCATTATCATACATTATCATATCATTTGCAAGCAAAGACAGTTTGTTTGTTTGTTTTTTTTTCTCTTTCCAATATATATACTTTTTCTTAACTTCATTAGCTAGGGCTTCCAGTATGATGTGTAAATGTTTCATTCCTCTCGCTTATTGCTTGCATGGTTTCTGAAGAGAAGTACAATATTATTCTTATATTTACTGCTCTATAGGTATTTTGTTCCTCTAAATTCTTTTAACAGTTTTCTCTTCTGCTTTGGACTTTCTGTAGTTTGAATATGCTATGCCTAATGAAGTTTTGTTGTTAGTGGAATTAATTGCATTCTGAGAGCTTCTTGAATCTGTGGTTTGGTGTCTGTCATTAATTTTGAGTGATTGTCATTATTTAAAATATTTTTCTGCCTTCTCCCTGTTTTTCCATTATTTGTATGTTAACCTTTTATAACTGTTCTCAGATGATATCCTGGCTTTTTCCTTTTTGCATTTAAGTTTTGATAGTTTTTACTGTTTATATTCAAACCCATGGTTCTTGCCTCAGCTGTGACCACTCCACAGATGAACCCATCCATCTTCATTTCTGTTATTCTTTCTTAGGGTTTCTTTCTCTGCCTTCATTACCCATGTATTGTTGCATGTTGTTCACTTTTACACCAAGTGAAAATGGACTAAATGCTCCAATCATACGACAGAGATTATCAGATATCAAAGAACATGCTGTGTACAAAAGACATCTAAAACAAGAAAGTGCAGAAACGTTGAAATTAAAAACATAGCAAAAGGCACAGGGAAGCAGTTAAGGTATTGGAAGTTTATAACCTCAGTGGTGTTAGAAAACTAGGCAGAAAATAAGACAAACATCCATATTAAGTATCAGCTGGGCTCAGTGACACATGCCTGCAACTTGGGAAGCTGAGGCAGGAGGATCGCAGGTTCAAAGCCAACCTCAGCAACTAAGGCCCTAAGCAACTTAGACTCCATCTCAAAAGAAAAAAATTATATATACGCACACACACATATATAAGATTATAAAAAGGACTGGAGATATAGGTTGGTGGTAAAGCAACCCAAAATTTGTTTTTTAAAGGAAAAAATAAGGAAAGAAATTAAAAAAAAAAAAACAATAAAGAAGCCAGTGTTTGGAAATGGCTCTGAAAAGACTAGTACAGTTGAACTGATTAAAAAGGAACAAATATTAAAATCAGTATGAGATAGACATCTACCAAAGATATGTGTAGTTTTATCCTAATAAACTTGAAATTGTAGTTGCAGTGAAAATAGGTATAAATAGCCCTAAATTTACTCAAGAAGGGATTGAAAACCTAAATTTAAATAGTCAAATTGAGTAGCTATTTCTTCCTACAAGAAACCTCCAGGCTCAGTTGAATTCAGTGAGCTTTTACTAAAAATTAAAAAAAAAAAAACCCTCAATTTTACATACACCATTCCTGAATACAGGGGGAAGAAAACACCACCCCCCCCCAGCTCATTTTAAGATGTTCTTGTAATCTTCATGCCAAACTCAACAAGGATAGCATGCAGTCACAGAAGTAAGAATTTTAAATGAAAAGTTGGTAAATTGGAATGTTTAAAAAGGAAAAAATCATGAGTTAGTTGGAATTCAGTGAAAGTTTTAATAGTAGAAAAAGAGTGAATTCACATTCCATTGTCAGGGTAAAGGAGGGTAACACTACCATTATCTCAATAGATGATAAAATTTAAAACTCACCATCTGTTTAACTAGAAATGGACTTTATTGGGTCTCTGGCCCAATAAAGATAAATTGTCTACATTGAAGTTAAAAGTGTCCATCCACAGATGATCCCAGAGAGTGAAAAGACACCAAGGAGATACTTCATGCAACTCAAAGGACTACATAAGAAAATACAAATCTTTCCTGTAAGTTAAGAAACGGACCATCCAGGTGTGGTGACACATGTCTGTAATACCAGTTACTGGGGCGGCTAAGGCAAGAAGATCGCAAGTTCAAGGCCAACCTTGTCAACTTAATAAGACAATCTCAAAAAGGACTGGGAATGTAACTCTGTGTGGCATAGTACCCCTGGGTTCAATCCCCAGAACAACAAAAACAAAAGAACCAAAATATTAAATGGGTGAAAGACTGAATGGTAACTCACAAAAGAGGTATCTAAAAGTCCCATAAAGGAAAGGTATTTATTCTTGGTGTTCAGGGCAATACAGAATAAAGGAATAATTGGATGCCATTACTTGCCTTTTTGTATAGATTATAAAATACACAGAATTTACCACCTTAACCATTTTGAAGGACACAGTCCATTCAAAGTGCTGAGAATGTGAAGCAAAGGGAACTTTGACTATAGGAGAATTAATTAGCAGCCAGTCTTACTCAGGGAAGCATATGTACATGACACATCCCTAAAACAACACTAGGGAGAGGTTATCAAAAAATCAACAGTAGCTGTGGGGCGGGAAAGGATGCCCACAGGCCTAGGGAGCTTGTAAAATGGGAAGAAGGTATACTGCGGGTACACAGATGTTTGCCTTATTCTTTAAAATGGATGTGTTTATACACATTTCTGTACATACAATTTTTTTTTTACCACAATTTCAAACAGAAACTTTTATGTTCTGAATACGCCCCCTCCCCAACAGTACCACCCTTTTTTCAAATTCTCCTCCCACTCCAGTCACCCCAGCTTCCTTGCTGTTCCTCGGATGCTCTGAGCATGACCCCACTTCTGGGGCATTCACCGTTGCTATTTTTTCCTGTTGGGGTGCTTTTGCCTCCAGATTCCTACGTGATTTGCTTCCTCCTTTTAAAGCTTTAATTAAAAGTCACTGAATTAGTTAAGCATGGTGGCCCATACCTGTAATCCTAGCAGTTCTGGAGGCTGATACAGGAGGTTTGCAAGTTCAAGGTCAGCCTCAGCAGCAACTTAGACCCTGTCTCAAAAAGGGCTGGGGATGTAGCTCAGTGGTAAAACGCCTGGTATTCAATCCTCAGTACCAAACAATGCCCCCTTCCTCCCCCCCAAAAAAGCCTCATTGAATTAGTATTAGATTCAGCTAACCACCTTAACCAAATATCAAGATTTCATGTATTTCTCCAGACCTTTGCTACCCAGGACTGGTATACGATCTCTGCACCATGGTTTCATGGGACCCAAGTTCCTTTTGGCTGTAGCTCTGCCATTCCCAGGGCATGTCCCTTTGTCCTGGTGTTGTTCTGAATGACTTCAATAGCTGCAAGTGAGGCTGGGGAATGCAGTCTTTATTCTGAATTGTGTATACCCTGCTAACATTCTGCTTGTAAGATGGGAAGAAGGGATACTGTGGGACAAGCATCCATCTTGCCCATGGCTGTCTTCTCAGAGAGCCCTTCCCTGGCTAGGACCCTGTCTGAAAGGCCACCCCCACACACCCCTCTCCGTCTCACATAGCTTCATTTTTCTTCATTGTCTATGTCACTCTCAGACAGTGCCTGCTTGTTTACTGTCTTGAGGTGCCGTCCTGCCTCACACAGAAGGCCAGCCCCCACGAGAGGGACTTCACTGTGCTTCCTCCCAAATCCCTAGTACTTGAAATGGCACCTGGCACATAGCTGGCACTCAAGTGTCATCTACTGTGTAAGGGCTTGTACCCATTCCTCACACCCTTCTGCTTGCTAACTCCTGCCGTTCAGATTCCAGTCTGGCTGTATTTTCTGCAGCCCTCAGAGTATTCTAATGCCTATTTGAGAGTCACTGTGCAAACTTGAGTTTGATCAGAATCTCTTAGGTGGCTGACTTAGTATAGCTGGGAGGGCCTTCTCACAAGTTTCTCAGGGCCCACTGCTCTAGTAGTGACCACTGCTGTAGGGGCTTGAAGGAAATGTCCAAGAGATTCTAATTTAATTAGTCTGATGTTTGGCCTGGGCTTGGTGTTCTTTTAAAATCTCTCCAAGTTGCCAGGTGTGATGGTGCATGCCTGTAATCCCAGCAGCTCAGGGGGCTGAGGCAGGAGGATCGCAAGTTCAAAGCCAGCGTCAGCCAAAACCAGGCATTAAGCAACTCAGGGAGGCCCTGTCTCTAAATAAAATACAAAATAGGGCTGGGGATGTGGCTCAGTGGTCAAGTCCCCTTGAGTTCAATCCCGGGTACCCCCCCCAAAAAAAAATCTCTCCAAGTGTTTCTAATATGTAGTCAGGGGTAAGAGCACCTACCAGGAACACTGTCTCATCTATCCGTCGCCGTCCCCCAGGGTCTCTTCTAACACCCTGTGCTTCTCTCCTCTGTAGCAAATATCCTGCTGCCCAGAACAGACAGCTGTCTACACACATAGTCGAAGCTGAATCAGATGTTCCCTTCACTTGGATTGAGATTAAGTTGCCCTGAGCAAGAGAGTGGCAGGAGAGAATGGCCATGGTCAAGGTGTGGATTTGGTGGCCACACTGTCTGGATTAAAATTCTGCCTCCTCCACCACCTGTGATCTTGGCAAAGTTACTTAATTATGCCATGATCCAGTTTCTTCTTGTGTAAAATGAGGTTAATAAGATTACTTTCCTTTGAGGTTTTTCTTTTTCTTTTCTTTCTTTTCTTTTTTTTTTTTAGGATTAAAATACATGTAAAGCTATCAGAACAGTAACCAGCATTTATTAAGTGCTATTATTCCCCTCTCTTTCAATTTATGGAAATGGTCAGAAGTTAACTGATGGTTAAGTCTCCTGGCTCACATTTGCTAAGCCACCAATTAAACCCAAATACGATTTTCCCCCTTACACAAGGACTGTGAATGCCACAGACCCAAAAAATTAAGTAGCGAAACATCGCAAGATGATGTTAAGATGATTCGACCAAGGGCGTCAAGGTGTTTACTGGTATGAGTTCACAGATTTCGCTCAGTTTGACTCCAATCAATCTGATTTTAAACTGCTCATTAGTATACTTTCTAATTGGATATATTTTGCATTTAATAAACTTATTATATTTTACTAATTTTGTAACTAGTACCAGGTCACATTTTAATTAATCTTAATAATTTGACAATACCCCTACCTGTTTCTTTTTCTTGAATTTCTACCCTTCAGACCTTAGAGGGAAAGTGCTATAAGCTCTGAAAGAAAGATGTTAGAGCACATTGCTGCCAGGGACATGGCTCAGTGGTAGAGAGCTCACCTAACACACGAGGCCCTGGGTTTGATCCCAGTACCACCCACACACACACACACACACACACACACACACACACACAAATTGCTTGTAATAGGGTGCTGAATACTAGAGATATTAAGAAAAAACCTTTGCCTCTGAGTTCAATCCCTCATATCCCCCTCCAAAAAAAGAAAGGAAGAAATCTTTTAGCTAACTTTTTCTTTCCCCAAAGCTATTTCCCATTATCCCACGAGGAACATAGGACAGAGATCCTTCCCCCTTCTAAAGAGAAAACAAGTCACATACTGTTCACCAAGTCAGACAATTGCCAACTAACTTCCCATCCAAGATGTCTCTCATCAGGCCTTGCCATGTCCAGGAGGAGCAGTAACCAAACCATGTAAGGCTTGGGAGGTGGCCTTGCTGTATTGCTGAGGCTGGCTTTGACTTTATGATCCTCCTGCCTCAGCCTCCTGAGCTGCTGGGATTAGAGGCACACACCACCACACTTAGCATCTTTCTCATATTTAATACACATTTACTTTCATACCTAATCCTGTATTCTTGATATTGGATTTCTTAAAGAGAGACCCCCAAATTACATAATTTCCAAGTTCCACCCTATCTTGCACATGTTCTCACGTCTTGAGCCTTCACACATGGTAACACACTTCCACCTGGAATGAGTCTGCAGAGCTGACCCCACAGGCAGTTGGTGGGCTCCCAGGACAGTGGGAGATCCCTCTATCATTCACCCATGTCATCCATACCCATTTAAGTAACCTGTGGTTTCCATCGCAGACTGCATACCAGTCATCCAAGGAGCTTTTGAAATTAATATGTGGCTGGGCCACACTTCAGGCTAATGAATCTACTTCTGCAGGAGGAGGTCGCAGGCCTGGGCACTTTTAAAAAGCTCCTCTAGGGGTTCCAAGGTCCAGTCAGGGCTAAGAACCATATGCTTGCTTTTGATAAATAATCTGGAATGAACAGGTAGAGGAATGAATCTGTATGACAGGAGGAAGTCTCAGCTTTGTTACTGCTGCCCCCAAAGGGTCGCTGATTCCAGAGGCTCCCTTCTATGGGAGAGAATCCCAGCCACAGTGGAAAGCCTTTGAGTTAAAAATAGGGGTAGCAGGAGAAATATACGTTGATGCTCCCTTGCCTTTTCCTATCCTCCCCACTCCTCTATCATCCTCTCCCACCCCGGTCTGGCTCCATGCATGGAGTGGGTGCCAGGCCCAGGAATTCTTACTGTTAGAAAGGTCCCTGGCACTCCCAGGTGCCCCAGGCCTACCTTTGTCCCCTTTGAGGGACTATTGCTGGAGCTCCTGTACAGTCTGAGAGAGAGGGATGGTTGTCCCCACCCAGAACAAGACAGTCTTCCAAGCCTAGGAGGGCAGTAGATTTTAAACAGCCACCCAGAACCCCACTTCCACCCCGAGTGACCACTGAAGCTGTTGACCAATACCTGGGACCTGCCCCAGTTCCTCCTCGGTGCGGTGGTTGGGGAAGGATACTCTCCCCATGCCAGACTGAATATTCTGCTTGCTTTGGCTTTGGGTCTAGGGTAAAGGTACAGGCAGGAAGATATTTATTTAAAGATATTTACCAGGAAATAAACACAGAAGGCTGAGTCTATGAACAGATTCTTGCTGGCTACATGTGCCGCAAAGCAATTAACCTCCACTGAATGTCTAATGCCAGCTAGTATTTATTGACTGCGGGCCAAGCACTGGTTGGTTCATTTAATCCTGACAATGGCCCTGTGAAGTTGGTGCTGTCATCTCCATTACACAGTAGAGAAATTAAAGAAGATAGCTGAAATAACTTTCCCATGGTCACATAGGAGCAGCTGAGGAAAACGAGATTCAAATTCAGGGTGCCTCTCAGCTTCTGCCCAAACTGGTGACTAGATCTTTCCACTGACATTTTCTCATCCTGTAAGGCAAGTGGTTAGCCACTTTGCAACAAAAAAACTGAACACCCTTGCCCCAACATCTCAGCTAGTGAATGGTGGACTCATCAGTTCTGTCTTCTGATAAGCAAATTCTTCCTTTTGTGTGTGCCAGGGATTAAACCCAATGGGTGCTTAACCACCCAGCCACATCCCCAGCCCTTTTTTGTATTGTATTGGGAGACATAGTGTCATTGAATTGCTTAGGGTCTCACTAAGTTGCTGAGGCTGGCTTTGAACTCTTGATCCTCCTACCTCAGCCTCCCAAGCTGCTGGGATTATGGGCGTGTGCCACTGCACCCAGCTAAGCAAATTCTTCCTAATCTTCCATGTTGCCTTCATCTACCTCCCTCCCTTCCTGAGGGAATCCGGATGACAGAGCCATGCATCTGTAGGGTAAGATAATTGCATTATACTGAGATAATTGCCAAAACGGTTCTGTATCAAGTGTTATGGGCAGCGGGGAACACAGAGCTGCTCTGCCTTGGAGGAGAGAGGGCAGAGTCCTGGCAGAGAATCAAGGGAAGAAAAGAACTGCCTCTGGGGTCAGCTCTGCAGACTCATTCCAGGTGGAGGTGTGTTACCATGTGTGAAGGCTCAAGACGTGAGAACATGTGCAAGACAGGGAGGAACTTGGAAATTGTGTAATTTGGGGGCCTCTTTTTAAGAAATCCAATATCAAGAATACAAGATTAGGTATGATAGTAAATGTATTAAATATGAGAAAGATGCTAGGTGTGGTGGTGTGTGCCTGTAATCCCAGCAGCTCAGGAGGCTGAGGCGGGAGGATCATAAGGTCAAAACTGGGAGGAGGGGGGGAGGCGGAGGAGGAGGAGTAGGAAGAGGAGGAAAGGAGGAGAGGAGGGGAGGAGGGGAGGAGGGGGGAAGGAGGGGGAGGAGGAGGAGGAGAGAAAATAAAGGGCTGGGGATGTGGTACCCCTAAGAAAAGAGAGAAAGAAGAAAGGAAGGAAGGAAGGAAGGAAGGGAGGGAGGGAGGGAGGGGGAGGAGAAAAGAAAGAAGGATAGATCATGGCAATTCACAAACTTTAAAGCTATTTCAGGGGTCTCCAAGACCACCCTCAGGCTCAGAAATGCTGTTATGCTTGTGATTATGTTTGAGTGCAACGAAAGCAAAGATCAGCGAGGGGGAAGGGTGAGTGGGGCTCCCCGGGCTCCCAGCAGATTGCGTGGACAACACTGAATTCTCTCAGCTCTGATGTGTGGCAACACGTGAAGTGTAGCCCATCTGGGAAGCTCACCTGAGCCTCGGTGTCCAGGATTTCACACAGTTGAGGACCAGTTATCAAGGTAAGTGGCATCTCAGTGACTGACCTTGGCCACCAGTCTCAGTCCTGCCAGGGATCAAACTGATACAGGGACTCAGGCCTGCAAAAACATGCTAGGAGATTCTAAGGCTCAGAAGCCATCTCCCAGGAGTTGACAAGGGCCACTTCTCCCTTTGAAATGTGCTGGGCTTGAACAGCCTGAGCCTGTTCAGTTAACCCTTCAAAGCACCCTGACAAATACTCCACAAGGCACAGAGAAAAATTTGTTCAATGGACTGCTTGGCAAACCTCTATTAAACATTTCCCTACATAACTGCTTATGACCTGATTGCTTTTTTATTGTTGATTGTGTTTTCTACAGAAAGAACAGAAAGATAAGTCAGTGTTCTAGAAAAGTGAATGGATTTGTTTATTGCTAGTAGTAGAGATGCAAAAATTATGCAACTTCATTAACATGTAATTTTTAGTATTGCTAAGATTTGTCGCTAAAAATAGGAATTCTGATAAATTCTGTTTTTTCACAATTCCCATTATTTTTTTAAAAAAAGATACTGGTGCATTTAAAATTGAATATACTTCATTGTCCACAAATGTCTGTGTTTGTATACATATGCCCATGAGAACACATTCCTGGAGTCCTCCTAGGACTTCTGCAGGGGCCCAGGAACTTAAATATATTCAACTTCTGGTAATGGCTCCTGAGTCAAGACTTACTGGCTTAATCTTTTGTACCATTACTGGTCTGAGTTTTCGTGGGAGTCCCTAAGCATACATTATCCCATCAGAGAGAAAGAAAACTTAAAGCTACACAAATTTGGCACTTATGCACAATCTTAAAATGGACTTCCAGGCTCTGGGAGAATTTAGAAGGTCTGTAAGCCTTTCCCATTAACCCGAGACTAACTCTTCAGATTTAGCTATTACCCTTTAAGGGTCACTTAGAATCAGAGGGTGTTCTGGTTTAGAAATGAGGAATCTCCCCAAAGCTGAGATAATGCAAGATTATTCAGGAGTGAAGCGATTAGATTATAAAATTTGTGACCTGATCAATGGATTAGTCCACAAATGGATTAAGTGGATGGTAATTGTGGGCAGGTAAGGCATGACTGGAGGAGTTGGGTCACTGGAGTGGGATTTGAGGGGGTTATATTTTGTCCCTGGTGAGCGGAGCTCTCTCTCTCCCTCTGCTTCCTGGTTGCCATGTTCTGAACAGCTTTCTTACTACACCCGTCTGCCATGATGTTCTGTCTCACTTTGGGCCCAGAGATATGGAGTTGGCCGATGTGGACTGAGCCTCTGAAACCGTGAGCCAAAATAAACTTTTCCTCCTCTACGTTGTTCTTATAAGATCTTTTGGTCACAACGACGAAAAAGCCAACTAAAACAGAGGGTACATTGGCAGATAACTGAAGAAAGAACAAATCAGGAACCTTACTATTAGTAGACTGAATTTTGTGAAATTCAAATATAAATTCCTACTTCTCCACATGTGATACTTTTTAACAGAAATTATTTACTAAGCAAGATTGAGATTTATAAAGTATGCAATTGAACAGTGGAGGTCTATTCTATTTTTATAATGGGTAGTGAAACAAATTATGGGTACTTAAGACAACTATTATGATAAAGCTAACTAAAAAAAAGTGACCTTATGAAGAAAAATAAGTGTAAAGTTCTTATAATTTTAAATAAATCATGTTTAGTATTTAAAAAGCTATATACAATGTGTAGAAAAATATGATATGTCACAAAGTTGGCTACAAAAAATAATTATAACAGATGATTTACAAGGCAATGTGAACAGCTAAATGGCATTTTTAACATAAAGAGACAGGAATGGAGTGGACGGCTGTTCAAAAACAGCACTTCCCTGATTTGCTGGGGGGAGGAGGAGACTGGAGGAACCCTCGGGCTCAGGCTGCGCTGCAGGGATACTTCCTGCCATTGCTTCTGCTTTAATATGCAGCTGAGTCTTGACCTGGGGGAAGGTGGAAAGGGCCTTTGGTCTCTGGAGAGCATCTGCCTTTCTGCCCAGGAACAGCTGGCCACAGGGAAAGGGATGCAGAGCCTGAGGCCTGAGAACCAGGCTAGGGGCATGTCCTGGAGCTTTGTGGGGAACAGAGGCCAAAAGAAGCAGGAACTCTGACTGCTCTCCAGCAGCCCCAAATTACCTGAATACAAGTACATCTTATTCCATCTCAGGGAAAACCAAAACCATAGGTAGAAGGAGAGAAAGTAAAGACCCCATTCAGATCCTCCGTCTTCCAAGATTTTGGGAGATTTCTCATTTGTCTCCCTGTAAACAATCATTTCATAATTTAGAACAACAGGGCTGGGGATGTGGCTCAAGCGGTAGCGCGCTCGCCTGGCATGCGTGCGGCCCGGGTTCGATCCTCAGCACCACATACCAACAAAGATGTTGTGTCCGCCCAGAACTAAAAAATAAATATTAAAAAATTCTCTCTCTCTCTCTCTCTCTCTCTCTCTCTCTCTCCTCTCTCACTCTCTCTAAAAAAAAAAAAAAATAGAACAACAGTTTGTCTTCTTTCTTTTTCTTTAAATTTTTTTTTTAAGTGAACCTTTGACCGGAAGTTATGCCCAGAGACAAGAGGTTACATTTTCAGATTCTTTCACAATTTTTGTCGATTTAGACTTATTATATTCCCACCCCCGAATAAAATTTGATAATTTGTATTTTCCAGAAAAGCCATTTATTTTGTCAAAAAAAAAAAAAAGATTAGAACTGTTCAAAGAAAAATTTCAAATTAAATTTAAGAGTGAGCACAAAACAATTCTTCAGCTGGGAGGCCTCAGTGGTGGGTTTGGAGAGCGTGGGTGTTCATAAGCCTCTGTTTATTTAACTCAAGTTCCTGTGTGTATTTGGATCTGTTTGCATGGTTCTTTTTTTTTTTTTTTTTTTTTTTTTTTTTTTTTTTTTTTTAAAGAGAGAGGAGAGGGAGGGAGAGAGAGAGAGAGAGAGAGAGAGAGAGAGAGAGAGAGAGAGAATTTTTAATATTTATTTTTCAGTTCTCGGCGGACACAACATCTTTGTTGGTATGTGGTGCTGAGGATCGAACCCGGGCCGCACGCATGCCAGGCGAGCGCGCTACCGCTTGAGCCACATCCCCAGCCCCGGTTCTTCTTTTCTATTCCATTAGTAGCCTACCCACTTAAGTATTTGCACCATGCTAGTTATTTTGGATTTATGTGTTTTAATATTTGGTCCAGCTATTTCCCTCTAACTGCAATCCCTTTTCAGAGTTGGAAACAAAGGTTTAATCAAATAAAATCACAGCAAATTTACTCTGATTTAGATTTAGTCATTCATGTCAGTGGCCTGTCAATTCTTTCCCTCCTTGTCCCCATTCCCTGTTCTCGTTTCTTCAACTCTGATGATGCTTTTTCTTTCAAACAAAATCATTTAATAGAAACAAATAGGAGGAGTGGCTTAGGAGAAAAGATCCTAGAGCCTGTCTCACAAAGCGTTGCCATAGAGACCTGCAATTTGAAAGAAAGGTCTGAAAATTACTGACTTGGGTACTTACTATTTTGCTGCACGATAATTTGCTAGAAGTGTCAAGCAGTTCTTCATAACTTCAATTAATACTATTTTCATACTGACTACTCATTACATCTTTCTTCTTACTGTGTAAATACTCCAGTCTATTGACTTTTAGTAGTATTCTCTTACCTGATGTCTTCTCTCTCTCTCTCGCTCTCTCTCTCTCTCTCTCTCTCTCTCTCACACACACACACACACACACACAAGAATGGCCCAAATCCAGAACACTGAAAACACCAAGTGCCGGAGAGGATGTGGAGCAATGGGAACTCTCATTTGCTGCTGGTGGAAATGCAAAATGGCACCTCCACCTTGGAAGATAGTTGGGCAATTTCTTTCAAAACTGAACATACTCTTACCATATGATCCAGCAATTATGCTCCTTGCTGTTTATCCACTCATGAACTGAAAACTATCCCATTAAAACCTGTGCATCGATATTCATAGCAGCTTCCTTCATAATTGTCCAAACTTGAAAGCCACTAAGGTGCTCTTCAGTAGATGAGAGGATAAACAGTGGTACATCCGGACAATGGAATATTATTCAACATTAAAAAGAAATGATTCATCTAGCCATGGAAAGACATGGAGAAAGCTTAAATGCATATTACTAAGTGAAAGTGAAAGACCCTCAGACCCTCAAATCCCCCGTCCAAAAGAGAACTAGCATCACACTGGCTGCAAAAGCAAGAGGCAAGTTTATTAATACACAGGCGCCTGCGGGTGCACAGCAAAACCTCAGCCGAAGCTTTGGTGAACTGGCACCCCGGGCTGTGGGGTACAGATCTTTTATAGGGAAAAAGGAGTTGTTTTCCACCTAGCACAATAACAGGTGTTTTTGAATCCAGCATACATGTCACTTAAAGGGTAAACTTGTTTTTCACTATGATAAACTTGTTTTTCACTATAGGTTCCCGAAAAACTCATAAATCTCACAGGTTTACATTTTGTTTCCTCCCTGTTCCCGCTTATGATCCCAGTTTGCTCAAGCATGTCCTGTGATGTGGGCAGGGTGCCCTTTCTAACAGGTTATGTGGTGAGCTCACCCTGTTTACTGCATACTTTCTACTTTTCATAATCGGGCCTTAGGTTATGGGGCTGGGGTCCTTCAAAAGAAGCCACTCTGAAGAGGCTGTATATTATGTGATTCCAACTGTATGACATTCTGGAAAAGCCAAAACTATGGAGACAGTAAAAAGGTCAGTGATGCCAGGGGGTAGTGGAGAGGAAGGAATGAATAGACAATGCACAGGATTTTTAGGAAAATGAAGCTATTCTGTTCAATACTATAATGGTGGACACAGCCCATTACAGTTGTCCGAGCCCCTACAATGTATAATATGAAGAGGACCCTAATGTAAACTCCATACCTTGGGTGATATGATATGTCAAAGTAAATGTAACCTATGTACCACTCTGGAGCAGGGCAATGACAGGAATGGAATTTGCCTATGTTGGGCTCAGAAGGTATATGGGAACTCTGTACTTTTTCCTCAATTTTACTGTGAACCTAAAACTGCTCTAAAAAACAAAGAAAGGTGGGGCATGTGGGCAGGAAAGATGGTGGAGTGAGGTGGACACCATTACACTAGGTACATGTATGACTGCACATATGGTGCAATGCTACATCATGTACAACCAGAGAAATGAAAAATTGTGCTGCAATTGTGTACAATGAATCAAAATGCATTCTGATGTCTTATATACCTAATTAGAATTAAAAAATAATTTAAAAAAGAAAGAAAAGGCAGGGTACCCAATTAAACAATTTAAACTTTATCACCCTGAAAACTGCACTAAAATGTCAGCTCTCAATAGTCCTGTGAGTCTAAGGAATTATAAGTTAAGCAAAATGGATTTTAAACCTAAATGTTACCTAAAGCTAGGAAACCTGAAGAAGAAAACAGATGAGAACATCTTTAGGCTCTTGTATCCTGCAAAGATTTCTTAGATCAGCACTGTAAACATCCATTTTAAAAAAGACACATTGATCAGATGCGGTGGCACACACCTGTAATCCCAGTGGCTCTAGAGGCTGAGGCAGGAGGATTGAAAGTTCAAAGCCAACCTCAGCAACTTAGCAAGGTGCTAAGCAACTCAGTGAGACCCTGTCTCTAAATACAATATTAAAAAAAAGCTGGGGATATGGCTCAGTGTTTAAATGCCCCTGGGTTTAATACCTGGTGCCAAAAAAAGAGATTAAATTATTTTTTATTTGTTCCAATCAATTATACATGACAGCAGAATGCTCTTCAATTTATTGTACACAAATGGAACACAATTTTCCCTTCTCTGTGAAAAAAAAGTAGGGTCACACCATTCGCACACTCATACATGTACCTAGGATAATGATGTCTGTCACATTCCAACCCCCATATCCCCTCCCCTCTCTTCCCTCCCCTTTGTCCAATTCAAAGTTCCTCCACTCATCCCATGCCCCTCCTCATTATGAATTAACATCCATTTATCAGGGAAAACATTCAGCCTTTGATTTTTTTGGGATTGGCTTACTTTGCTTAGCAAACACATTAAATTTTGAAACAAAGTTCTTTTTAAAATAAACTTGTTGAAAAAAATGAAAGGATGAGTTATAGATTGGAAGAAATTATTTGCAAAATATACATCTGTATTCAAGAAAATATATACTCTACAATGTATATGGGCACATGAACTATATATATGTATATATATGTATGTATTTATGTATATAAAAGGATGGATTTTTCGGTATGTTAATTACGTACCAATAAGCCTGACCCTCTTAAATGAAAAGTTCATATTAACAGAATAAAGGACAAAAATCATGTAATCATTTAAATAGAGTCAGAAAATGCATTTGAAAAACTCATTCAAAAATCATATCATCACCTATTTCTGATACTCTCAGCAAACTGGAACTAGATGGGAATTTCCTCAACTTGATAAAGCATACCTGCAAAAAGCCTACAGATATAATCAATGGCGAGATAGTGAACATTTTCCTCTAAAATGTTAATAACAAGGCACTAATAGCCACTATTTTTGAATAACCTCATTTCCATTCACTGTTCTGCAAGCCCACAAGTATAAGAAAAAGAAATGTTTGTAGAGTTACAAAGGAGAAACTGCCTTTATATTATAGATAATGGATCATTTATGTAGAACACCTAAAGAATTCTATGAAGAAACTATTAGAACTAATAAGTGAATCACACCATGGAATTCAAGGTAAATGGTAAAAAACTATTTCTATATGCTAGTGACAATTGAAAAAATGAAGTTTAAAAGTTGCCATTTTTAGACAGCAACTTCTCAATACCAGCATCATACCTTAGTGGCTGGATTTTTGTTTCTAAAATCATTCTCCAGTAAAACCAGGGTTCCACCCGGCACTGTGGTACACATCTGTAATCCCAGTGGCTCAGGAGGCTGTGTCAGGAGGATATCAAGTTTCAAAGCCAGCAAGAAGTGAGGCACCAAGCAACTCAGTGAGACCTTGTCTCTAAATAAAATAGAAAATAAGGCTGGGGATGTGACTCAGTGGTTGAATACCCTGAGTTCAATCCCTGGAACCAACAAAACAAAACAAAAAAAACAGGACTTGGTGGGGGGGGTGGCAGGAAATACAGGAGCCTGGAACATCTTGTAGAGTTAGACAATGAGTGCTAAAATTAGAGAATAAGTAGATTGGATATGTCAAAGGGACACAGGAGTCAGGTGTGATGGCACATGCCTGAAATCCCAGTGACTTGGGAGGCTAAGGCAGGATTGCAAGTTCAAGGCCAACCTCAACAATTTAGAGAGACACTATCTCAAAATAAAAAATAATAAGAGCTGGTAAAGGACATGGATCTAGAACCAATCCATCTATCTGTCAGTCTGTCTATCTATCTATCTATCTATCTATCTATCTATCTATCTATCATCTATCTATCATCTATCCACCTACACACACAACTACAAATCAACAATAAAAGACAAT
This sequence comes from Spermophilus citellus, assembly GCF_964194105.1. Taxonomy (NCBI): domain Eukaryota; kingdom Metazoa; phylum Chordata; class Mammalia; order Rodentia; family Sciuridae; genus Spermophilus; species Spermophilus citellus. Next base: position 104,001,218 of record NC_138198.1, on the reverse strand, counting down.
GTTATCACGAAAGGGACAAAGGACTTAAATAGGTTCTTCGCAAAAGAAGATATAAAATAACTGATAAGCATATTCCAAATACATCCATTTCTTTTCTTCTTTCTCTTACACCTTGTTTAGCCAAATCAGAAAAGTGAGGAAAGCTGATTGAATCAGGCAGTGTATCAAGGCTCTCCCGAGAAACAGAACCAATAGGTTGTGTGAGTGTATGCACCTGCTTGTGTGTCTGGATACCAAAAATCTGCAGGGTAGGTGTCTAAAGTCTGAAGACAGTCTGGAGACAGGGTTTTCTGTTCCTTGGGGGATGTCAACCTTTTTTCTCTGCAGGCCTTCAACTGATTAGATGATGTCTGCCCACATTAGGAAAGGTAATCTGCTTTATTCAAAGTCTACTGATACAGGGGCTGGGGATGTGGCTCAAGCAGTAGCGCGCTCGCCTGGGATGCGTGTGGCCCGGGTTTGATCCTCAGCACCACATACCAACAAAGATGTTGTGTCTGCCGAGAACTAAAAAATAAATATTAAAAATTCTCTCTCTCTCTCTCTCCTCTCACTCTTTCTTAAAAAAAAAAAAAAAGTCTACTGATACAAATATTCATCTCATCTAAATAAGTACCTTTACTGAAAGATCTAGAAAAGCATTTGGCCAAACATGGAAGTGCCCTGGCCCAGCCAAGTTGACACATAAAATTAACAATTGCACTCAGCAAGCACAAACAGATCCTGATTTCTCTGGTGTGTCCGTTGGTGGTAGGGCAGCGAAGCAGGGGAGGGTCCTGTCTCAGGTCCCTCACAGTCAGGCAGCTATGGCAGCTTGTGTGCAAGGAAGAGGCAATGAACTTGCGCTGCAGCTGGCAATGAGGGAGGGCAATGAGGGGAAGTTTTTAGGGGAAGGGACAATAGAACAGCCTTCAAAGTTCATTTTCACTGCCGTGTCCAGAGCTCCTAGAACAGTGCTTGGCACAAAGAATGGGCTTAGTAAATAACCTTGAATGAAGTCAGAAGCTATAGAAAGGGAGGTGGAGCAAGATAGTGATAATTCTTTCATGCCTGCTAAGAAGGGGGATGCAGTGGAAAGAGTCAGGGATTTCAACAGTTCAGGAGATGAGCATTGAGGAGCCATCAGGGGACAGAGGGGAGAACAGACTTTAAGGATGACCCCCAAGGCTGGACGATCAGACCAGAGATTCCTGGGTGAGGCATTACATAAGTATTGCCATGCCTAAGTGCTGAGGAGTGGAGAGGACAGAGATTTAAGAGGCAGCAATGAATGTGGGAGAGGCTTAGGCATGGATGCAGCTCTGGAAGGGCCCTGGCACACCTTAATTTTATAGATGAGGAATCTGAGGCCCAGAGAGGGAAAGCAACTTGCCCGTGGTCACATAGCCCGTTAATAGTATATACTGAACAACAACCAGGTCTTGTGTCTGACTAGGTGCTTTCTCCATGGCCCATGTTCTCTCTCGTTCTCCTAGCCAAGCTTGTCCTCAGGAGTGTCCAGTATCATTCAAGCAGACTCCCCGGGCCTCCTCAATCAGCAGCACCTCAGGCTGCTGGTGGCAGGTTTGAGAGTTGAGGGAGGCCTCCTTTGGGCTCAGTCCTGTTCCTGGGGCAGCTGTCTGTACCCATGGCTGTGAGGCTGACCGAGAGGTGTTGTTATTTTAAGTAATTCACGTTGGAGGGAGGAAGTGACTGAAGAGAATGTGAAAATAAGTAGCTCTTGCAAGACATGTGTGTGTGTGAGTGTGTGTGTGTGTGTGTGTGTGTGTGTGTGAGAGAGAGAGAGAGAGAGAGAGAGAGAGAGAGAGAGAGAGAGAAGCGGAAACAGGGAGCACAAAGACAGACAAAAAGACTGATCTGTTACTTTCACGCCTTTCTATAGCACCCTCCAGGCCTGACTTTTCACACTAGGCAGGAACCCCTTAGCCCCTCTGCCCATTCCCGACCCAAGCCCTCCTTAGCCCAGGTGGGAGTGGAGGAGGCTGGGGTGCTAGGCCCTGAGAACCCTGTGGGCTGGAAGAGCAGCCCCCAGCCTCCCTCCCAGAGGCCTCCAGGCACAGTAGGAAGCAGAGGCTGTGTGGGGGAGGGCCAGGAGGGCTTGGAAGCCAGCTCTTCTCTTGATTCCCCTCCATTTATTGAAAAATGGGGTGGCCTGCTTCAATTGGTCCCCAAACCCAGGGGCCTCTGCCCCAGGCACCGCACAGCAGTCAGGAATGCAAAGGGGAGGCTCCCTGGGAACATGGCACTGTCCTCTTCACTCGGGAAGTACCCACATTCTCATCTCACAAAGCCATTTCCCCCTTTGTGGGATGGACAGTGCACCTGCCCGGTTGCCCAGTGCCTGTGTGCCTGCAGGGACTGGAGCTGACAGGGGAGGGGGGAGGGGCGGCCTAATGGAGCCACTCGGCACTGAGCTTCCTCCAGGGGGTACCATTGTCTGTCCCGGGGCCCATTTGCTGCTGTGGAGAGGATTAGAAGACTGCACAAGTGGGGGGCACTGTCCCTGAAGTAACCCAAGGCAACCTGCTGGGGGCCTCTGGTTTCCCTTCAGGTGCTTTCCTGGGGGTGAAGTACTGAAGGCTGTGGTTTTAGAATGGCTCGCCAGGGGAGAGTGTGCAGATTAAGCTCTTAGTTATGCGCCTCTTGGCTCCTGCTGGTGTATTCCTATGCTGGGCTCTGGGTTAAGGATCCTTCAGGGAAAAGGGAGACCTGCTCTCCCAGGGAGGCTCAACCAAGGGGCGGAACAGGAGCTGCAGAGAAATGAAAGGGAAGTGTAAAGGCCCGAAAGAGGACAGGGGCAGGATGTCTGTCAAGAGCAAGGAGTGGGAAGTGAGGGGACACATGGAATAGTTGCCAAGGGGAACGTGGGGGCTCTGTTGAGCTTGAAGCCTGAAGTCTGCAGAGCTGCCTGTCAATGTGATTATGTGATTTTCTCTAGCAGTGGGGACTGCCTGGAAGCAGAAGTGCATGGCGAAGTCATCACTGCCTGTGGATTGGCCAGGCAGGGACAGAAATAGGCCCAATCTTTGTGTCCCCCCCCCCCCGCCCTTTTATTTGGATCAGTAAACAAGCAGGGGCTAGGTGTGGCTCTGTGGTTAAGTTCTGGCTGGTGAGATATATAAGGGAGATATATAAGGGAGATATATAAGGGAGGCAGGCATTGAGTGGGAAGACTCCATGAGGCTCTCCATTTGCTCTTTTCTCCTCTTCCTGTCTCTGTTGTGCTGTCTGGAATGTAGATCTCATGGCTGGAGCCCAAGCAGCCATCTTGTACTACAAGACAGTGTGCTAAATTAAAGGGATGAACAGCAAGGGAGGAGAAGCATGGATCGCTGATGCATGTGGGGCCACCACCTTGTCTCTGGGCTATTTCTGCATTTCTTTTATTTGAGAGGGAGATAAATTCTCATGATTTTAAGAATTGTTATTTGGGGTTTTCTGTTACATGTGCTGAGTGTAATTCCAACAGCGACCAGACCAAGCATGAAGGAACTGTGAATAATTATGAGAATGTCACTAAAGACTGCCAGGAGATCTTCACAAAGGAGTGAAGGATGAGAAGCCTGGAGGGCAGAATGGACTTTAGCCCTGGAGGTGGGGGGGACCAATACAGCAGAGTAGGCCAGAGAGAGTAGAAAGTCTTTAAAAGCAGAAAACTGGAAGTTGTCATTAGAGAGTGGGATTCCTGAGTTAAAGATTCCAGATTGGCTGGAAGAGATGAGGTCATGATAAGCACTATCCCTCCCTAACACCTCCACCACCTGGCTCCCTTTGAGGTAACTGACATGCCTAATCTCACCCCTAGCCCAACTCTTTCATTGTTCTCATTCCCAAATAAAGGATCTAAGGTTCATGCCAAGAAGGGGACAAAACTGGTAACCGGCCAGGTTGGCATTAGAAACCGTCCCTCAGTGTGACTCCAGAGCCCAAGCCCTTTGCCACGCCCACTTCCTTGCCTGGCAACCCTTGGGGACGCTGGGGGACTGAGTGGCCACTAGCAAGTTCAGGAGATGGAGGCCTGTGAGTCTGGCCTCCAGCTGCATCCTCCGGGTGGACATTCAGGGTCCATTCATGGGTCTCCATCTCCTATCAGGAAAGACCCCATATGAATGAATACCAGCTATTCCAAATCAATGCCTGGTGAGATGGAGGACAGGTAGGTGTCTCCAGCACAGACGTGACTATGCGGGCCTGGCCAGGAGGGCATGGCTCGGCTGGGTGACAGAACCATGAAGGTCAGTGAAAGGATGATTTGTCTACTCTGGATCCCGCAGACTCTGTCTGCCCCGGGACCCTGCGGGGCCCGGAGCACTGCCCAGGAGTACAGGGAGCGGCCCCTGCAGGGACGTCAAATCTGGCCTGAAGCGGAGGTAGCAGGAATTCTGGGTCAGATCCCGTCTCCGCCTCTCCCCAGCTCTGTCCCCTTGGACAAGTGCCGAGACCTTCTGTGCCCCAGTTTCCCCGTGTTTCTGGGCACCATAATAATCCTTCCTTGGGGGTTGGGGACATAGCTCAGTGGTAGAGTGATTGCTTTACACATGCAAAGTCCTGAGTTCAGTTCCCAGCATCGCCAAAAAAAAAAAAAAAGACTATGGGCTTGGGATGTGGCTCAAGCAGTAGCGCGCTCGCCTGGCATGCGTGCGGCCCGGGTTCGATCTTCAGCACCACATACCAACAAAGATGTTGTGTCGCGGAGAACTAAAATATATATATAAATAAAAATTCTCTCTCTCTCCCTCTCTCTCTCTCTCCCTCTCTCTCATCTATCTCTCTCTCTCTCTCTCTCTCTCTCTCTCTCTCTCTCTCTTTTAAAAAAGTAAATAATAATCCTACCTCACCTGATCATGAAGACTAAATGGAGGGAAGTGCCTGGAACAGCCCTCAGCAGGGTCTTCACGGAGAAGACAGGGAGCTGTGACGGGGGACCCCAGGACTGCGGGGTCAGAGGGTCAGAGCCCCTCAGGAGGTGCTGACCCCCCCCCCCCCATTCTCTATACTCGCTCTGGACACAGCCCTAGGCTTGCTCTCCTAGGGTTACTTGATTGTCCGTCTGTTTCTCCTATCAGGAAAGACCCCATATGCATGAATACCAGCTCTTCTAAATCAGTGCCTGGACATCTTGGGAAGAGGCTGGGAGTTTTCCTCTGAACCCCAAACTACACATGCCCGTATGTCACCCAGGACCTGTACCAGGTCATTGTGCAGTAATATTGTTAGATGACAGCATAGACTGTTCAGGCTTGTGAACGTGGCAGGAATGGGGCCTGGCTGTGGTTTAGTGCCCTCCCTCTCCTGCCAGGGGCCCTGTTAGCCAGCTCCAAGCCCTGCTGCCTGCCCTGGCTGCTCCATATTCCCCACTGTCAGGTCAGCTATTTATTCATTGGTGCATGTGGCTATTATTAGGCACCAGTGGAATCCAATCCCTGTTTTTATTAGCAAGTGTCATAAGATTGGCATTTGTGTGTCTGTTTAGGAAACATCCTGGGGAGCCTGAGAGAAGTATTCCTGAGGACAGGGAACCTATTAAAGAGCCAGGCACCCTGGCCCAAACCAGCCTCTAGAGAATCACAGATTGTGGGCAAATCTGAATTTCCTTCCAGGTCTCCTCCCCTCTGGGCTTAAAGGGCTATAACTCCAGGTCACACACTGGCCAACCTCAGAGCCCCGGGACAGCGTTTGCTCTGATGTGATCCACTGTATGACACTGGGCAAGTCATTTCTTCCCCATGGGCATCACAGTGGCAATCCATAAATGCAAATAGCGGGTGCTTCCGTGCAGGGCTTGAAAAAGGAAGCCCACTGGGAGGCGCATATGTGAAGCTGCAGTGGCAGCCCATGAGTCACAGGTGTGGAACACCTATCATGCCCCAGGTCCCATGGGAAGCACACAATATGTGGCCCTCAGACAGTGCTTGGGGCAGGTTGAGCAGGCTGATGTCCTGCCTGGATTCACAAAGCTAGTGAGCAACCAAGCTAAGAGCTTGATCATGGAGACTCTGGCTCCAAAGTGCATCCTCTTTCCACTGTACCAGTCACTGTGGCCTCAGAAAGGCACGCCCTACCTGGGGACCTGGGCGGGGACGGCGGTGGGTGGGGGCGGTGTGCTACAGGAGAAGGCCTTGCTAAGACAGGGCTGGGAAGAAAAGTAGAGGAGAGGAAAGGATTCAAGATCGGCACCCAGAGATGGGCAAGACAGTGGATTCTGGAGTCTGGCTGTTGGCTGTTTCTTTCCCTTTGTGATGATTCATGAAGAGCTAGCTGTTCACTGTGATTTATGCACATTTCTGAACATATGTTATACTTTTTAAAAAGGTTAAAAGAAAAGGAACTTTGTAGCATATAGTTATTAAGTCCTATGTATTTTTTTTATTTTTAAAGTTCATATTCACGTAGCTCTTAATTGCTTTTCTCAAAGAGCATTAAAAGTTATGTTTAAAAATCTGAAGATATCCTGCTGGAATTCCCAAGAGTCTGGGTCAGTATACAGATTTCAGAACTAAAATTCTGAGAATTGCCGATCCTTCCTCATGGCTGCCCAGCTGCTAATGTTGAGCCCACCATTGGTCATAGGTCCTCATCCACTTACCTGACAATTAGAGCACTTTCAGCACAACAGGAACTCGGGACCATTGGACCAAGTGGTTTCAAGCTATGCTCCAGCAAAGCATTGCAGTTGCGATGACACCTAGGGGCTGCCAGTTTGGCAAAATGGTGAGGGGAGGAGAGAGGACACAGGGGACCCTTTTGCTTTGGAGCTAGGATTTTGCCATTGGAGAAAGTTCTGAAAACTATTGCTCTCTTATGTTATAGGCTAGATAGGATGGTCAAACTTTGTTTCAGACAGTGGCAGAGCCAGACTTCAAGTTCAGGTTTCTGACTCTGGATCATGTGCCCTCTCCACTGTGTCATACTTTTTTGGGTTCGTTTCTGTTTGGTTTGGATCTGGAATATTCTCCAAAAAACTCATGTGTTAGGCAGTGCAGGCATGTTCAGAAGTGAAAAAATTAAATTATGAGCTGTAACCTCCTTGAGGGATTAATCCATTTGATGGAGTGATAATTTGAATGGACTACTGGTAAGTGGGGCATGGCTACAGGAGATGAATCCCTGGGTCTATGCCTTCGGGAACTATATTTCATTTCTGGCTTCTCACCCTTCCTCTCTCCCCTTCCCTTCACCACCACTTTCTCTCCCTCTGTCTCCTTCTTAGTTGCCATGAGCTGAGCAGCTTTCCTCCAACACATCCTTCTGCCATGATGTTCTGCCTCAACTTAGGCCCAGAGCAATGGAGTCGGCTGACCAGGAGCCCCAAATAAACTTCTCCTCCTCTAAGTTGTTCTTGTCAAGTATTTTGGTCACAGAGACAAAACACTAAAACAGCTTCAGACCTGAATCAGGAAATGAGACAGTGAGACTCAAGGCAGGAAAGTTTGGTGGGCAGAGAGGCACCTTGGTCTGGGCTTCAGTGGGGACACTGGAGAGTCAGGCCAGCTCAGTCTTAGCAATGGGAGTGGTCAAGTGTTGGTGGGAGAAGAAAGACCACTGAGGACACCTGACCAACTTGACACATTTGTGGAGTTTCAACATTTGTGAAATTTCTTCCCCTAATGCCATAGGAAAGATTGTGGTTTGTCTTGGAACTGGTTTCCAGGCTAAAAGGTGCTGATACATTCACATTTGATCCTCTCAAACTCCCACTTTGAGGTGGAAATATTTCCAGTTTACATGTGAGAAAGCTAGAGGTTAAGAGGGCAGGTGTCTTCTCTCACAAAGCTGTGACAGGGACATTGTCTTCTCCTGACTCCCCCTCTGAGCTATTCCCCCGTCTCCAGAATCTCTCAAGCTGTGGGATACTGCCAGAGACTTCTTTCAGCCTTTGCAGACAAACATCAAGGTATTCATACAACAAATAGAATTAGCTTTCACTCTTGTAAGCTGGTTGACCAGTTGCCTGGCTTCTTAATTTTACAATAAGCATTGTGGTTAAAGACACAGGTTCCAGCACACCTGTGTGTGTGTGTGTGTGTGTGTGTGTGTGTGTGTTTGTGTGTGGAGTGGGGGGGAGTTGGGGATAGGCAGGAGAAAGGCCACAGGTTCGGTGAAACCATGTACACTGGGCTCAGCATGTCACATGGTGTAGACCAGGAATCAGCAACATGTCCTGTGGCCAACTCTGGCCATGCCCACTCATTTCTGCCTTACTTTGCTTCCACACTACCACAGCAGGGTGGGGTAGTTGCAGCTCAAACCGTAAGGCCCACAAAGCCTAGGACATTTACCACCCAGCCTTTTCAAGAAGTTTGCTGACTTTAGTGTTCTCTGCATCCTACTTGGCCTACAAGTAATGATGGTCTGAGCATACCCACAACATTGCAAGGCCAGGCTGTCATACCAGTGACTAAATTTGTGGAGAGTGATTTCGTTTCAGGATTCTTAGGCAGAATACACCAATCTTGTCATTGTTCATATACAAGTATTGACATAATTGGATGGCAAGAAATTGTCTAAGTGATGAATCTTATTTCTACCATTTCTATTATAAAATCAGAACTATATTCCAGGGGGAATGATTATCCAGGAGGCTGCACTGGAAATGTATGAGGATGTGGTCAGAGGAAGGGCTGCTGTGTGTTTCTGAGCTCTGAGGGCAGTGCTCATGGGAGTCTCCTTGATTACATTCACAGATGATACTTGAGGTTAAATTTCTCTCCACCAAGAATGTTAGGGCTTAAATGAAAGCTAGCAAAGCCTTTCCCATGAGCAGAGATTATCAAAGGGAGGGGGAAGAGCATGGTATGGAACCAGGAGCTTGTGGGGGACAAGGACCCAATAAGTGGCAACAGTGGTGTACCAAAGGCCAAATCTGCCAACTGCACAATTTTCCAGTGGCCCAGCCCCAACCGCTATTAATCTCCTTCTATAAACCTCAAATAAATTGAATGATGAGGCACTTAATAGGGTGACAGCTTTATAAAGCAGTGATCACATTTCTCTACCCCAGAACTGCTTCCCTGGAAGGAGGCAGAAAATTAATTTTTAAATTGGTACAATAATGAGAGCTTTGCAGTGGGCTGTCTGCCAGTGGGGTGTGAATGGGAGGGTGGGTGATGGGGAGGGATCTGAGGCCTTCAGGGGACAGAAAGAGAGGTGGGGCCACCCATGCCTCTACAACATTGCCCCCTCAGATACTGCTCTACTAGTCTACAAACTGATGAGCTAAAATGCAAAGCTCATCGTATCATCCCTCTACTTGCAGTGGTTCCATGCTTAAAATCCAGCTCCCTAAGCTCTGCCTCCTGTGAGCCTAGGTGTTGAGAGCCACAGCCAAAGGGGCCCCAGCAAAACTTCCAGCTGCCAGCAAACTTCCAGCTGCCAGATGATGATTGGCTCACAGCGGCCCCAGCAACTTCTAGCTGCCAACTGATTGGATCCTCTGCGGTGATGCTCATTGGGCTGTTTCCCCGCCCTTTTAGACCATGGAGCTGCTCATTGGGGGATTTTTTTTGGCTCCCCATTTCCTTAGCATGTCACACAATGGTTAGCGCATGATGGTCATTCCAGCTGTGACTACTGAATGCATGGAGCTTTTAGAATTTAGGACGGTCATTAAAGGACGCATCCTCTGTGGTGGCCACGGTGATAGAATTGGGACCATCCCAGGGTGCTTTAGAAGCTATGATCATTGTGGAACACCCAGCCCATTTTTCTCCTTAGCTCTGAAGAAACATGAAACATTTTAAGCAGCGATCTTTATTTATTTTTTAAGTATATTTTTTATTTGCCCTAATTAGTTATACATGACAGTAGAGTGCATTTTGATACATCATACATAAATGAAGTATAACTTTAAGCAGCAATATTTATTAGGGTGTTTTTTTGAAAGCCTCAGAATTATACAGACCACCAACAAAACATGTGGAGGGGGCCTGCATTGTCTTAAAGATGAAAAACATCCTCTCAGTTGAGTTCTTCAGAACCTGGTCCCTGGGTTCCTGTTTTCTCCTCCAGGGCCCGTTGTTGTTGTTGTTGTTGTTTTAATATTTTTAAAAATTTGTTATATATGACAGCAGAATGCATTACAATTTATGTTACACATATGGAGCACAATTTTTCATAACTCTGGTTGTACACAAAGTAGAGTCACATCATTTGTGTCTCCATACATGTACTTAGGGTAATGATATCCATCTCATTCCACCATCTTTCCTACCCCCATGGCCCCTCCCTTCCCCCTCCTCCTTTGCCCTTTCTAGAGTTCATCTAATCCTCCCATATCCCCACCCCCAACCACATCATGAATCAGCATCCTTAAATCAGAGAAAACATTTGGCGTTTGTTTTTTGGGGATTGGCTAACTTCACTTAGCATTATATTCTCTAGCTCCATCCATTTGCCTGCAAATGCCATGATTTTATTCTCTTTTATTGTTGAGTAATATTTCATTGTGTATATATACCACATTTTCTTATTCATTCATCTACTGAAGGGCATCTAGGTTGGTTACACAGTTTAGCTATTGTGAATTGTGCTGCTATAAACATTGATGGGCCATGTCCCTGCAGTATGCTATTTTTAAGTCCTTTGGGTAGAGACCGAGGAGTGGGATAGCTGGGTCAAATGGTGGTTCCATTCCCAAATTTCCAAGGATCTCCATACTGCTTTTCATATCGGTTGCACCAATTTGCAGTCCCACTAGCAATGTATGAGTGTGCCTTTTCCCCCACATCCTCACAGGACCCAATCTTTAAGGTTACAAGGGACAGTCAGGGTCTATTTTGGCTACTATGTCTTCTATATGTGGTCTGAATGACTGTATTACAAACACTGATGCCATGCCCGGCTGTGGGAGTATGACATACTGGACAGAATCTTTTTACATTCTGATGCATTGATTGATTTATGGATTAATGACAACAGTATTTCTACCCTTTGGAACCAACTGGATCAACTGGAACGAACACAGAAGAGGAATCACTGGAGGTGGTGCTAGGACTTCTCAGGTTTGGAATGTGAGGACCAAAAAGTTCAGGATTATAAATGAATTATTATAAGTTATGTAGAACACAACTTGCACTGAACAAGGGATTTAAATTATCGTTCTATTATATAATAATTTATTAAAAACAAGATTGATGCAGTAAAGTCTAGCATTAACCATTCAATGGCAGAGCCTGGCTTTCCAGATAAGAGATTATTACCAGAGCTTCTCTGCTTACCAGGCAGCAAGATATTCTCACTACCAACCAAGTGACCCAAAGCCAGGAGCCAGCCTCTTGAAGGCTCGACTTCTGAACATAAATGTAAAGAGTCACAAGAAGAGGGTGTACTTAGCACAAACTCCTTGAACACATGCCTGGAATGTCACTTACATAATCTGGCAGTTGAGCAGTACAAAATAAAAATCGGCTTTCTTAAACCTGAAGAGACCTCTAAGTTCTTATTTTTTTTAAGTCTATTTTATATTGGAAACAATGCTTACCAAGTTATCAGCAATTTAGCAGATTGTGCCAGTGTTGACATTTGTTCTTGGCTTAATTGCTCGTGAGTGTGTGATTTCAACAATGAGGCTGCTGTCCCTGTTCTGGGCAATTACAATATAAAACTGGTGATCACTGAATCTGGAATAACCATCAGTTATCCATGCATTTACTCTTTTGTCTGCAGGCCTTCTGAGTTTTTGCTGTTATTCTCCACTCAGATATAAATTTGGCTTAAAGTGGAACCTACTCCAGATTGATAGCAAAAGTGGAAACTTCAGACTTCCATGTTGCAAGACTGTAATCCACTAAAGATCCCTGCAATTTTGTGCAGGTGTTAAAGATACCTCTTTACCTTGATATGAAGAAGTCAGGCTTAAAACACCATTAAGATAGAAAAATGGCATCAGCAAAGACACACTGGACCACTGCTGATCATTTCCAGAGTATCCAGTGATTGAAACACATCTTCTCTGGAATATTGTTGCAAAGTTCCAAATGTGCTGAAGGGGACAGCATTGGTGGTATAGTGTTGGGCATGGCTGCTTTCCAAATGGGCCTAAGGCCAACTCGTCTTATTCCCTGCTAATTTGTTCAGGTGACCTAGCAAATGAGGAGAGTAGGACCTTTGGAGCTGTTAACTGTCCCTGAACTATTTTGGCTTATGGTGCAGTGGGCTCTTTGTTATTAAGTTAGCTAGTTAATGTTGACATCACCCAGAATGGAGACCAATTTCTTATTAGGCCATGGCAAATCTGAATAGAATATGTATTAAAAAATAATTTCTTGCCAGGTGCAGTAGTGCATGCTCGTAATCCCAGTGGCTGGGGAGGCTGAGGCAGGAGGATTGCAAGTTCAAAGCCAGCTTCAGCAACAACAAGGCGCTAAGAAACCCTGTCTCTAAATAAAATACAAAATAGGGCTGGGTATGTGGCTCAGTGGCCGAGTGGCCCTGAGCTCAGTCCCCAGCACCAAATATAAATAAATACATACATACATACATACATACATACATAAAATTATCCTTTGGGGGCTGGGGATGTGGCTCAAGCAGTAGCGCGCTCGCCTGGCATGCGTGCGGCCCGGGTTCGATACTCAGCACCACATACAAACAAAGATGTTGTGTCCGCCGAGAACTAAAAAATAAATATTAAAAATTCTCTCTCTCTCTCTCACTCTCTCTCCTCTCTCTCTCTTTAAAAAAAAAAATTATCCTTTGGAAAACCATTAGGCAGTAGTCAGTAAAGCTTAAAGTAAGTATGCTCTCTGACCCATCAATTTCACTTCCTGATACAGATGCCCAGCAGATAGACATGCACTGGAAGGTTCCTGGTGGCAGCTATCCAGGTATCCATCATCAGTAGAAGGATAAGTAGTTTGTGCTACAGGGCATGTTATACAGCAATACAATCAAGCAAATTCTCACTTCATACAAGGTATTAGTTGTCTATTTATTTATTTATTTATTTTGGTACTGGGGATTGAACCCAGGGACACTTAACCACTGAGTCACATCCCCAGTACTTTTTAAAAAAATTTTGAGACAGGGTCTCTCTAAGTTGCTTTAGGGCCTCTCTTAGTGGCGAGGCTGGCTTGGAACTCATGATGCTCCTGCCTCTGCCTCCCAAACTGTTGGGATTACAGGTGTGCGCCACCGTGCCTGGCTAAGATACTGGTTTTCTATTGCTGTGAAACAATGATCATGAATTTAGGGTCCTGAATAGCACATGTTTCTGAGGTCCCAGGTGTGGGGTTCTCCAATCTGGGTGCAGTGCAGCTAGGGTCTATGCTGAGGAGTCTCAAAGGCTTGAATCAAGTAATGGGAGGCTGGAGCTCAGGAGGAATGAGCTCAGAGCTCATTCAGGTTGTTGGTTGTTGGTAGAACCGCTGGTAGAATTCAGGTTGTTGGTAGGACTGGGATCCTCCATTTCCTTGCTGGCTGTCAATCAAGGGCCAATCAAAGCTCCACAAGGCCATCTGTATCCTTTGCCAAGCAATCTCCTCCATCTTCAAAATCAAGACTGGTGGACTCCCTACTCCCTCTGTCAATCCCTCTCATGCTTCACTTCTCTTCTACCCATAGGAGCCTAGTTCCTATCAAGGGTTCATGTGATCCAGTTCTTGAGGACTATCTCCTGATCTGAATGCCAACAGATTTAGGCGAAATTACATCTGCAAACTCCCTGCACAGCAGGACCTAGATTGGCATTCAATTGAATGACTGGGTGAAGATGTATATATAAGAGGGAGTGAGAAGATGGGGGTCATCTTAGAATTTCCAACCACACATAATGAACAATGAGCCAAAGAAGTCATACACAAAAGAATATGACCTTGCACCTTGGTCCATGCCTGCAATCCTAGGGACTCTGGAAGCTAAGGCAGGAGAATTGAAAGTAGCCAATGAGGTTACTTGTCATTTCTTGGTCACCAAAGTTTAATGTGAATATGCCCTAAGGGAGTGATTCCTCTAGGAGCCTTGTGATCATCTGCAGTTTTGCTGCTTTTTCATCAGCCAATTGGCAAGCTGCAGGCAATGACAGGGGTGGGGACATTGCTCATGAGTTGTTTGTTCTTCATTCCAAGATATGATGGGCATTTCTCTTTTGAGACCTAGTGTTCTCTCTGTATTCTTAAACCTCTTCCCCACTCCCAGAGACTTAGATCCTTGTTCTTAAGGGGTTCCAGAAGGGGAATGACCCATCTTCCATAGGGGATTCAAGCTAGAATGGGGTATTGTCCCTAGCTATTCTGGGATCTAAAGTCTCTGCCTGCCTGATCTAATGGGGACACAAAGAGACCAGTCTCCATTGTTAGGACTGATTGGAATTCTTTAACATTGCCATCATTTTAACATGGAATTGTTGCAATCTGGAAGATATAAATTTTACCAGGAGATTAAGAAGGCAAGGATGGGGCCGGAGATGTGGCTCAAGCGGTAGCGCGCTCGCCTGGCATGCGTGCGGCCGGGGTTCGATCCTCAGCACCACATACAAACAAAGATGTTGTGTCCGCCGAAAACTATAAATAAATAAATTAATATTTAAAAAAAAGAAGGCAAGGATCAAGCAATAGGAGTTATAGCAACCAAAGATCCGAACAGTGGTAACAGACAAGTGAGGTTAGGCAGGTAAGCTTAAAGTTTCCCATACATCCCTAGTGTTATCTGGGTGAACAGCTTTAAAGCCAATAGCTTTTTGCAAAACTTGATCAGCACTAGTATTTATTTTTCCAGACACAGTGACATAAAATCAGCAGTAGGTGTTTGCCAGAGTACAAACTCCACCTTCCCAAGGCAACAAATCACCTAGAACCAGCCTATTTTCAATCACCAATTGGGCTAGTAAGTCTAAAGATTTTAGTAGTCATTTAAACTCTTGTCAAGTTTCTATAGCAATGTCCCCTGTGGTTGCGGAAATGTTTTGAGTGGTCACTGCATTGCAAATTATTCCTTCTACCCATCCAATAAGTTATCCAATTAAGGTTATTACCCTAGCTATAATTAGACCTTGAACTAACTCTCTTTCTCCTGACCTGTGTAATGTAGATGAGTTGGTGCCTCAGGGGTCACTAGTGAAAATTTGCATCTTATCTGCTGGAGTGACAATTTATCTCATGTCCCATGATCTGGTCATCTCTTGCAATCTGTGCAGTGCAAAATTCATGTGACCCTAGATAGCTCTGTATTTGTGTTATGAAGAACATGCCGCTAGGTAAGCACAGATGTCTGTGTTCAAGATTAGCGTCTCATCTTTAGGAGACAGTGAAGTGTTCCTTGGCTTAACAGAGATAGGATGATATTTTCAGGAAGGCAATTTAGGCCTTTAATGATCATTGGTTGATCCAGACTGTTAGAGATGGGGGTTTAAAGCCCTTGGGGGTCTGCAGGATTGATAGGATACTATCATTTGGTGGGGAGAATATTTGGGGTTTTTTTTTGTTTGTTTATTTGTTTTTAGGAAATAAAGACTGGGTAGGCATTTTGTCCTTCCTGATATCTTGGTGTCGCAAACCTAAGAATCTATTTGAGATAAAACATCCTCAAGCATCCTTTGAGCCTCTCACTTGATGGTCCTGTTGTCAATGGTTCCAGGAAGATGGGTCAATGTCCTGTTGTTAAATGAAGAGTTGCATCCAGAGAGGCATTCTGGAAGGAACAAGAAGGTTTGAGTGATAATTAGTTCTCCAAATCTGCAAGTCAAAGGTCCTATAAACCTTTTGACTTTAGGGGTGCCATCAACACCATTTACAACACAGGTTTGATAAGAAAGGGGTTTGGAAGGCTTGAGGAAGGCAGAAAATGAAACTGTATCCAATCAGAAATTGATATTTTTATCTGCCATATCAAGAGTCATCTGAGCCAGGTGCGGGGTGTCCCAGTGGCTCTGGAGGTGGAAGCAGGAGGATCTTGAGTTCAAAGTCAGCCTCAGCAAAAGCTAGGTGCTAAAGCAACTCAGTGAAACCTGGTCTCTAAATAAAAAATACAAAATAGGGCTGGGGATGTGGCTCAGTGGTCAAGTGCCACTGAGTTGAATCCCTGGTACACCTCCCCAACAAAAAGTCACCTTAGGATCTTCACAAGGGATCTCCAATTTGTTAATGGGGGCTATGTGAGATCTCGGGCACGTCCCATCCTTGAAAGCAGTCATTATGGGAACCAGATGTCCCAGCCTCCCTTTGGAGATAGGGCCATTCTCTCCTCCAGTGGTTTCTCCCTTTGCATAGGGAACAAAGCTCAGGAAAAGTGGCCTCTGCTTGGGCAGTCCTTTCTCCATTCCCCGTATTCTCTGCAACTGAGACAGTTTTCCCCTTTTGGATTATATCTGCCCCTCTGGTGATCCTGAGGTATCAGGGTATTACCTGTAGCAACAACAATTAATTAAACTTGTTCTCTATCCTGTTGCCTTTCCCTCTGGATCTTCATAGTCTCTTCTATGAAGATCAAGATGATTAGAGAACATTCGAGGACCCATTTGATTTTGGAGCTTTCTGCAAATATCTGAGGCTGAATGGCTAATAAAATAAGACTCCAGCAAAATTTGACCTTCCACAGAGCTAGATCAAAATTAGCAAACTTTCTGAGGAACTCAAAAAGCCATCCAAAGAACACAGTAGGGCTCTCATCTCTCTCTTATTATTTCTTTGACTTTTTCATAATTCGCTGGTCCACTGAGGGCTGACAATGCTTTTGTTTCTTGATCTGTGTGCTGGTCACCTAGGTTTACATGTACTT
The DNA here is from genome assembly GCF_964194105.1 of Spermophilus citellus. NCBI lineage: Eukaryota > Metazoa > Chordata > Mammalia > Rodentia > Sciuridae > Spermophilus > Spermophilus citellus. The sequence goes on along the minus strand of NC_138198.1, from coordinate 103,984,508 downwards.
TTTTTTTTTTTTGTAAATGTATTATACTGCAACTTAAACATTCTGAGGAGAATTTGCATTTATTATTTTAAAACAGATTTGTTTTTCTAAAGAAGCATGCATCCAAAGACAAGTCTCAGAATGGGTACCTGATGGCAGTGGAGGATACGCAGGACCAGAAAAGAAATGAGGTTTCAAAAATTGTCCTGAATAAGTAAGACAGAACTTTACTAACTCTACACCTGAGCACCAACCAGGTGAAAATTAGTACTCTGCCAACTTGAACTCTGTGTGCAGGTGACAGGTATGTGGTCCAGTATAGTGACAGGGTTCAAAAAATTGAAGAAAACAAGAATGGACAAATAAGGTTGTGTTGGGATCAGGAACAACTGAACAGATACTCCCATAAGTAAGTATGTCCTCGCCTGCGTGTGTGGGAGAAAAGGTGCCATCTGAGAGCCCAGGGACTTCTCCCAAGGTAAGTTGCTTTGGTCAGCTAGTGCTTTGGTCCATTCAGCTGTAAAATGGGTTAGCCAGAGGCTGGGAGATGAAAATTCATTAATATATGAGAGAAGATGCAGGAATTACTCTAATGATGGGCCCTCCACATGTCTGGGTTGTTCCTTTAATTGACTAAAAAGCCTACCTGTGACCTCCTGGATAAATACCTGAACTCTTCCTAGATAGCACAGGGTCCACTTCCACCTTGTAAATTTACACAAATTCCAAATTACTGGTGGAACCCTATAAGAGTTCATGAGGATTTACCGTGCATTCCTGGGTCTTTCCAGCTCAAAAAGAAAACTACTAAATGTCACGACCAGGGGTGTGGGTCTGAGTACTTTCCACCAAAGTTCTTTTTCTCTCTGAGATTTGAGTTTTATTCAAGTTCCAAGTAGAATTCCCGGCCTGATTCCAGAATCTCTCGGTGTCTGTGGGTCCACCAAAGGGGCTCCCTAGAATCATCCTGACTGGGACTGGTGGTGAACGCGGCCGGCACGTGACCAGGGACTGCAGTGTCCAGATAGCAGCGCGGTCGCCTGGCGTGCTGGGTCAGGAGCATGGCTGGGGGTACACTTTTCGAGATAAGGATTTCTGCAGAGGTAGGAAGTTCACATTTTATTTCTGTGGTTATTTTTCCTCCTGCTTATACTTTGAAGCATTTCGTGCTTCCGGACATAGTGGCTTACAAAGCTTTTGGGGACCGTGGCCCGTTGCCCGACCTTAGGTTTACCCGTGGTTAAGGAGAAGACAAGGTCTCAGTGTCTTGGTGACATCAGGGTCTTTGACGAACCCCAGGAACTGAAGTTGGGGAGGAGGAAGAGGCCTGCAGCAGAAGCGGGCTGCCCCTGAATTTCTGCCCTGTCGGACACCGGGGGCGCGGGCAGGCAGCCCCACAGGCCATTAGCATGCAGGAGCCGCGCGCGCCGTCCTTGAAGGGCTGCCCGGCTGACCTTGCTCCGCTTTCTCCAGAGCAGTCTCCAGGAGCGTGCGAGGACGCGTTCACGGCGGTGACTCAGTGCCCTGCGCGCCGCATGCAAATGATCCTCTCCAGCAAGCCCAGCTCCGCAGCCTCGGCTTCCCCATTCTGCCCTCTTTTCAATTCTATGATTCCAACTCGGCGTTTTCCGCTCCATCCCCTCCCCCTCTTCACGGCCCGCCTGTCATTAGTCTGACTCCAGGAGTGTTTTGGTTCCCATTCCCATCCCCAGAACTGAAGGCCAACCTTTGCGCTTCCTCGCTTAGGGCCGAGGGATCAGACGTGGCCATCCTAGGTGAGCCCCAAGCTCTGGGCGACCGCGATCTGAGCCCAGCCGGAGGGGGCGGTAAACCGCGCGCTGGAGCGCACGGGCGGACTGTGCCCAGCCCGATCCCCATTGGCCATCACCTCAGCGGGAGGGGCCGCCCCCGGCTCGGGGCACCTGCTGTCGCCCCTCCGTGGGGAAATCAGCAGCTGCCGGGCACCCGCTCCCGGAGGTAAAAGACAGCGGAGCGAAGGCCTGGGGCTGCGGCCGAGCTTCTCGCGGGCGGCCCTGTCCTGTTGCCGCTGCGGCGCCGGAGACATTCAGATGCCCCCTGCTCGGGCTGCTCCAGCCGGAAACTTTGCCCTGCGAAGTCCTCCGCCCGCCGGACCACGCTGTGAGACGCCGGTTCGGCGGCGCGCCGCCGGGGTCTCAGAGCCCAGAGCGTGATTGCCGGGCCTCCCCGCACCCCGCGTCCGCGGCGCCCCGAGACCAGGATGCGCTACGCAGACCCCTCCGCCAACCGGGATTTGTTGGGGAACCGAACTTTGCTCTTCATCTTCATCTGCGCCTTCGCCTTGGTGACCTTGCTGCAGCAGATCCTGTATGGCAGGAACTACATCAAGAGGTAAGAAAGTCCGAGACACGGGGTGGGATGCACGAGGCTCACGGGCGAGCCCCTAGGTGGCTGATGCTGTGGTCTCAGCATCCCCGGGGCGAGTGACCCTGGGATCTGCACCTAGTCCCAGGCGCCGTTGATTTAGGCTTGGGTCATGGCGCTGCGAAGCGCATCTCAGCGGCCAGAAGAGCGCCTGCTCAGCGCTGGTTGTGTGTGTGTGTGTGTGTGTGTGTGTGTGTGTGTGTTTAGGGGGAGCGGGGGTGGGCTACAACTTTATTCCGCTGTTAAAAAATGGGGTGCAGTTTGGAATTCCAAGCAGCTAAACTGGCAATAAATCCTTTAGAATGCCCGAAAAGGCGACGGGGATCAGATCCGGGCGTTCCCCAAACCTACAGTTCCGTGGCCATTTGATTGGAGCCCGAAGGGAAAGGACTTAAAGTCAGGTAGAATTTTTTTTTTTTTCAACCTGGTGAGTTCTGAATTTTTTGTACGGGCCCCTGAGGCATATAAAGCATATTTTCTCCCCCAGGAGCATCGAACTGGGTAGCGGTGTTAGTGGACTGTGGCAATGCACAGGAGTAGTGAATTCTTACAATTCCATAGCCACTGTGAAACTCCCAGCCTGATCCCTTCTGAAGGAGAGAATTCTCTCCCATCCTTAGGGCCAAAGGTCGGAAAAGATGGACTTTCCCCATCCTACCCCCATCCTTGGGTTTAACTCCACAAAGAGAAAGGGCAGTAGGAGGTGTTGCTCAGAAACACCCCATTCTGTGTGGGGACAGCCCCGTTCCTTGTGGGAAAGATAACACCAAAATGCCAGCTGCCTCCCTCTGTGGCTGCATTGACTTAGAGGAAACGCTGCTGCTGCTGCTGCTGCTGCTGCTGCGGTTCTCTGCCTGGCTGGGGGCTGGGGGAGGTTGGGGGGAGGGTTGTCCTAGAATGCTCCTATACCAGAGCCTTTGGTGGTGGGAAGCCCCTTCCCCTTTCTGCTGATGGTTCATCCTCCTCTGTCTCCTGTGTCTCTCTGCTCTCACCACTCTACCCCCAAACTGATAGGAAACAAAATGTCTCTCTGGCTTATAAGCATCCCATCTTCTTGAAACTTCCAAATAATGGAATAGTTTTGTTTTTTCTTTCCACCACTTTGGGGCCTACATCAATCATTTGTGCTCCCAATTGTGGCTGTGCATGAGGATGGGAGGGCTAAGGTTGCTGCTGGTGGTCTCACTCCCAGTGGGAAAACTAGGCAGTCAGGCTATTTCCCCTCTTTGTAACCACTCCTAGAACTGAGGAGTCTGTGGTGACTTCTCCCAAACCTTTGTTTCCAGCTAGTTACTGCTACCATCCCAGAGAGGCTTCTTCCCTGGGGGACAGCAGCTCATGTGCTCTTCTCTGTGGCCCCCATGGCTTTAAAGAACATTTTCAGAGTTTCCTGGCTTGTTGGATCTGACAGGGCTTGCCTCCTATTTTGGTTCCTGTTATACCCTGAGATGACACCATGCACCAACAGCTGGGTCCCTCAATCAGCTGCCTGGGACCCTGCAGGCCCTTTTCCTGCTGCTGTCTTGGTACACTCTCTTCAGTAGGGCAGTTCTGGGTTCCTGCCCCCTACTGGTACCTCAGTGGAATTGCTGGGGCTGCTGTGATTCCTTCTGCCTGGTCAATAGGGCCAAGTAACAGTGCCAGGGCAAATGCCAACTGAATTACCTGCTTGCTATGGGAGGCCCTGCCTGTTCTTAGGTGGATGGGCCGGCTGCCCAGAGCCCAGAAGGTACTCCAGTTGCTTCCCATCCGCTCTCCCTCAGAGACCCTGACCCCCTACATTGCATAATGCCACCTTGCAGGCCTCACTCCTGAGACTCAGTTTAATCCAGTCAAGCAAGCACAATGTCTATGTGCCCTGATACTTGGAAGGGAGTCCTGGGGACAGTAGAGAAGGAGATAGATGATGCTGTGCTGGTGCTCACAGGCTTTGAAGTCTATTTGGGGAAACATAGTAGCACAAATGAGATAGGAAGTAAATGAGAAGAGAGAGTATAGTGGACTGGAATACTTGAAAGACTGCCTGAAGGAGGCACAACTTGAGTGGGTCTTGAAGGAAGGGTTAGATAAGGGGAGGCGGGGGGGGGGGGAAGCATATCTAGAACTAAAGAGAGCAGGAGTAGAGGTGCAGAGATGCAGGTGTGGTGTATCCCCTCATCTCTCCCACACCTGACCCTACCTGCACCCCTCTACTTGCTCTATCCCTGGTTAGTCTGTCAGTGAGCTGCCAGGACCACTAGTTAGACTGTGGCTGCCACATGAGTTGCATCCATAGCACTTGCTTACCTATCTAGTTTTCTGTGTGCACCATCATTGTAATGAGCTAGCTTATGTGAACATGAGTGTGTCTCCTGTTGGAAACATCCCATCAGTGTTCCCCAAGCAGAGGCCAGCACTGAGACCAAGTGGAGGCCATTGAGATGCAAATTCCTGGGTTTCTGGAGCAGATAACCTGGGGTATGATCTTGTGAATGCCTCTTTAGCAGGTTCCCAGGGAGACCTGTAGCAAACTTCTCCTGCTCCATACCAGGGATTCTAGATTGTGGGCAATTCTTAATGGGCAGAGGCATTTTTTTTAGATTATCACATGTGAGAGAGGAGAGTGCTACTGGCATCCTGTGGGAAGAAGCCAGAGGCACTACAAACATCCTCCAATGCATGGTCTGCCCCCCAAACAAAGAATTATCCAGATTCAAATGTCAGTGGTGCTGAGGTTGAGAAACCCTGCTTTCCACCAGAAGCTCCATAAAGTGGGGATTCAGTGTCTTCTTCCCAGCTTTGAGCTCCACACGTGTGTGTAGCAAGTAAGCCCTCAATAAATATGGATGATGGATAATGCTTGAGATGGGCGAGGAGTGTGTGTGTGTGCACGTGTGGACAGAAGAGACATATTGAAGAGATGGATCCAGTGGTGTACAGGGGAATGTAGGGAAGAAGCAAGCAGCTCGTACCAGTGGTCAGTGGCTTTAGTGAAGTGCTTTGAAGACCAAGAAGGAGAGCTTGACTTGGTTCATTAGGCCATAGGGAGCCATGTATAGTCCTTGAACAAGGTGGTGTCATAATAAAAGCCACAAAAATGGAAGCTTATCTGGGCTTTTTACAGGAAGGGGTAGAGAGGGAAGGAGGCTGGAAAGTATTATTAAAATACCATGTCAAGAAAGAAGTCAATTTGGTACAAGGATTGAGTCCACGTTAACATATGGGGTTTCCTGAAGGCTGGCATTCTTCACTTCTTCACTGAACTGGTGTCATACCACCTCACAAAGACCTCAGGGGCACAGAGATGGCAGGGTTGGTGGAGTGATTTAGGGACAGATTGCTGCAGAAGGAAGTGGGGGATGTAAGTCAATGTGCATTTATTTCCTTGGACCTTTGGCCTCTCCTGGGCTTCAGAGAGACTCACTGTGAGCAGTTGTGACTTGGGAGATCCATCTTGGTCTGAAAGTGAGAAAGAAGGGGGTTGTGGATGGTATCTTGGAGGAAAAGGCATGGAACAAAGCCGTGAAGTTTGCCCTTGAGGCTCGTGGCTTCCTTGTCCTTGCTTGATTGAAGAAATGCTTAATGAAGACTTACTTATGCTGAGCACCAGCCCAGGTGCTTAGGATACAGTGGACACTGAGACAGACACGGTCGTGGGTCCCTGGTTTGGGGGTGGGGTTTGGTAAGCTATTGAGAGGACAGAAAGGTTTGAAAGTGGAATGTGAAGCAACCTGGAGGAGTGAACCAGAGGAGGAGGAGGAGGGAGCAGAAGTGAATCAGTGTGCTTCATGGTTCACAGAAGCCTTTGAAGGAGGTCTTGAAGAGAAATGGTCCACAGGCTTAGGTGGAGATGGGAGGAAGTGGACGAATCCCAGTTTAAGCAGGAATTGAAGAGAACAAGGAAAACCTGAGTGTTCTGTATAACAAAGTTAGGACTGTGTTGGTGGGGCAGGTAAAGCAGGCAGGGCCAGGTTACGAAGGACCAGTAGGACTGTGGGAAAAGAGGCACGTCTGGAGGAGAGAGAATTGCAAGTCTGGGTCTGAATCTGCTCAAACACCAGAAGCCTGGCCACGTGGAGCTCTTTAGAAATGAGCTCAGAGCTGCAGGTAGGAAAGACCCAGCTAGCAATGTAAACTGTGGAGTTGCCAACCATCAAAATCAGTGTTTTCCGAACTTTCATGATTGTGATGCACAGTAGTAGTAGGAAATACTTGGCCTTATTTACAAGAAGTGTGCTCTATTATTTTTTATTCTACTTCATTAAAAAAACTTCTACTTTATTTAAAAAGTGCAATGGAATATTATTCAGTCTTTAAAAAAAAAGCAAATTTGGACACAGGTTACAAGATGGATGAACCTCAAGGACATTGTGTTTAGTGAAATAAATCAGGCACAAAGGGATAAACATGGTGCCATTTCACTTATGTGAAGTAGCTAGAATTGTCAGATTCATAGAGATGGAAAGCAGAAGGGTGGTATCTCCATACCACCCTTGGTGGTTGCACCAATTTGCAGTCCCACCAGCAATGTATGAGTGTGCCTTTTCCCCCATATTCTCAACAACGTTTATTGTTACTTGTAATTCACTGAATTTCTTTAACAACATGGAATAGATTCTAGTACCATGCTCATTTTGTAGATGGGAAAACTAAGGCACAGGAAGGTTAAGTAATTTGTTTAAGGTTACATACTTATGACCAGAGGTATTTTCATTATCTTTAATTCCAAGTATTTTTCAATTTCTGTCTTGATTTATTTTTTTAACCTATAAATTTAGAAATATTTATAGGTCAAAAATTTCCAGGTACTTTGTGTTTTTTTATTTCTTTTGTGATTTTATTAACTCAAAGCTATTACAATAAGATAATGATGCTGATTTGCCTTTTTCAACATTTGTGTCTTTTATTTTGTCTCTTGCTACCAATACATAGTTACATTGTTTTTCGTTTTTCTTTTTTTGGTACTAGGGATTGAACTCACGGGCATTCAACCACTGAGCCTCATCCCCAGCCCTATTTTGTATTGAGTTGCTGAGTTGCTTAGAGCCTCACTTTTGCTGAGGATGGCTTTGAACTTTCCATCCTCCTGTCTCACCCTCCTGAGCCACTAGGATTTCAGGCATGCATCACCGTGCCCAGCCATAGTTACAATTTTTATATTGAGTGTGACAATCTTTTTTTTTTACCTCAAAATTTATATATTTAGATTTTTTTTATGATTATTGTTGACTAAGGATTTATTTCTCATATTTTTATGTTGTTTTTTTTTTTTTTTTTTTTTTACATATCTTGCTTTTTCTCTCTTTTTGCCTTTGGATTGCTTGCATTTTCCTGACTTTAGGAGGAGGTTTCTATTGCAATCCTCTACCTTGGGTAGGCCCTGTGGCCCTTGCAATGGAAGCACAAATCTCTAGCAATGGCTGATGTCACTAGGGCAGCGTCTGACTTTAACACTCTACTACTTCTTTCCTTGCCAGATTATTCATCCATTTAAGAAGACATTTTAAAGATGCTTTTAATTGTTGTTTCAGTGTTTTGTAGTGGGAGGATGTCACACATTTAGTTCCCTGGAAAGCAGATTCTGAGCCAGAGTTTAGAATGCAAAATGCTTATTAAAAGAAGTGCTCTTGAGATCAATACCTGAGAAAGGGATAGGAAAGACTGCAATTGGGGGAGCTTGAATGGTAATATAGTCCCAGAGAAATCCTCAGCCAGCCCCAGAGGCAGCCCTGGAGATGGGATGGTCCTTCAGACGTGTCCAGAGTTGGGGTGAAGGATCAGACCTTTATATCTCTGTGTTGATCAGTCACTGGGTAAGGGGCAAGGGGGTTCTTCTCTTCCGAGGCAGCTCCAAGAGGGGGCTCAGCTCATGGCACCCCTGGCAGGCAAGGAAGAAGTCCTTCACCCCTGCAGTGGGTGTGGGGCACATCACAGCACCTGCTACAGAGGGCTCCTTATTCTGCCATTTTGTCTGAAATGGAAACCCTTGAATGTCTGTGTTCCCCACCCCACCCCAAATAAAAATCTCACCCCCTTGGTCGGCCTGGGTCTGAAGCCCACCCTGAAGTGGAGCATTTCGTCACACAGGGTCTTTTACACCCACAACGTCTGTCCTTACTCTGTGCTCTTACCCGTGCTGTGTCTGTCCCTGCTGTTCCTTCCTGGCTGCCTTTCAGTCCAAATCCTTCCCCTTTCCGTTCCCAGCCCACAGTGTTCTTGCCCTCCTCTGAATTCCTAGCACCCGTACTGGCTGCACTTGGCATGCTCTGCTTAGTACTGTCCTTTTGCTATGTGATGGCGCAGGGGACAGCAGATGGGCTGGGCCTGTTTTCTCCTACTCCGAGGACAGAGGACAATCCTATGCTCTGTCTGCCCCGCCAGCCCTCCTCCTCCTGCACGCTGAGGGTGCAGACCTGGCCTGTCTGCATGTGGCTGGTGCAGACCTGAGACTTGAGGGTTTGAAACTGGGTCAAGGGAAAGGACAGCCTGACTTTGGGCCACCTTCATGTGTATATTCGAAGGCTCTCATCTCAGAGCCAGCTCTCCCCACACCCAGGGGACAAAGCCTGCTGTTCTGCTGTCCTGAGAAATAGGCAGAACCCCCAGAGATTGGGACCATGGGGAAGAGGGGTTAGGGGCTCTATCATCCAGAGTGTGGCTCTAATGGGGAGGGCACCCTAGGAAGGAGAAGGGAGCGGACGGCAGCCTGGGCTGTGAGCTGTGCTGCCAGCAGAAGAAATTCATAGTCTTGCTGCACGGGGCAGGTTGCTGGGGAGCACTGCTGCAGGGCTGGGAAGAGAGTGACCTTCCTAAGGGACCCAGGAGCAAACCTTAGGGAAGCCCTGTTCGCAGTTGTCAACCCACTTGATGAGCCTGAGACTTGAAGGCCTCCTTAAATGTCACATCCTTGCCCTTGCTGGGCACCCTCTAGGCCTACCCTGACCTACTCTGCCCCACCCTGCACTAGGGGAGGGATGATAGTTTCCTGTCCTTTCCCCAGTGCCCCTCAGGTGCACAGTGATCCCCTATCACTCCTGGATTTTTTTTTTCTTTAGTACCAGGGAGTGAACTCAGAGGCACTTGACCACTGGGTCACATCCCCAGCCCTATTTTGTATTTTATTTAGAGATGGGGTCTCACTGAGTTGCTTAGTGCCTTGCTGTTGCTGAGGCTGGCTTTGAACTCAAGATCGTCCTGCCTCAGCCTCCAGAGCTGCTGGGATTGCAGGTATGTGCCACTGAGCCTGGCTAGTTATGTATTTTATTTTAATTTAAAAAAATATTTTTTAGTTGTCAATGGACATTTATTTTAGTTATTTGTGTGCAGTGCTGGGAATCGAACGCAGTACCTCATGCATGCTAGGCAAGCGCTTTACCATTGGGCTACAACCCCAGCCCTAGTTCTTTATTTTTTGACACTTGTTCTTTTCAGGAAAATTTTACCTCTTTAGAGGATTTAGTTTCTCTTTGACTTACCTAAGTCCATTTGCTTCTCATCTAATACTTTCCCAATTTAGCTCTTAGCCCTACCCATGATTCTAGGGACTATCTTACAGGTGGAGAATTCATCACGTAATAATATTAGGGTTCAGGGGTCAGGCTCTAACCTAAGCAGATAATTCTAAGTGAGGATTATTTCATTATTTTATTTATATATGACAGTGGAATGCATTGCAATTCTTATTACACATATAGAGCACAATTTTTCATATCTCTGGTTGTACACAAAATATATTCACACCAATTCCTGTCTTCATACATGTACTTTGGATAATAATGATCACCATGTTCCACCATCATTTCTAACCCCATGCCCCCTCCCTTCCCCTCCAACCCCTCTGCCCTATCTAGAGTTCCTCTATTCCTCCCATGCACCCTCTCCCTATCCCACTATGACTCAGCCTCCTTATATCAGAGAAAACATTCTGGATTTGGTTTTTTGGGATTGGCTAACTTCACTTAGCATTATCTTCTCTAACTCCGTCCATTTACCTGCAAATGCCATGATTTTATTCTCTTTTATTGCTGAGTAATATTCCATTCTGTATATATGCCACATATTTTCTTTATGCATTCATCTAGGTTGGCTCCACAGTTTAGCTATTGTGAATTGTGCTGCTATAAACATTGATGTGGCTGTGTCCCTGTAGTATGCTGTTTTTAAGTCCTTTGGATATAGACCAAGGAGAGAGAAGGATTATTTCATTTGATCCTCACCATAGACCTGTTAAATAGATTCATTTAATTCCTCATTTAATATTCAAGGGGAGAGGACAAATAACTCATAAGGGCCATATAGTTTGGAAGACTCTTAAAAGACATAAAAGATGTCTTATTCATCCTTGAGTTCTCAGGACCTAGCACAGTACCAGAAATTCACTGTTGAGTGAATGGATATAAACAAAAGGAATCCCAAAGCTTTTCCCCAACAACTGACAGGCACTCATCAGACACCTGCTCAGCTTCGTGGCAGGAGGGGGAGGGTGCCGCTGAAGAACTGTTAGGAGAGGTGCCTGCCTTGAGGCACTTACAGAGCACCTAGAGGGACAAAAGGAAAAATCAGGTCAGATGACATGAACAAGCTCACTGTGATGTGGAATAGACTATACGGCATGCAGTTTTCAGAGGAGACAGCGACCAGGGTGTTGACAGTAGCCAGGTGGAACCTGATGGAGTCTTTGGAGAACTGGTGGGTTTCAGGGACTGGATTTGGGGAGAATCTGGAGGACAGATTGAGGTGTTGAGGCTGGAGGAGCAGGTGAAGGAAGGTATAGAAGGTTTTAAATTCTCTTTTTATACCCCAGTGTTTGGTGTGGCCAACAGATGGCCTTTCTGGTCTCGGTTTTGTCCTATGCAGTTTGAGTGGGTAGGCAAGATGGCTGCTCTCTCCTCTAGGTATGATGATGGGGTCACAGGGGCTGTTCCTTCAGGAGAATGGCTTGGGTTGGGCTTTGCCAGCTCCTTCTGGGAGGAATTCAGAGCCTCTAGACTGGGGGCATGGTTGGAAATAAGGCAGGTAAGCCAGGAGATGAGTGTGGAATTCCATGCATGGGAAGTGCTGGGGGTTATTGGGAGAATCACATGCACTTGTGTACACTGCAGCCTGGGATCACACGTCCTCTGTAGTGCTCACGCCTTCTCTGGGCAAAGGAAAGCCAAGCATCGTTTCCCTCACTCCTCCAGCAGGCCAGCTGCCATTCTTCCCTGCAGCTCAAAGCAGCAATGCTTCTCAGTCATTATTGTTATTTCCTACAAGTAACCCCCTTGCCACTCCCAAGAAGGTTTAAAGGGACCAAGAATCCCTGCCCTCCGCCATCATCTTCTCTTTCTACATGTCAGGCTGAGTTGCTGTCCTTCTTCCTGTCCTTCCTGCCGGCAGTGCCTGCAGAGTCAACATTTCTGTACCTCTGACCTCTCCCTGGAGTCCTTCAGCTGGTGGGGCACTGTGCTGTAAGCCACCATCAACCCCTCTTGCTTCAGGTTGATGAGCTGGACCATTCATTCAGTTCCGCAGCAAGCCCAAACTGAGCCCTCTTTATGTACCAGCCTTGCCCTGTCCAGTACCAGAGCCACTTGCCTCATGTGACCACTTGCCTCATGTGGCTGCTGAGTTCTGGAAACGTGGCAAGTCTGAATTGGGATGTGCTGGCTGTAAGTATAAAATACGCACTGGATTTCAAAGATGGAACACACACATTAAAATATGTAATAGATCTCATTTTAAAATTATTTAAGGTGGAAATGATAAAAATTTGGATATATTAAATAAAATAAAATGTATTATTAAAACTAATTTTAGTTTTTTTTTGGGTGCTGGGGGTTAAACCCAGGGGTGCTTAACCACCGAGCCCCATCCCCAGCCCATTTTACTTTTTATTGTGTGAGAGAGTCTCACTAAGTTGCTTAGGGCCTCACTAAGCTGATGAGGCTGACTTTGAACTCAGATCCTCCTGCCTTAGCCTCCTGAGTCGCTGGGATTATACCACCATGCACTACCATGCTTGGCCCTTTTTACTTTTTAAAATCCTTTGGGGAATTATAGTTTCACATACAGCACTCAGAAATAACAGAGAGAACCTGAATACCCTAATTTCCCTCAAAGGTACAACATCACAACCAGGAAATTAGCTTTGCCACAATTCATCAACCTTCTTTGGACTTTGCTGGGTTTACGTGCACTTATTTGTATATTGTATGTATTCCTTCTATAAAATTTTATTACATATGTTTTAACTTTTTATGAGGAGGCTACCAGACAGTTTTAAATTACATATGTGGATCCTGATATAAAATTTCAATTGGATGGTGCTGTCTAGACTCTGGCTTCCAAAATGGACCATACAGGCTGCTCTTAAGGAGCTCCTAGGGGGCAGGCATCCAATACCCATGGAAAGTTGACAGACTGCCTCATGAATAAGTTATAAGCCATGTATGTGTAATGTATCAAAATATACAGTCATGTGTATCTAAAAAGAACAAATAAAAAATGAAAATTAGTTGACAGACTTTTCTTGGGTTCTAGGTGTAAAGCGGGTGACACAGTCTCTTGTTCAGTGCTGCTGGTGTTGGGGGACTTAGAGGCTCCTCTGACCTGACCTAGGGCCACAGAGGAGCCTGCTAATTCACCTGCTTTGCTGGAAATAGTGTGGGGGCTCTAGTCCTGCCCACTCAGCTCCCTCCTCCTTGATTCCATCCTCTACCCCTGCCCTCTCCTCCTCTGCAGAGACCTGAAGGGTGCATGGGTCCTTCACCTGGCCAAGTTGGGAATCACTGAATAAGGCTGAGGATTTTAGGGGAGTCTGGGGAAAGAAGAGTAAGATTTTGGCATGGAGGATTGGAGGAGCTACTTTAGGTGTATTAGTTTGCAAGGACTGCTGTAACGAGCACCACAGATTAGAAGGTTTACACAACAGGAAGTCACTAATAGTTCTGGAGGCTGGATGTCCGAGATCATGTCACCCACAGGATTGGTTCTGTCTGAGGCTCTGATAGGGAATCAGTTCAGTGTCTCTTCCCTCCTTTTGATGGTTTGCTGGTAACCCTTTTGCTCTTTGCCTGGTAAATCTCTGCCTTCAGCCTTACATGCCATTCTCCCCTTGCATGTATCTGTGTCCAAATTTTCCCATTTATGAGAACCCCAGACATATTGGCTTATAGGTCCTACCTATAACCTCATCCTACTTAACTGAGCAAACCTGCAAGGACTTTATTTCCAAATAAGGTCAAATTCACAGGTACCTTCAACTTATCATTTCTGGGGGAGGGGAGGGGGGACACAATTCAACCCAGCAGAGGAACTAGCTGGAAAGGCCAGCATGAGGAATGAAAAGGTTAAAGTTCAGTTGGACTGGGTTCCACAGGCTTGGAGAGAATGTGGGCACTGATCTCACACACTTATCTATGTGCCGTGTGTGCACACACACAAACACACACACACACACACACACACCCCAGGGCATGTAACAAGATGGAGAAAGCAGTACTTGTGGAAGCTCTGACAAAGATAGCAGTTAGAATGCTGTGGGCCCTCCCCTTTGTCCACATCACTCTGCAGCCTCAGGGAGGGAGGGATCTGTTCTCTGCTTGCTGTTTGGTGCCTGAATCTAAAGGAGAGTTGGGAGGCTGGTGGGGGCATCCCCTGTCCCCACTCCTCAACCTGTTGCCTCCTGTGGGCAGCCCCTCCTTGAAATAAAAGTTGAGTATGTATTTAACAAAGAGTAGCTGGAAGGGTTGTGACATCATGGATTTTCCAGATGCCCATGTGTATGGGTCTGACTGGGAGGTGAGCTTGGGAGATGAGCATCGAGGGGAGTGGGCAGGAAGTGAAGGTCCAGAAGGCTGTGTCAGGGGTAGGAGCATCTTGAGGTTGGCCCAGGTTTAGCCCATCACAGTTCTGAGGCTGGATGTGGCATCTAGTCCCAGAGCTTGCCTGCAGCTTGTTCTGTTTCTCTCTGGACCTTTTCTTGGCAGAGTGGCCCCCATGTGCACCCTTTTCCCCACCATACTTTGGCACTGTGAGTATTTACATCACCCCAGAGGGCCCTGCAGAACCACAGGGCTTTAGAATCCAGGATGCCCACCTGCTCATTAGAATCTGGGGCCCAGGGCTGGGAGCTGGGGTCTCAGGGAGGACACCCCCTGCAGTCCACAGAGCCCTTGTCTGCTCTGGTGCCTGCTGCTCACCCTGCCAGTCTTCTCCTTCCCCTCTGATGGTGGACAGCATGGGGGATCAGCCTGGGGACACCGACCCTTTTACCCCAGATGAAATGTCTCCAGGCAAACCTGGGGAGTAAAATCACTTCCCTTTCCCCTGATGTTCTTTTAGGGAGGCATTACTGTCTGGAGCTTCACAGGGAAGTCATGAGCCCATAGTCAGTGAGGAGCAGGACATCGAGGAAGGGGAATCTGGTAGCTACACCACTAATTCCCCTGGAGAGGTGTGCAGCTGCCGGCTGGCAGCACTTCCACCTTGATCTGGGTGGAGAGGCCCTTGGACTCCTCTTCAGGACCTGGGGGAACATGGACAACAAAAGGAGGGAGACCTGACCCTCACAGACTCCAGGTAGCTGTGCTGAGTTCCCTACTTCCCAGAAGATGAAACTGGCCCACCTCTATCTGCAGCAGCAAATGAATTATGGGTCTTGAACTGCCCAGAGACAGAGGGAATACCTCTCTTGGGAATTTCTCAGTGAGAAGGTGCCGATCAGAGATTGCACAGTTGCTATGGTGATGCCCTGTTCAACGGGGTATTCTGTGCCAGCCACAGAATTTATCAGTTCATGACCTAAGATTAAAATGCCCACCACCTCTGGGGGACCGGTAGAGAATTATGGGTGCAAACTGATAACTATAATTGGGCTGTTCATACCTTTGACCTTGGTTCTGTTTGTTTTAGGGTAACTTTCTCACAATAAATCCCTTTGATGTTAAAGCTGATTTAATAAATGTGCTGAGCTTGCTCGTGGTCAGTCTTCCTCCACTGGAGGTTGGCGGAAGCACCAGGTCCTGTCTTTTTCCCTACTTTTGTGTCTGTTTGTCTTTTCTCAATCCCCTCACTGCCCAGTTTGGGAACCTGGAACCTGAATAAATGGCCGTGCAGGACACGGCACACCACCTCAGAGAAGGCTTTGAGGGAGCACAGACAGGTGGCATTGCTTCCATGAAGTGTCCCCTTATCCCCTGTCACCTGCCTCTGACTCCTCAACCCAGAAGCCTCTGGCCCTGAGCTTCAGACCTTTGCAGATGCTAGTCCTCCTGGCATTCTGCCCCTGAGGTCACCTCACCACCTTCTGGTCCCTTTCAAGTGGCCCCTTTGGGGAGAGGCTCCCTCACACCCTGTGTGGAAGGGCATCTCACTTACCCCAAGGTCCTCATCCTCTTTTCTCCCTTTATTTTTCCCCACAGCACATTTCCCCCTCAGGCACAGTACACATTTTGTCACCTGCTAGTTTATTGTCACTGTATCTTTCTCCCTGTCGTAGAAGGGAAGCTCCATTGGGTCTGGGCCTCTGTTGGTTTGTGCACTGTTGAGCCTTGTCATCTAGCCTGGTGAGGTTGTTGGATAATTATGGAATAATATACTAAAATAAATATATGTAATAAACAAAAAATAGAGTGGATGGGTAAAGGAAAGGTGCCTTCCGCCAGCTGTGAGGTTCAGGGCCAGTGATGATGAATAATAGAAGAGTGTCTGTCCATTTTATTTCATGAGTGTGGTGTGGTGTATGAGAAATGGCTCCTTTAAAGATTTTTATTTAATTAAAAAGCAATGCCAGGTCTTCTCCACCAGTTGGTAGGAAGTTGTAATGGCTGAGGCGCCTTTCCTCCACCCTAGGGTCTGGTGGAAACCTGGGAGGTCTTCTGTGGAATGGGACATTTGAGTGACCCCCTGGGCCATGCTGGTCTCAGCTGATCTGCCTCCTACTTTCTGGAGGCTTCTGGAGCCCTGGCCCAGCCTCTGGAGGTGCCCCTAGCAGCTGTGTTTCTGAGGCCTGCTGTCCCTTCTGAAGGGTATGGAGAAAGGACCCCAAACACTATTGTGGGCCTCTCTGTCTCAAGGTATCTCCCCTGGGCATGATCCCACCACTTCCTCTCTACCCCTCTCCAGACCCAAAATTACCCACCTTCTGCTTCCCTCCAGAACAGTCTAGCACAATTTCTTCAGTGAGCGTTGAAGCCTTTCAGCCCCCACAACCCAGATGGCCCTAAAGTGAGAAGATAAAAAAGGCAAGCTATCTTCCTGGTGTGGGGGAGGGAAGATACCAATGAATAATTTAATAGATTCTCCTCCCACGAAAGTTAAGTGAAAGTTAAGTACTGGTGTTTGTGAATGATTTTCCTCTTATTATTATTATTTTTTTCAAACAGAGCCTACTCAAGGTTATCCTTGTACTAATAGTGAGTTCAGCATTTGCATTCTTATTATATGCTGTCAAATGGGAGGGAAAGAGGTGGTTTCAGGCAGGGCTCCAGAATGACATTTACCTGGGCTTCCAGAGTGGGCAGCTGTCGCAATGGTGAGCAAGACTGTCATGCATGAGGTCAAAAGGCAGAGGGTTGCTGACCCTGCACCCTAACAGGGGAAGACCCCAAGGTGTGGTGTGCAGCTGATTCCTGGGACAGAGTCTAGAACTTTGGTGATTGGAGAACTGAACTGAGAGGACTCCTGAGTTCCTGGCCTCCCTTGGCCACTAGCTGTCTGGGCACTAACTTTCTACTCTGTGTCCCTGTTTCCTCAGCTGTGGGGGTGATGCACACTCTGTCTTCCTCACAGAATAGGGCAAGATGATGTCAGTTAGGAGCTGCCAGTGGGAGGTCCCCAGCCTCCAGCACCGCATACTTGGTCTGCACAGTGTTTCAAGTTTGAATTAATTGACAGCTTTTAACAATTGGAAAATTAAAAATAAAAGTCTGGCTTCCCGGCATCCCTTGGAAAACGGAAGGAACTGGTGCCGTGAGGCCTGTCTTCCCATGTATTGGGCAGGGCGTGGGTTCTCTCGTTCTGGATGCCCTTGTTTCATTTGTTCTCTGTCTGCCCCCATTCCCCCCTCTTGAATTGGCTCCCTGGTGAACGTGAAGCACTGTGGGAACATAAGGTATCAATGTCTAGATATGATCTTGTTGGATATTTTAGCTGGGGTGGGCTAGGCTCTAAAAGGTCCAAGGAGGGCATGAAGATGGGAAAGTCAGGGTATCATGGGACCATCCCTACCTTTAGGGATTACTGTCATAGAATAAGAGTGTCCCTCTCAAGGCTAGGATGACAGTAATGGCACCTGTTTCTTGAGTGACCCACTGACTTGAGACCAGGTTGACTCCAGGAGAAGAAGTGGGTTTGACTTTGTTCTTGGTCGAGACTTGGATTGGGAAAGCCTTTCAGATCAGCTGCTCCAATCACTTTTGGCTGATGGTCCTTGGGGTCCCTGCCCTCCACCTGGTCCAGGACTCTCCTGATGGCACGAGGGGGAAAGCAGGGACATGGGCTGGGTGAGTCTCCCAGTGGGTCACTGGCTCCCTAGGGGCTTGAGTGACAGTTGTTAGGAGAAAGGCATGAAATCTCTGGAAAAGCTTCACCTGTAAAGTTTTTTCATGGGGTGGGGGAAACCCTGCCCCTACTTTATTATTATCTAATTTTTTTTTTTTGGTAGGTGTTAATATCAGCTATCTATCATCATTGCCATCTATCTGTTTGGGCAGCACCAAAAGGATTACAAAGGACTTTTTTGGTAGGGAAAGAAAATATTTTTATAATTAAAGAAGCATCAAATCAGAATGTGGTTCTCACAGGCAACCTGCTAAGAGATAATAGAGAAAGAAATCCCATCCTTTTTTACAGCCACCCAGATACAACCTATTTTCTACATCTTCTCAAGATAAACAGCTAGTTCTCATGCAGTTGACAGCACCATTTGTCACACATTTTCAACCTCACTTTACCTGGTGCTGTAGTTTGAATGTTGAGTATTCCACAGAGTCATGTGTTGACAGCTTGATCCCAGCCTGTAGCACTGTTGGGAGATGGTGGAACCTTTAAGGGGGTGGGGCCTAGTGGAAGGAAGTTAGATCATTGGGGATGTGCCTTTAAAGGGAGATTGGAACTCCAGCCCTTCCTAGCTCACTCTTTATTTCCTGACCACCATGAGGTGAACAGTCCCCTTCCTCCTGATACTCCTGCCATCACAGACCCAAAGCAACAGGACCAAGTCACTGTGGACTGGACCCTCTGAAACCATGAACCAAAATAAACTTTTTCCCTTACTAGTTTGAGAGTCTCAGGTATTTTTGTCACAGTGATGGAAAACTGACTTACCAGGATAGTAATGGCACCTGTTTCTAAATACCTAAGGCTGGTAGTTGTGGGGGTGGGGGAGTGGGGGTGGGTTATGATCATTGTGTTGGCTCATTGGCTTTGTCTAGAGGAGAGCAAACTTCTCAAATCTTTCTGACAGGAGGTAGCTTTGCAACTTGGAGCAAGGTACACGTTAAAGTTAGGATCCTTCCCTATCCCTGAGACTGGGAGATGGGGGTGCATGCTTCCTTGATTTTTACATTTCAAGGAGATGGCTTCCAGGTCTTCAAGAAAGATGTCCCTGGGTCACAAAGCTGACAAAAGGCCTATCATGTTTTGAAAGTGATTTATATCCATTTCAAAGAGAAGAGAAAGGTGGTGCAAGTTTTCTAAAGTAATACAGTAAGAAAAAGGATGCAAGTAGACTTTTATACCTTTTGTCTTTTTTTGAGAAAGTGCAAGGATACTTTGTGGAAGATTTGCTTTGTGCCTACATACAGCTTGTGCAGTTTTCTAGGATTCTTATTTTGTTTTTTGCCTTCCTTTTTTAAGGATTATTATTTTATTACAATTACTTATTGTATTATTTTAAGTTTATTACGTTGTTATAACTTTTTAATGTTATTACAGAAAGAACACATGTTCAGTGTTAGGACAGAAAAGCATCAAGAAGCAGAAAAAATGTCTCAAAAATCCCACTACTCAGAGACATATTAACTTTTTGGAATATTTTCTTTCAGACTTTTCTTGAAGCCTTTTTAAACAGAAATAAGATAATAGTGAACTTCTACATATATTATCCTCCTCCTTCTCCTCCTTTTTCTTCTTTGCTTAAAATTACCAATTTCCCCATGTCATTTAAAGCTTCTGCACACTATGATGTGGTAGCTATAGGGCCATCCATTGCATTGGTGGGTTGCATTTTTAAGCCTTGTTAAACCTTTTGATACATATTTCCAAATTCTCTTCCAGACAAGTGATTTCCAATGACCAGCCCTGATGTTAACATTACATATATTTTGTCATTTTGATAGGATAAAAAAAAACTATTAAGACTATTATTTTCATTTGCATGCCTCCAGTTACTAGTAAGATTAAACCCACACCAAAATGCATTGGTGTTTATTTTTGGAAAAAGTGATAAATATATTAGATTCAAAAACTACAAAATAGTATGTGAATGGAAAGTAACAATCCTGAGGCTGGGATTGTGGCTCAGTGATAGAGCGCTCGCCTCATATGTGTGAGACCCTCGGTTCGATCCTTAGCACCATATACAAAAATAAACAAGTGAAATAAAGGTGTTGTGTCCCACTACAACTAAAAAATATAAAAAAAAGATCTTGTTATTCAATCACCCCATTCTCTTTTCTTGAAGCAAACATTATGTTAAATGTATCTAAATGGTATATTATTAGATAGGAGCTTTCTTATACTTATCCTTTGTTTGTCTGCTTTTATGGGTTGTTTCTATCCTTAGATTGAGGGTTATATTTGTCCATTTGTGTTATTGTAATGAAATACCTAAGGCTGGTAACTTTATTTAAAAAAAAAAGAGGTGTATTTAGCTCACAATTCTGGAGGTTCAAGAACCCACCTCCGGGGCTGGGGATGTGGCTAAACCGGTAGCGTGCTGTCATCTGGCATGCGGTCGGTCCAGAGTTCGATCCTCAGCACCACATACAAACAAAGATGTTGTGTCTGCCGAAACTAAAAAATAAACATTAAAAATTATCTCTCTTTAAAAAAAAAAAAAAGAACCCACCTCTGATGATGACTTTTGTTCAGCAGAGTGCTGAGGCAGCCCAGGAGTCACATTGTGAGTGACCAGGAGCACACATGTGTCTTCTCTGGGCGCTCTCTCTCTCTCTCTCTCTCTCTCTCTCTCTCTCTCTTATAGAACCACCAGGATTTAATCATGCGGGTTCCAGCCTGATGACCTTATCCAATTCTAATCACCTCCTGAAGGCCCCACCTCTGAACACCAAAGTTGTCTCAAGTTTCCATCCTCTTAACCATTAAGTCCCATGTTTATGATTCTGAGAATAAATGAAATGGAAACAGGTGCACTAAAATAGGAAAAATTGGAAATCATAATCTAGAGATTATGCATATTAGTTAATATTGATATACTCATACCACAATTATATTA
This sequence comes from Spermophilus citellus, assembly GCF_964194105.1. NCBI lineage: Eukaryota > Metazoa > Chordata > Mammalia > Rodentia > Sciuridae > Spermophilus > Spermophilus citellus. The sequence continues at coordinate 103,963,708 of NC_138198.1, read as the reverse complement.
TGTGATTATGTTAATATATTAAATAATAATATATGGTATAATTCTATATTACATATAATATTTAAGGTTTTTTGGGGTGGGGTACCAGGGATTGAACTCAGGAGCACTAGACCATTGAGCCACATCCCCAGCCCTATTTTGTATTTTATTTAGAGACAGGGTCTCACTGAGTTGCTTAGGGCCTTGCCATTGCTGAGGCTGGCTTTGAACTCACGATTCAGCCTTCTGAGCTGCTGGGGTTACAGGCACATGCCACTGTGCCCGGCAATATTTAAGTTTTTATACGTGTTCCACATCTGGGATGATGGGGCAAAATGGGCTAATGCCTCATGGTGGTAATTAAATAACACACAGCCTGTGGGGGCAACCCAACCATATCCAACCATAGCAAAGGTCATTCCTCTCCTTCTACAGGTGAGGAAACCCAGGCTCTAAGAGGTTAGCTGCCAGGAGTCCTGCTGCTAGTTGGTGGTGGGTGTGCCTCTTGGGCTTCCCAATCGGGAATCTCAGGAGGCAGCTGCAGATGGGTGCGTGACTGAGTGGCTCTGGAATGGCTTCTTGTCCAGAAACCTCTCCCTTGTCAAGCTGGTGCTGCTGCCTGAGATACCACCAGAGGCTGTTCATCCGCCAAGATCCGTTGACTCCCCAATACCCTGAGGACTGGGGTAATCTCCACTCTGGTTCTTTTCTTGTCCACTCACACCCACCCCTGGGTCTCCCAAGACACCCACTGTGCACAGGTGGTCATTGTCAATCAACAGTACAAACAGGCTGTCAGTTATTAAGCACAATAGTGGTGTCTAACAGCATTGAAGAAGGCCATGTAGCATTGTGGGGGGAAGGCCCCCATTCTTCTGAAAGTATAAGTGACAAGTAAAAGTGTCAGATATTCTAAGGCTAGAGATGGCCCCTGTGGCCCTTCAAGTCAGGCCCATTCCTGCCTGGTGGCTCTTGCTAGCACTGCTGGGATTATCCAATAAGCGCCTGGGCTTCTGGGGTGGGAGAGTGCCTGGGAATACCTCCGCGTAGCCCTTCCCCCACCTGAGATGGTTGGACTCAGAAGCAGTCTGGTGCTTGTCCCAGCTGGGCCTCCTCCTCCCCCAGTTCCTTCCCTTGCCTGGGACTGATGGCAGTGCCTGGGCCAATGGCAGGGAAGACATGAAGACCAGAGGCCAGCTGGGAGGCAGTGAAGGAAGCCGTGGCTTCAGTCTGACCTCCAGAGCCTGCAGGAGCCCAAGGGAGGAGACCCCTGGAAGAGTCTCCTGAGGAAGGGATTCAGTTTTCATTTTGTCCTGAGGCACCTGGCCAGCCTTTTGTTGACCTGGGCTGCATGCTGTGCCCTGCGGGGGGTGGAGCATTCTGCATGGGGGTCCTGGGCTCCATTGTCAGGGGTATGCTTTGCTCATGGAGCACAGGTGCCTGCAGTGCCCAGTGGCTCGAGCCCCACAGATCCTGCCTGTCTTGGCTCAGCATCCCTGGTGATTCCAGCACCTGAGTGGACCAGCCGTCGCTTGGCCGGGCCCACCGTGTGCAAGGCTGGTGCTTACCACTGAGCCACACTTCCAGCCTGCCACCACATGTGAAGGCAGACTGTGTCTGTGCCCATGCGCCGGGAGCAGAGAGCTATGGATATGCTACTCCCCTTACTGTCCCCCATAAAATTGCTCCTCTGGCCTCCTCCAGGGTCACAAGTTCATATTTAAAATCCATGACTTTGGGTCTTCAATGAGATGGAGAGGCTCTCAGAGATTGGGAGGATTGAAAATGACATATAAACCTGTCCCTGTACTAAAGCATATGTTTTCTTAGCCACATATTTTCTCAATCCACTGGCATAAATTTTAATAAGTTAATGATTACAATTTTGGAGGACATTGTTAATGGAAGTAATTCCATCTAATGGGCAATTCCTCTTGTTTTTAAATAGCATCTCTAAAATGTGATCTTGCTTTTTGCCCTGAAATTCCCTGTAGTTGACTTTGGGAATGGTCAGATGGCGGGAGGATTCGTTGCTTTGAGATCAGGGGGTTACGTTCCATGTCTGAGGGTTATGCAACAGGGGATATGGATGACCTCGGTTGTCACCAACAACCACCACAACAGGGGAGAGCTGAGCCCCAGTGAACCTATCCCAGATTTCATAATCAGGAAATCTAGACCGCAGCTATTTTAATTCTAATAGGTGTGTAACTTTAGGTGGCACCAGAAACTTTTCAGTGCCCGAGGCCTCAATATATCTGAATCCAGTCGTGAATAACTCAGTTTATGAAATTCTGTACATGCTGTGTTTGTAGGTTTCAGTGTTCAGTGTTGGCTAAACCTGTGAGGCGCAAAGACACTACAAGTCTGTCCAAGACCAAAAAGTTGCCTGTGGCCACTCTGCAGCTTGTTAGTGAACACGAGTTTAGAGAAAACACTTCATTTGCAAAAATTCTTCTAGGGTGTGGATGTAACTCAGTGGCAGAGTGTGCTGAGCATGCGTGAAACCCCCGGTCAATCCCCAGCATTGCAAAAAGCAGACAACAAAAATTATTTTAACACATTTTTAGAATGAAAAAGGTGGAATTCTATAGAATATGGAGAACAATATAATAAACATTCATGTCATGATGTTGATAAAGTTCACATTCTGCCATGTTGATTTCAAATCTTTTTCCTTCTTGTAAAATAAACGAAACAAAAACAACCCAAGACAGAACATCAATAGCACCCCTTTTAGCACTTAATTTTGTCCCATGTTGTTTGCTAACGTTTTCACATGCATTTAGTTGTTTGCTCAGATTTCGTGTATGCTAGCAGGTTCTTGTGTGTGTTGTTTTCACGTGTGTTAATATTTGTGTGTGTTTTAGTTTACTCATCTCTATTTTAAATCAAACATTTTGAAAACAAGAGTTTGCTATCCTTTATTATTTGTCCAAGTGTCTAGGACAGTTTTTGGTGCATAGTAGATGCTCAATAACAGTTGTTGAGTAAACAAATAAGTGAATAAAACTTTTCTTTGTTAGCTGGATGTGGGAGCACATACCTATAATCTCAGCTAATTGGTTAAATTCAAGGCCAGTCTGGGCAACTTAGCAAGATGCAGTTTCTAAATATAAAATTAGAAAAGCTGGGGATGTAGCTCAGTGATAGAGCACTCCTGAGTTCAATACCCGATACTGCAAAACAAAAACAAAACAAAAAATTTCTCTTTCCTTTATTATCCTCTCTCATACCAATACTCACCTTCCTCATGGGAGTTTAATTAGCTAATAATAGACAGTTCCTTCACTTAGCTCAGGAATAGAATTTTAATTATATATTTAATTATATATTAGCTTTGGAAATAATGCAATCAATTTTTTGAGATAAATAGAAAACATTGCGAAACTAAAAGAAGGATGAATTTCAACCATTTTCGCTTTTTTTTTTTTTTTTTGTAGTGCTAGGGATCAAAGCCAGGGCCTCCCGCATGCCACACAAATGCCCTACCACTGAACCCCATTCCCAGGCCCCTAGAAGAAACACATTTTAGCCTACAAGATAAGTAGCTTTATGATGTAAAGCCTTATAAAAGTCAGATGACTACTGCATACCTCTGGTGGCCTGTTTCTTTCGTTAATTTATAATGAGCACCTTTCTGTGATGTTGCCCTTCCTGCTCAAGAACTGTAAAGAATGCCTGCTCATGATTCCTGACTGCTATCACCCAGGAAGCACTGTCTCCTGTACATGGGAGAATGACAGTGTGGCTTGCTGACCTTTTGTACATTTCATGGGAAAACCTCTTGCTGGTCAGAGTATTATTTTTTGGTGTGAATTTTATTATATGTAAATTATATCTCACTGAAAGCAATTTGCCTGGACATTCTTTTTGAAAGTCTTTGACCTGAAACTCAAGAGGTACACATTCAAACATAGATGAAATAACATTTTTCTCTGCACATTAAAAATATAATTACAGTGATTTGATCTACATATTGAGTTTATCCAGAATTGCGTTGTCCAGTATGGTAACCGTCAGTCACTTGGGTTTGTTCAAATGTAAATTAATGAACAATAAAATAATAAAAGTTCTTCAATGGTATCAACTAACATCAAGTGTTCAGGGCCCGCTACAGGAAGTTCTTTTGGACAGCCTTCATCTAAAATTTCTCAGAAGGAAAGTGCTTTCTTTTTCAGGACAAAATGAACTAAGATATTAATTTTCTGTTCTGTCCATCCCTACACCAGATCCGGTGAGAGTATTTAGAAGTAGCATGAAAGTGTGGTGGTGGAAACTTACACCTTTGAGCTCTTCATAAGTTTACAGAGACAAATGTGGTTCTTCTAGAGGGTTCTTGGTTCAAACAGGGTAGTTAGAGTAGGAAGGAACTATTGCCGTCCAGCGGTCTGTGTAGGTCTCTGGAGTTGTGATCTGATTAAATATCAAGGAATCTGCATGGAGGCAGATGGAAGGGCAGATGTTAATTGATGTTTGCCTCAAACATCAGCCCTTGCTGTCTGTGAGTCTCAATTTTGTGACTTTATAGATAGGATTATTATTATTATTATTATTTGGTATCAGGGATTGAACTTAGAGGCACTCAACCACTGAGCCACATCCCCAGCCCTATTTTGTGTTTTATTTAGAGACAGGGTCTCACTGAGTTGCTTAGGGCCTTCTTTTGCTGAGGCTGGCTTTGAACTCGCAATCCTCTTGCCTCAGCCTCCTGAGCCACTGGGATTACAGGTATGTGCCACATGCCTAGCTAGATAGGATTATCGATTATATGAAAATGACACATTTCGTATGGACTTTCCACAGTTAAACATAAACTCAGGGTGCAGGTAATTAAGAGCACTTTGTCTTTGGGACCTCTAGAGCAACTGATGTGAAGAGCTCAAGCACCCTGGCGGGCTGTCCTGACTTGTGAGCAAATGTCTCCTCTATTTGTAGTTTTTATTTTTTGAATGTCTCAGGATATAACCACTAGCCTTTGCCATATTTTTTGTGTCCATATGTTAGAGTTTTTACTAAAAATTATTAGACAGTTGGGATGCAGTTGTTCTGCTCTAAAGAGACAAAAATATGGTGGTGATGATTGATGATGATGATTGGTACCAGGGATTGAACTCAGGGGCACTTAACCACTGAGCCACATCCCCAGCCTTTTTTGGTATTTTATTTACAGACAGGGTCTCACTGAATTGCTTAGGGCCTTGATAAGTTGCTGAGACTGGCTTTGAACTCGTGATCCTCCAGCCTCAGCCTTCTGAGCCAGTGGGATTACAGGTGAGCGCCACCTTACCCGGCTTGATGATGATGATGATGATGATGATGATTGGGAAAGCCTATGAAACATTAGTATGTAATTGGGAAAAATTTGGATTAAACCTTTTGTATGTTTTACTTCTATCCATTGCAGCTTTTGAAGTCACAGGAAATGAGGGGCTCTCCTCAAGGATCTTCTCTTTGCTATGAAGTGAGGTTGTCCCTGGGAAGGCCGGCATTTCTTTCGAGACATTTTTCAAGCCGAGGGGTGTTTTCCATTTCTGTATGTGGTCATGCTTTCATGTGCGGTTTCAGAGGTCTCAGTTCATAGAAGGCCAACTCCATGGCTCTGTGTCTGAGGTGAGGCAGAACATTATGGCGGAAGGGTGTGGCCAAGAAAAGCATCTCAGGACGTGGCACCATAAAGCAGAGAGAGAGCTGGTCAGATTATTTTTAAGAAGGCTGTGAGTTTCATAGCAGACTCCTGGGCTGGGGAACTGATTTGTAAACCAGCTAATTTACAGAATCTAAGGTGGAAATATTATTTTCTCAGCCCATATTCAGCCTGATAAAAGTCTTGGGGAATAAAAGCTTTTTGAATAAGACAACCCTGGGTTTAAGTTAGGTTGGTCAGTTGTTAGCCTTGTGATCTTGGGAAAGTTACTAAACCTCTCTGAGCTGCACGTTTCATCAGCTTAAATAAAGTTCATGAGACTTTTTGGATGGGTTGTTGAATTGAGATCCCGTATGTACAGGGCCCAGTCCATAGTGAAGTGTTCAACAAGTATCTCTAAACCAAACCTACATGGTATCACCAAGCCTTAAAGTAATAAAGCTTAACCAACAAATAAATAAATGAATAACTATTGAATGAGACCAGAATGGAGTGTGGTTGTTTTCTGAATGGACAAAGAACCGGATGGGCATTCTGCTAGGCCTCTGGCCTCTGTGAGTTATGCCTGTTCCTCTCCCAGGCCGAGCTCCCTTCTGCCATGGAGACTGGAGAGGATGAGAAAGGAACGCACAACCAGACAGCAGTGCATCAATTGAGCACTTCATGTGTGCAGTGCTCCCCTAGCAGCACCTGAAGGGGTGCCCTTAGCAGAGGACCAGCTAGGAGGCTGGGCCAGCATGCACTTGGGAGGTGAGCTGGACTTGCAAGGAGAGGTGCTGGACACCCAGGACGCCCAGCTCCACGACACTTTTGGTCAAGGATTTTGGAGACATTTGAGACAGTTCCCTCCCTTGAAAGATGAGAGCAGAGACTGGAGCAGCACTGAGACTTGCCTGAGGACACTGGGCATCAGCGGAGGTGGCTCACTCCAGCTACCACCTGCGCCCCACGGCCTTGGTGGAGAGCCTGGTTATTATTAAGGGTTTTATTTAAAAAATCTTGTCTGCCCTTCATCTGTGAATTCCTTTTTTCTCTGAATTCCTTTTTTTGGTTTTTTGTTTGTTTGGTCTTCTGGCTTTCAAGTTCAGACTTTCTCCACCTGCCAGTGTCCTTAGCAGCCAGTCCCTAGAAGGTCACTTGGAAGCTCTGCATTGCTATGCAACAAGAGCTCTCAGCCAGGTTGATCTTTCCCCAGGGGCGTTTGGCAGTGTCTGGAGACATTTCTGGCTGTCATAACAGGAGAGTTGGGGTGCAGTGCCCTTGGCATCTGGTAGCAGAGACCAGGATGTTGCCCACCCTACAGGCACAAGACATCCCCACCAAAGAGCTCTCCAGCCCCAGGCGTCCACAGTGCCAGGAGGGAAAGCCTGTCCCAGGGCTCTCAGATGCAACAGTCCCTTTTGTTCTTTGCTGTGTCCTTTAAGCCTCAGTTTCTTTTCTGAGAAATGTATCCCTGGCTAAACCAGAGGGGCAGGGTAAGTGGTTCCTGCATTCTGCGGACTTGGTGGGCAGGCTTGCAAGTGCCCCCAGCTGTTTTCAGTGTAAGGTCTCCAAGGAGAACAGAACTTCTCTGGGTCCTCTTGCTATGGGGGCACATGTGCTGCATCTGGGGTGGGCAGGTGGAGCGTGTGTGGGCCTGGGAAGGAACCTGCAGGGTGGTGGTAGCAGGGGAGGGTCATCTAGCTGCTCCTTATACGGATTTAACACATCCTTTTGCCTTTAATGCCGTTCTATCTACCCACCTGCTGTGGGCCCCAGCCCCTCTCATGCCTGAGTCTTCCAGAATGTGCGCTACCAATAGATCCTCCTCTTTTGCCTGAGTGTCTGATGCTGGGGATTGAACCCAGGGGGCTCCACTTCTGAGCTACATCCCCAGCCCTTCTTTATGTTTATTTTGAGACAGGATCTCACTAAGTTGCTGAGGCTAGCCTCAAACTTGTGATCCTCCAGCCTCATCACTCAAGTCTCTGGGATTACAGGCGTGTGCCACCATGCCTGGTTCAGCTCTACTTCTTGTAAATAGTCAGGAGTCCATCCTCTCCACCTAAGTTCCTTACCATCTGCTTGTTGTCTTCTAAGATATTGTTGCTAGCCCTTCCACCACCTCCTGTCCATGCCCAGGTCCTTATTATTGCTTTGCTGACATTTTTGCAGGTTTGGGGAAGTAGAGACACATGTGGTAAGTCCATCAGCTTAGTCCAGGAGCAACACCCTTATGCATTGGAAAACTGGCAATTTCATGAAAATCTTTGAAGCATATTTTACCTCACCAGGGGACAAAATACTGGCAACCAGAGTTCTTCCGTTTAAGTCTCTAGAGGCAGGAATCGAGGGATGGCACTATAGTAAAGGTAGAAGAGCCCTGTGACCTTGATCTCACTGAGCCTCAGTTTCCCTGTGTTGCAAATGTGTGGTCTCAGCTCTGCTGGGAAAGGGGAAGTGAGCAGTGGCTGCGGGAGAGTAGAGATGCTGGGTCATCCTCATGGTGGGAATCCTCGCCGTCATCTCCATCAAGTGCATGATCAAGGCGATGTGTCACTTGGACACAAGGACAGAACAAGCCTTGTTAGACAGGCTTAACCCAACGAGTGAGTGTGTGTACCGACTGCCTCGTTTTCTTGCCAGAGGCCTCCAGTTTGGTTGGCAGAGTGGTGACCAGCTGGCCAATTGGACGGGGCTCTTTAATGTCACCGACAACCCAGCAGTGCAGAGCAGCAGTGACTCCAGTTCCAGGTACAGACCCCGACAAATGGCCAGGGAGGGGGGAGCCCATCCTGTGGGGACCCTGGAGTCTTTGCCCCATGGTCCACCCCCAGAGCTGCTCTCCGGGGAGGGGCAGCTTGGTCTGCTGGCTCATAGCAAGATCATTTGGGGATCCTCCTGTCTCGTTACCCCGGGGGTGAGTGGATGTGAAGGCTGAGGAGTAGGACCCATGCCCAACAATGTAGGGACTCATTGGCCCTGGGGTATCTGGGTCTCAAGCCTCCATCTGAGGGTGGGAGCCAAGGCTATGTCCCTGTAGCATGGATTGGGACATCAGCTGGCAGGTGTTGGCAGGGTGTGTGTGGCATCAGGGATGGATGTTGGGCTAGGGTCCCCTGCTCCTCTGAAGTCCACTGCCTGGGCACAAATGGGCTGCCCTTGGCTGGGCAGAGACACTTCAGGGCAGTGCTGAACTGTGACGTCCGTGCTGTCACGGAGTGTTTCCTCTTGATCCCAGTGTTAGGAGCTCATGTCAGTAACCGAGGGCACTCTGCAGACTCAGGAGCGGAAGCTTAGCAAGATTGTTGAGCAAGTGCAGATGGAACATCCTTGGGCGGGCACAGTCCTTGCAGGGAGGGATTATGGGGGATTTCCTGAGGAGGTAGGATGCTCTCTCCGCTGGGAGCCGGGTGTGGCTGGAACCTGCCAGCTGAATGCTTCCAGGGGCTGATGGAGGTGTTTGGTTCTTTTTGATTCTTGTATTCCTCAGTATAGGCTCTCAGAGCCACTGCCCTGGGAAGAAGCCTGAGTTTTCCACACAGTTAATTTTGACGCCCAAACATGAAATTGACCCTGCAGAAGTTGAGTTTTTCGGAGATCCCTGGTAGGTATGCGTTTGTTCAATGCATTGAACAAGTAAAGATGTGGTGGCAATGTCAGAAACCAGGCAGGCAGATGCCCACAGGCAGGACTGAGGTGTGGGGATGCCATGGCGAGGGCTCCTGGGTCTGATGCTGGCTTCTTGGGACCACAGTTCTTCCTGTGTATGGCCAGCTGCGTGGCCCTTGGGATGTCACAGGGAGGGTGAACAGTCCATGGTTGTCCTTGAAATGTTGAGCTTGCACACTGGCCCGTCTGCCGTGTGTTCCGCCTACAGAGATGGACAGTGGCCTGGGGGAAGTGAGCAGCTGTCCATCTTCTGGGGGAGCTGCCTGGGAGAGGCTTGAGAGGCCTTGGCTGGAAATGCTGGAGTGAGCAGGAAGGACAGGCCCCTGGGAGGCTGTTTCTGGACAGACGTCCCCAGTCAGTGGCTGAAGTCATTGAATGGACTCTGTCCCTTACTCCTCCTGGGCCAGTATCCTCCTCCCCCTCCTCCTCAGTATCGTCTCGCTCCCCCTTTTCCCTGTCTCTGTTCCCATTATCTGTTCTTGGCCCGTCTTTCATTTTCCTTCCGTTTGTCATCTCCCCTGTTCTTTATTTTCTCTTCCTCTCTTTCTGTCTTGAGGACTCAGGTCAGTCTCCCCTTTCCTAAACACTGGGATCCCTCAGGGGCGGTGATACCACTGTCCCTGTCAGTTGGGTTTTGGAATTCGAGTGCCCTTTATCCAAGGTCATGACCGGCTAAGTTGACTTCCTTTTGGAGAGCAGCCACTTGACCAAGAATTCCCTTAGCCACAGAATAAATGTCATTTCAAGTTTCCCTGGGACAGTTCCAATTCCAATCTCAGTTTCTAGTTAACCCCCAAAGGACTGCAGCATGCTCAGCTCTCCTGTGAGACATGGTGGTTCATGTCATTAAAAACTGAGCTGGTAGTGCCTCAATTCACAATAACTGAGCTGTGGAACCAACCTTGGTGCCCTTCATGAGATGAATGGATAAAGAAAATGCGGTACATATACACAATGGAATATTACTCAGTATTAAAAGAGAATAAAGTTATGGCATTTGCAGGGAAATGGATGGTACTGGAGACTACCATGCTAAGTGAAATAAGCCAATCCCCCCAAATCAAAGGCCAAATGTTGTTTCTGATATGCTGATGCTAATACACATTAAAGGTTGGGGGAGGGAAGAATAGAAGTTCATTGGATTAAACAAAAGGGAATGAAGGGAAGGGAGGGAAGATGGAAATAGGAAAGAGACTAGAATGAATTGGACATTACTTTTCTATGTTCATATATGCACACATGACCAGTGTAACTCCACATCATGTTTCATCACAAGAATGAGAAGTTATACTCCATGTATATCCAGTATGACAAAATGCACTCTATTGTCATGTACAACTATAAAGAACAAATTAAACAAAAGAATAGAGGGCTGGGGTTGTGGTTCTGTGGCCGAGTACTTGCCTAGCGTGTGTGAGGCACTGGGTTCCATCCTCAGCACCACATAAAAGTAAATAAAATAAAAGTATTGTGTTCATCTATAATTAAAAAAAAGAATAAAAGAAAAAAAATAAACTGAGCCGGATGTGGGAGATTTTTTTCCCCCCTTGGTGAGCAAGCAGCTTGTTCTTCTTTAAAATGGGTCGCTTAGCTCCTGGCAGCCAATCAGCAGGGCCGGGGGAGGACCTAAGCAGGACACAGTGCACAGCATCCTGATGAGCGGCCCTCCGCATCTGGAGCCGGGAATGCTCTCCGTGGCATTATCCAGCTATTGAATAATTCAGTGCCTGCCATATTTTGCTATCTATAGTTGTGTAGGGTGTCGACGTGTGGGACAACCTGTTATCATTTATTATTAACAGGGTTGGAAAGGAAGTCAGGATCTACCAAATAGAACCAGGGGAAAAAGAGGGGCAGAAAAGCAAAGGATTAATGTACTGTAGGCTCAAGCAGGAGCCAGAGAAGGAACCAGTCCAAACGACCAGTCTGGAAGACTCCAAACAGGACCACAAAGAAAATCCAGACTGAGCTCAAAAAGGCCCTGGTCAGATCTTCTCACTGGATACATGCTGGGGAGGTCCAGGCGGAACTGGAAAGTGTGTGAGTTATAAAATCACATGAACATACAGCTAGATGAAGTTCAAGTCTAAGTCTATGAACTATTAGCCACTAAGCAGCCTCAGGGGAACTGTTTTAATGAGCAGATAGGAATGCTTTTTAATCAGCGTGGGTTTTATTTAAATGAGTACTTTGAATAAGTAGGAAGGTCTTTCTTGTCTTGTTTAAATTATGAGCTACTGGTTCCATGTCCCCAGCTCGATACTGATTTTGCTTCTTTGAGTTCTCAGCATCTTCTATGGTGTCTACTCAGTGCCCGGTGTTAATTGAATAAAAGAACAAAGTATGCAGAGAAGTGGTAAAGGTTATTGGTAAGATTGCAAACTTTAACTTCCGTGCTCCCAAATCTTCCCTTAGAGATTTATTCCTTTGGATTCAACCTTGCTGTCTCCTCGAATGGTCTTGGGAAAGTCACCACCAGAAAGGGGGAAGCACTTTGGATGCATAAACTCAGTCACAGGTTGGAATTATCAGAGCATTTTCTCTTGAGAAGAGCAGATGACAGGGCAGCCTGAGGGTTCTGAGCCCCAGGGTAGAAAAACGGGGAGACTGAAAGTTGTAAAGAAAGTAGAAAGGAAGCTGGGCACGGTGATGCCTGCCTATAATCACAGCAACTCAGGAGGCTGAGGCAGGAGGATCATAGTGAGACCTTGTCTTTAAATTAAAATAAAAGGGCTGGGGATGTAGCTCAGTGGTAGAGTGCCCTGGGTTCAATCCCCTACGCAAAAACAAAAACAAAAATATAAGCAAAAAAGGAGGCAAGAAGGCGGTGGATTGTTTACTTCTGTGATGATGAACAACACCTCCCCTCAGGCACGGCATTTCTGGGAGGAGAGGCTGAGTACTCGTCCTACCCTAACCCTAACCCTAACCCTATGGGGCCAGCTCTGCGCCCTGGTGCCTGCTCCACACCCTGGTCCTCTCTCCTGCCCCACCTTCTCCTGCAAGCCCTCCGTGATGGCCCAGCCTGCCTGAGCCCTTTCACTCTACATTCTGTGAGATGCGTCTGCTTTCAGGGCAGTGTCTGTCATTACACAGGGACAACTCTCTCACAAGTGTGAGGTGCCTTTCCATGTTTGTTGAGGCATCTGCAAATCCCTAGGAGCCTCTCCCCTTGGAGACCTGGCTGCACCATCTGTGCATGTATCCCCAGGGCCCTCCCGATGCTAAGCCCCAGGTGCAGCACACTGGCAGCCTGGTGGGCTGTCCTCTTCGGTGCCTTTTCCCTGGCTGCACACCAGCCTTGGTCCTCCGGCCTTTCCACTGGGACATGATGGCCAGGGGAGGAGAGGAGAAGCAAACCAAGGGAGCCTTCCCACTGAGGTCTGGAGCAGAGCTGGCTGGGTGGCCTGTGGCTGGGACTCCCTTCTCCCTGTACTGCTAGGCTTCTGGGTTGGAGTGTGGAGTATAGCTCCAGCCCCAGGAAAAAAAGAGAAGCCCCTGACCCATGACAGAGAGAGCTATCCCTGCAGACGAGTGAGCCGAGTGAGCGTGGAGGAGATTGCCTTCTGTGTGTCTTGCAAGTCCCGTATGTCATGGGGTTTGGAATTGTCATATTTTAGAGCACCTTATTATGCTGTAGTGAATTGTTCCCTAATTGTTTCAAGACAGTGTATAATTAGATAATAAATTATGTGGCATAGTGGGCGAGCGTTCTTGGAACCTAGGTGGAAATCAAGATGCTTTGGTGAGGAAGCAAGACTCGGCTGAGCCCTTGAGGGTCAGCATGCAGCTTGGTGTCATGGGGCTGATGGTGTGCCAGGCGCTTGCTGGGAGCCTTCTGTGCATTGTCACATTTAATCCTCACCCTCAAGCCTTTGAGATGGGCACTCCCACCATCCCCACATTATAGGTGAGGAAACAGAGTCATGGAAAGGTGACATCACCTCTGGGGGGTGGGTGGTCCAGGCAGAGCACACGGGTGTGGTGTGACTCTGAAGTCCCAGCTCCTGGGCTGCAGACAGGTCATCTATGCTGGGGTGAGTGCCGCTTGCTTTCCCTTTTCAAGATCTCTCTTCCCTTCTGTTCTTGTCCTCAGCTCCTGGCAGTGAAACAGAACAAAACGTCCTTGAATAAAAAAGGACGTGAGTGGGTCATTGCTCTGCGCATTTCCTCTCATCCTTGGGCTGCAGCAGTGGCTTTGGGCATGATGCTCCTGATTCTCTTGCTGCCCCTTCCTAGCTCTCCCCACCTTTCCTCCTCTGGGGCCTCCTCCCTTCCCCTCACCCACTCCTCTGGGATTCTCTCTGGGAGACCCCGATCCTTGAACTCAGTAGTTTCCTGACGGCTGCTCCCAAAAGATGCTTCCTGCCCTCTGCCTTCAACTGGGGATTCTGAGCTTCAAAGAGAAGCCCTTGGGATGCGGTGAAATGTCAGGTGTTGCAGTGACGTGGGTGCAGGATGGCTTAGGGTGAGCCTTTCTGGTCAGTTTCCCCTTCTGTGGAAAAGGAAGGGGGAAGTGGGAAGGTGGTTGGTGGCGCTCTTGGGCTCCATCCAGCTGGCAAGAATTTGGAGAGTTAGGTTAGCAAAATCTTCTAGTGTGGATGCTGGTGAAACAAACAAAACAAAAATGGTTCCATACTTTTAACTGACTTTAAAAAAAATCACTTATTTTGGAGTCATGCAGCTATGAAATATATTATTAGTCTCCCCTGCTGTAGAGAGCTGCTCTGACGAGTAGGTCATAATGATGTTGGTTGCATGAGTTACTTTTAAGAAACTTGAAGGCTGATTCTCGCAAAACCGCCATCTCTTCTCTTGGGCCTGTGCAGGTGCCCCATAGGTGATCTCTTGACATTAGGAAGCCAGAACCCCTCAGATCATGGGAACACCATTTTCTGAACATGCATCTGATGAAGAACTGTGAAGGTCGTGTGTGCACAGACCCCTGGTGACTTTACCTCTTATTGCTTTACATCATGCTGCTTCTTTATCCCATAAAAATCTAGTGAGGAGGGTGGAGCATCATCCTCACCCCAACCCCTCCTGACCCGGGTCAGCTCCCCATGCTCCTCCCTTTAGCCGCCATTACCACATCTCCCTCCTCCCCTTCCTCACAGACCCTGTACTTCCTTCCTCTTTGCTGTCTTCCAGAAGTTCATTCCAGTCCCTGGCAAAGGTAGGAGGCCTTGCGAAGCAGTGAGGATGGAAGGAAATGGAGAATAGGAAGAAAAGGGGCTGGAATTGGGCGGAGAAGATCCAGCATCTACCTGGTAATCAGCTGGGGGATACTTGCAAGTTTCCCCTAGAAGCTAGAAGTTCTAGAAGCATCTAGAGGCTCTATGTAGCCACGCATAGCCCTGCATCCTCCTTAATCCATGGCTACCAAGACTGTGCTGGGATGGAAGCTGATGGGGTATCACGAGCAGGCAGAGACGGGGCCTGCACACAGGACCCTGGTCAGAATGTGCTCCATGTGTCGAAGGTAAACCTTCCCTCCCTGATGCTCGGCTGGCTCTTGGGTCTGCCCTTTAGAGCCTCGAAGAACATGTTAAGTCCATCCCTTCCTCCTCCTCCACATCGATCACCTCCTGTCCCCTCCACTCCCCCAGGACCAGCTCTACCCCCCTTGGTTTTCCTCACTGCGACTTCACAGTCAGCATCATGGCAGCTGCCTTGCCTCTGCTCCTGCCCACAGAGCGTACCTGCCCCTGTCAAGACCACTG